>NW_012100421.1:0-10580 GCF_000951045.1 Mandrillus leucophaeus
TACAGATTTTCTATATCTGGTTTATTTCTCTAATTATTACATTCTTAAAGTCAGAGCCAGTGCCCGATATCTTCTCATTTACCCACATCATTTATGACTGTGCCTAGCACACATTTGAAACTAAATAAACATTTAATGGACAGATGGATGGGTGAGCGAGTCATTACTGAGACTTCATCCACAACCCCCACAAATTTCTTGCTCCATAAATATTTTCCCATGTGAATGAGAAATACACTATTTTCCACTTGTCTGGTGCTTTTGCATGGCTTTCAGAAGAATGATTTCATTTGACTCTCACAGAAATCTTGTATGAGTTTTACAAATGAGGAAGTCAGGTTCCAGAGAAATAAACATAGCTATCATGAGGTAGCATTTGCAAGCTGCTTATGTTTCATGAAGAATATTCTTTATGGGATATCATTTGCCCCTCTTGATACATTTGAGTTAGGCAGCTGGTAAATATTTTTGTGTATTTACCATGTTTCAGGGACTGTTACCAATATGGGGGTGCCATGAAGAGCTTTTGAGAATAAAGTCTCCTGGCATCTCTTAATAGCCAAAGTAATCCTCTGGTGAAAGCCTCAGATGTAAACCATTAGTTTCAGGCCTAGCAGCAGCTGGGGATGGCTGCAGCATAGCCAGGTAAAGGGGATCTGGGTAAGTTCGTAAAGTGTCTGCTATTGTAATCCTAGTTGGAAGAACACAAGAAAAGGCATAGAGATACAAAACTTTATGATGTGTTAGAAAGGAAGGAATCATCAAATGTGATAGCATTTGATTTTAAGTGGCAGCCTGGGGTAAACAAAAATGGAAAATGCGCACCTTGTCCTAATTGCAGTTTATTCATTGTCCTCTAAAATATTTCTGCAACACACAGCCACTCATATTCAGCAGCATATACACTAACTAGTTAGCTAACTAATTAAATAATAATACATAATAAATTAATGTGTTTCTTTGTGTGTGTATGTTTTTATTTTGAAACAGAGTATTGCTCTTGTTGCCCAGGTTAGAGTACAGTGGTATGATCTCGGCTCACTGCAACCTCCGCCTCCTAGGTTCAAGTGATTCTTCCGCCTCAGCCTCCCAAGTAGCTGGGATTACAGGCATGGACCACCATGCCCGGCTAATTTTTGTGTTTTTAGTAGAAGCGGGGTTTCACTATGTTGGCCAGGCTGGTCTTGAACTCCTGACCTCAGGTGATCCACCCGCTTCGGCCTCCCGAAGTGCTGGGATTACAGGCATGAGCCACCACACCTAGCCAGTGTTTTAGTAAAGCTGTTTTTATTTAAAAAAAAAAAATTACAGGGACGCTGAATTAAACTAGATGGTGTCTTCTCCCTTGAGCATCTTGAGTTCTGTGTTGAGGAAGAGGGACAATGCAGTAATAATTCAAACAAATTACTTCAAGGACTGACAAATGCTACCAAGAAGATGAAGTAGGGCAGTGGGCTGGAGAGTGGCCAGGGGTTGAGGGTGGAGAGGATACTGCTCTGTCTGCTCTGTCACAGAAGACCCTGCTGAAGAAGTAATATTTCAGTGGAGGTCCAAGCAATGGGAAGGAGGCAGTCCACCCAACATCCACAGGGAAGCCTTTCTGGCAAAAGGGACCAGAGATGTGCTGATGGCTCAGAAAGAAGGCCAGTGTGGCTAGGAAGGCGTGGAGAAGGAGGGAGGAGATGCAGGGGGAGGAGTCCTTAGGGGTTCATGTGGACCTTCTAAGCTCTAATGAAGACTGTGGATATTATTCTACTTAAGATGGGCAGTTACGAGAGGGTTTTCTGCAGAGGAGTATTGTGAACTTTTTGTATGTGTTAGCAATACTCTATCTGTGGTTTGGAGGATGGACTGGGGTAGGGTGAGGAGTAGTGATAAGGCAGGAAGCCGGTAGAATGGTACTTGGAGGTAAAATGACTTCTTCAAGGTCACTTGGATACTAAGGATCACAGTGATGAGTAGATCTTCGGTCAGCACATTGCCCAAGGTCATGCAGAAGGTCAGCGGCAGAGAAGGAGTATACTATTACAAGGTCTTTTGGTATTTAGGGTAATGCTTCTCCTGGCATATGGGAGAAATACAAACATGATACTTCTGGGGCTTGACAACAATTGACTGGTTTATTTTTTGTTTTTGCTAATATGGCCAATATAAGGAAAGGGAAGCTGTGTACTTTTCTTCCTTTCTTCTCATTTTGGTTTTGTTTTGTTTTGTTCGGACTTTTTTGTTTCCATGTACTTTGACTCCTTAAGATTTCTATGCTTACTCACTTCTGCCTAATTACAGGCTTTGGGTGGCCATTTTAAACTATTTTTTTTTACCATGTCGAACTTGTGTTTGAAAAACAATTCCAAGAAAAAGATTTTAGGGCTAACATTTGAATGAAGCTTCTTCAAGAATTAAAACTATCCTATACAGAAAATAGGGAAAATCAATATTAATTTTTAATGTAATCATATCATAGTCTCTTAAGAACTAAGATTTTTGAAATGTCTTTAATTTCCTCATTTAAATGTAAAATACTTAATACCGAAGTGTTCTGAAAGAGATGAAACCACATACAATTATTAATCATTAACTAAATAAAATAATACTTTCATTTGAGCTTATGAGAATATTTTGTCAGGCTATTTGCATTGTAATTGGCACCGATAACCCCTTGATCTTGGGATTTGGATAAATCACTCAGCAACTTTATGGAGGATTTCAGGGAGCTCCTCCCCCAGAGGCTGAATAACTCTGGGGTGCTTTTCTTCACAAAGCTGGTTCTGGCCAATTCTTTGTCATTAATTTGTTACCAATTATGTGTCAAACAAGAGGCAAAAAATGGAGGTGCAAAAATGATTAAAACCGGCCTGTTCTCAGGTAGCTCATCAAAAAGATGAACAGTCAATCAGTAGTTGCAATCCAGTCGTCCCTTGGTATCTGTGGGGGGTTTAGTTTCAGGAACCCCATGGAGACCAAAGTCTGTGCATACTCAAGTCCCACAGTGGATCCTGCAGAACCCACCTAAACGAAAAGTCGACTCTCTGTATCCTCGAGTTGCTCATCCCGCATCCCGCAAATGCTGTCTTCATCCCCATTTGGGTGTGGATTTGGAATCCATGGACACAGAGGGCCGACTGTATTTATTGGAAAAATGTCTGTGCTTAAGTGAACCTGTGCAGTTTGAATCCCTACTGTTCAAGGGACAACTGTGTAAGTTGATACACAAAATGACGTTCCACCTATTATGATAGAAATAAGCCCAGAAGCACCAGGCAAAGCACCTACCTGGCTCTGAGACTATCAGAGAAGGCTTCCTGGAGGAGTTGGTGTTTGAACAGACACACGAAGGATGGGCTCATATTTACCAATAGAGGTGGGGCGGAGAGGAGAGACTAGCACTGCCTTCTTTCATGTGATCTTCATTGGGGAGCTTTATGAGTATATTGTGCAGATGGTTCACAGAAGGCACTGAGCTAAGAGTTCTATGCTTGATGTTGGCTATTGGTTTCTCCATAATGTTAGAAATAATGAGCCATGCCTTAGCACTACATGGTCTTTAAAGTGTGTTTTCATACTGAATCCTTGGAAATGAAACTCCAGGTTCACTTTGATTTGTATTTTGTCAATCTCTTTTCCAATGAAAACTCCCCCGACCTGAACATATAGTCGCTTTCTCATTTGCCTTTTCCTCTTCTCCAAGTCTTCCTATTTCTTGTTTCTCTCTCTTTCTTTTTTTTCCCCCTCATTCATCTTTTCTCCATTTAAAAGTGAAATTTATAAGTGGTGCCTGGTGCCTAGAGAAAATGGATTGAGAGAGCAGTGCACAGTGCATTGTGTTTGAGTCGCACCACAAACAGGATGACACTTCACAGATCTTTCTGATGCTCATTTAACAGGTCTTGACACTTTGCAGAGTTTTGAGGTTCAAAAAACCTTACAGACAATGCTGTAGCACCTGTGTACATGGTCTGCTGTTCAAATAGCCTGGTTTGCTATAATCTAATTTAAAGTAGAGTCAGCAGGAGTAACAGGAAAAGCTCATGTTTGGTGTTGTTTCAAAAAAGGAAGTTGATCACATAGAAGTTGAGTTTTACTAAAATAGCTCACAATAGGGGAACGTGTCAGGACTGGGCCAGAATGGATATTTTTGTTAATATTTATTTTGTAGATCCTGCTAATAAGTAAACTGTTCTTGTCATTTATTTAGACAATTTGGGAGTAGTGCATTTCCTCTTCTAGATAACTAGGGTTTTATTGAAATTACAGATCTTTGATCTCTTGGTTATTAAAGATCTAAGGGATGTAAAGTAACCAGTTTACAAGATACTTGACATATTCCTGAATGGATTTTTTTTTATGTCTGTGCCACTATATGATTATTGAGAAGATATGTGTGATTAGTTAGTATCTTAACTAGAGATTTTGATGTCATGCTACTTAAAAGTGTATTTCTTGATTATCTGACAATCCATGTCTAGCATGGAGCTAATTGGGCACACATTGGGTAAATATTGGCTTCCCCCATCAAAACTCAGAGCTCAGAATCTACAAATTTCCTGGGGGCCATATTGATTTGGAAGAAAGTCAACTCTTCTGAATTAGTTGTAATGATTCTGAGGTTTTTGAGGAGGATCCTACTTTGCTCTTTGGCTTCCTCTCTCTATCAACCTTCCTGACACTTCCTTAGAGTTTGTTTGTTTTTGTGTTTTTGAGATGGAGTCTCACTCTGTTGCCCAGGCTGGAGTACAATCACATGATCTTGGCTTACTGCAACTTCCGCTTCCTGAGTTCAAGTGATTCTCCTGCCTCAGCCTCCCAAGTAGCTGAGATTACAGGCATGAGCCACCACGCCTGGCTAATTATTGTAATTTTAGTAGAGGCGGGGTTTCACCATGTTGGCCAGGCTGGTCTTGAACTCCTGGCCTCAAGAGATCTGCCCGTCTCGGCCTCCCAAAGTGCTGGGATTACAGGCATGAGCCACTGTGCCTGGCCTTCCTTGGAGTTATGAATGCTTGACGTTGACAGGCATGTCCCATAGGATGATATAATGCAACTGAACCATAAAATGCCTTCTCTGTCTTATCTGCTGTTGGAGATACAGGGTGATCCACAGAGCACTGGAATCTAGATTTTTGGATTTTATTGGTCAATAAAATTAAAAATGGAGAAACAAGATAGAGTTGCTGAATCTTTATTTTGCCACATAGGACATTAAAAAAAGAAAACTCCAAAGAGACAAAGGCTCATATGTACTGTCACCATTTTTTTTTAAAAGAAGGCATGTATTTCAGCATCAAAATGTAGTAAAGACAAAAATCTCAGAAGAAATCAAGTTCTTTCCAAGAGTATCCTTGTTGGTTATATTAGCCAATTTTCACACTGCTATAAAGAACTACCCGAGACTGGGTAATTTATAAAGAAAAGAGATTTTAATTGACTCACAGTTCCACATGGCTGAGGAGGCCTCAGGAAACTTACAATCCTGGAGGAAGGCAAAGGGGAAACAAGGCACATCTTACATGGTGGCAGGAGAAAGAGTGAGTGAGGTGGGAACTACCAAATACTCTTAAACCATCAGATCTCATGAGAACTCACTCACTATCATGAGAACAGCATGGGGGAAACCACCCCCATGATCCAGTCACCTCCCATCAGGTCCCTCCCTCAACATGTGGGGATTACAATTTGAGGTGAGATTTGCGTAGGGACACAGAGCCAACCATATCATTGGTGATGTTGCTTTGATGTTTTCTCTCTGTACTGATGAAAATGTCGCCAAGGCTTTTAATGCACTAAGGAATACGCGAGCGATGTTCAAGGGTTTAAGTTCGTATTTTGTTTCTGGAATGGCTCCAGCTTTTGTTCTCTTTTTCTTTTTTGGAGGCAGCGTCTCGCTCTGTCGCCCAGACTGGAGTGCAGTGGCATGATCTTAGCTTGCTGCAATCTCTGCCTCCCAGGTTCAAGTGATTCTCTTGCCTCAGTCGCCTGAATAGCTGGGACTACAGGCATGTGCCACCACGCCAGGCTAATTTTTTTAGTAGAGATGGGGTTTCAACGTGTTGGCCGGGCTGATCTCGAACTCCCAGCCTCAGGTGATCCACCCCTCTCAGCCTTCTAAAGTGCTGGGATTACAGGCATGAGCCCTCGCACCCAGCCTCTCCTTTTTCATAATTACCTTTTTTTGTTCCATCAGTGTGAATTAAGTGATAGATGCAAATTATATTTTGCTCAAAGTGTAATGCAGTATTCTGAAGGATTCCCAAAAGAGGCCTTTTAAGTTTCTGGGGAGTGTTGAAGAATAGGACAGATCATGATAAGGAGATTTTTTTTCAGATCCTAGAACAGTGAATGTAAAGTTATATAAATCAGTTTTGGAGAATGAAATCCTAGTGTGTGTCAAACAGAAATAAATATCATGCCTTTACTTTTGACTGTTTTATTATTGGTCACTTTTTGAAATAACACAGGGACACCGTGATTGAAAATGAAAGGTAGAGAATGATGGTTTAATCATGATGTCTTTTATTCTTTTTTTTTTTTTTTTGGTTTTATTTGTGAAAAAAAATAGGCTGCACAGCAGGCATCTTCATCCTCACCCAGCCTGAGTGGAACATCGTGTTCTTTCTCTTCCCTGGAAAATACAATGAAGACACCCAGCAGTTTTCCTTCCTCCTTATCTAAAGAGAGACAATCCTTGCCCGACACAGTTAACAGTTCGCCTGCTGCTGAAAATGAGGGACAACCAATAACGTTTGCTGTACAAGTTCATTCACCTGCACCCTCAGAGGCAGGCAGCCACAAGGCCCCGGAAAACAGCTTTGTCACATCAGAAAGTGGATTTTTGAACTCTTTATCTAGTGATGATACTTCTTCATTAAGTAGCAATCATGACCATCTTACTGTCCCGGATAAGCCTGCTGGATCAAAGATCATGGACAAAGGTAAACCAAGAAATTCTTTTTTCTTCGTTAGAGAGTGAGTATTTGTGTGTGTATGGAACTCTGATATTAATTTGTAACAACAATGGTTAAACTCATGCACGATGATTCAATAATTAGTCAAGTGGGGCTATGCCCAGAGATTGCTTTGTAGAGGAGTTTGCATGTGGACAACTCCAGCTACTAGGTCACTAATTACTTGCTATAAGTGTCACTAACCAACTGCTTCAGAACTCTAAGACATGTGATCATAAAATAATGATACTTTTCCACCAATTGGAGAAAAAACTTGCCTCTTTGTTTTTGGTCCCATGTCCCATGCACTGGAGCTTGTGGTGGTTGAGTTAGGATTTTGTAGTCTCGTATTCATAACATCACCTTAATAGTTCAAAATGAGCTTAGAGCAGCCACTTTCCCTGGGCTGTGCCCCAGACAGCATCTAATTCTTAGCCCATCGTCTTCTGAATGTTCCTGTGTGGTTAATGGGAAGACAGACAATTTGCACGCACTTTATGCATCATTAGAACCTTTATATATAAAGGAGAGCACAACTTACGCATTCAAAAAACATTTTACATCTTAACAAAGGAAATAATTAATTGTGTGATGAAGTTGATAATATGAGGTTTAAAAAATACTCTGATAACTGGTCCTTATCGTTTATTCAGGACTAGCTTGTTTTTATTACTGTTCAATCATGACGCGTCTTTTCTGATTGTGCGCTATTCATTCTGCTGTAAAACACGGTTACCTGATGGAAGATACTGAGCAGTTAAAGAATGATGAGTTTGGTTTGTATATTTTTGGTGTGCCATTGAGAGAAAGTTGACTTGCTAAATTCCCATAATCACTTGCCAGAGTGTCTAATGACGCAGATGACTGTTCTCTCCTCTCCTCTAGTCTAGTCAGGGAATCTTTCTTTAAGTTCTCAAATTTCAGATGGGTACCCTGCTAATTTAATTTTTGGTACCAGAGTAATTTGGCCAAGGATCACAACTGCAGACCAAGTTGTGTGTGTGTGTGTGTGAGTGTGAGTGTGTGTGTGTATAGTATTTTAAAAGTATGTAAATTTGAATACTCAGCCTGGTAACTAATTCTCTAGGTTACAACAGTTGTCACCACTCTGTGAGGCCTTACCTAAGGATGCTTTACACAGACCTGCCTGGCCTATTTTTCTTATACCCCTCCCCTCTTAGGCCAACTGTCTATTTTACATTAGAAGAACTGGAGTGAATAAAGTCATTGGCAAACCAACCTATTTCTAGAGGTGAATGAGTAGCATAGGGAGGAGAAAAGAAACTTTATCACTGAGGAATGGAGAGGACTAAAGATTAGACTGTGAGGAAGAGTAGTCTGAACCCGCCCTCAGGTTTGTGAGGTGCTGTCATTTGGACAAAGTATCGAGCTTAATTGTATCTCCTTGGAAGCACAAAATTGAACTCAGTGGTGCAAGTCAAAAGGAGATAGACTGAAGCTCAGCATAAGAACTTTTTTTTTGATGTGAGATGTTCAAAATAGAATGGGTTCCTTGGAAAGTAATGCATTTCTTATCACTGGAGTTGTTTACTCATTCTGAGACAACCATTTTCATTGAATATTGATTACCTATTGCGTATTGATCACAACTCTTGTTCTTGAAAAGATATACTGAAGAGATAATTTAAGTATCTTGAACTAGATGACCTCTACCTTGATACTTAGAAGAGATTTCCAGATATAGGACTGGTGGAACTAAAGAAAATAATACAAAGTACTACATCTATTATTTTTCTCCTACAAACACTTACTTTAATCATTGGGTCATAAGTAGAACTAAAAAAAATTTCACACACACACACACACACACACACACACGCACACACACACCCCAATATGAGCATAGCTTCAAAAACATACTAGAGAATAAAATCCCATTTGCATTCTTTCCCAAGAGATAACCCTGGAGATTGAGAGTTTTCTTTTAGGACCATAGCCAGAGAGTCATGGGAAGATGCAACAGTCCTTGTTCCTGGCTAAATGTCATTCCAGGATTGCATGTGCTGTAGAGCCTGGCTGGATACCAACAGCCCTTTAAATGTAAGAATGAAGCAACCTGGTATTATTTAGTTTTGAGTTACACGCAGAGTGCCCAGCAAAATCTGTACACTTCTTCAAACAGCTCAATGTGACGGTATTCCTCTTATTAAAAAGGAAAAGAAAATGGAAGTTTTTTTCTTTTTGCTTCTCATTGATTTGTTGGCAGTTGCCATATGTTGCAGAATTTTTGCTGATGATTTTCTTCTGCTGATGGGGATTTGGTTAAATTCCCAGAAGAACTGAACCACTTAAAGTCATCTCTATGGAAACAGCAACCCAATCTTTGCTTGCATTTGTGATGACTTGCTGTTGAGTAATCAAATTTCATATTGTGCATTTTTTTTACATGTGTGTTTATGTGTTGCAGACAAAGGTAGCTTTTCATTTTTGTGACTTTTAAAAGGTAATATTTTTGAGTTACTAATAAAAAATTCCTGAAATTCTAGTGTCTGAAATTGTTCAAGGTGCTTTTATGTCAGGGATAGAAGTCTTAACATAGGTCAAAACGAGAGTTAGGATTTTAAAAGATTAAGTCCTGGTCTCAAGATGCATTTGCTGGAGAAAGAGTCTTTCATCCTAGCAAAGATTCTTAAAGATGAATAACTGAGTCCTGAAATAAGCAGACAGTACGTATTATAGCCTTCCTTTTATTTAGACAATGAAAAAAATATTTTTGCAGTCAGTATGCAATTAAAATTGTGGTTGCTAGGATTTTATGCTGAATTTAAATACTCTGTTAGACATTTCCTCCTGTAGTGTAAGCTATTAAAAAAATAAAATCAGGGTGTTAATTGTGTCCTATTGCCTTTCTTCGCTGAGAGTTCCAGGTTCCAGAGCTCTAGGAATTATTCACTGATTAATTTCACAAAGCATAATGGGAAAAGAGGTGAGAGGGTTAATGACATGTTCATTTCATCTCAATTTTACCCTGTGCTCCTCATTTCTTTTGTTAGAAGTTTTTTGAGCCATGACTTATGCCTGTGTGATAGTAAGTCACACAGTGTGTCTTTCCAGACATATGTACAACACACACTACCTGCTGACAATGTGGAGACAATGTCACTTCTACTTAATGAATGGAGAAACCTTACTCTGGGTGCTGAAAAGCTGTATGTCAGCGAATAAGACTAATACCCAATTTAATAAGCGAATAAAACTAATACCCAATTTATACAAACAAATTATCGGGTACAAGCACAGCCAGAATTGATCTGGGAGTCATGTAGATAACAAGCTTAATTTTTAAAAAAATTGTTAAAGGAGAGACAAGCATTCTAGAGCATGCAGGACATTTCAGGAAAGTGACATGAATGAACCAGATTTTAGGATTTAAAAAGTATTAACAAAATTATACACAATCTGAGTGTGAAACAGTACTTGAGCTAGCTACTTTGAGTGTTGCTGTTGGAATCATGTAGTATGCCTCCTCAGGAAGTGAGTATGTAATAAAAAATAAGTCAAAAACTGGACTCCATTTAATTTTGCATTATTATATTGTGCATCTATCATTTTTTTTGAGTACCTAACATACATGTACTGATGTACTTTGTGCTGAAGTGAATAAAATGTGAACAAGAG
>NW_012100421.1:16550-16927 GCF_000951045.1 Mandrillus leucophaeus
CCATTTCTAATCAGGGTGAGTTGGAAGTATGCTTTAGAAAAATTATTGAGCTGTAGAGTGCAGGGAAGAATAGAATAAGGGGAGACACGACATGAGAAGGTTTAGGGAGCCTGTGTAGCAGCTGAGGTGGCAGTGGAGAGAGGAAGGAAAGGGGAGATGAGAGGTTCTGCAGCATACCTATCAGGGTGAAGACTGATCTTGGTTTTTGTATCCTTAGCACTTAATTTTGTTCCTAGAACATTTCCTAGTAATCTTGTTTTGTGAAGTATCATTTGATATTGAGAAAACCTTTAATATATGATCATTGGCATCAATGGCATTGATCTCAGGCATGGGTGACTCACCACCTGCTTTCTCTGATCCTGTGTCATGTGGCT
>NW_012100421.1:16977-17602 GCF_000951045.1 Mandrillus leucophaeus
AAAAATGTTAACACCGATGGGCTGAGTGGGAGGAATTAGACACATTTAACAAAAGAAAGCAGAGTAAAACAGGTGCCACAGAAGAGATACAGAGCACTCCAGAGGTTTAATAGAGAGCAGGGACCCAAGACAAGATCTCATCTAAGTGGCAAGATCTATACATCGAGAAGGGAGGCATTGGAAAAGGGGATGGAAAGGACATTTGAATACTGGGATAGGTGTTCCTTAATTTCAATAGCTAATGGATGACCATTTCTAATCAGGGTGAGTTGGAAGTATGCTTTAGAAAAATTATTGAGCTGTAGAGTGCAGGGAAGAATAGAATAAGGGGAGACACGACATGAAAAGGTTTAGGGAGCCTGCGTAGCAGCTGAGGTGGCAGTGGAGAGAGGAAGAAAAGGGGCGATGAGAGGTTCTGCAGCATGCCTATCAGGTGAAGACTGATCTTGGTTTTTGTATCTTTAGCACTTAATTTTGTTCCTAGAACATTTCCTAGTAATCTTGTTTTGTGAAGTATCATTTGATATTGGGAAAACCTTTAATATATGATCATTGGCATCAATGGCATTGATCTCAGGCATGGGTGACTCACCACCTGCTTTCTCTGATCCTGTGTCATGTGGCT
>NW_012100421.1:17652-19977 GCF_000951045.1 Mandrillus leucophaeus
CTGCTCATGCACAAATTCCTGCCCAGAATACCACATTTATTACAGATGAAAACTGCGTCTGTCATGACAGAAATAAGTCTTTGAAGTTTGTCATGTTGGACATCCCTTTTAATACTATGCTACTAGAATAGTGTGTTGTCAACAATATTTTGAGCACTTTTTGTCTGTATAGAGTATGGAAAACAGCACTGGAAGAAAAAAATAAGGAGTATTGTCATGTTTGATGCTGGGATCATTTCTAAATTGATGTGGCTTTGAGCCAAAGTGACCTGTCACAGACATCTCCTCCTTGTCAGTCTGGCACCAAAGCAGAAGTGTTTGTTTTGCTTATCATGTGATCTAGTGGCGTAGAGGGTTGGAAAGTTATTGGAGGGGTCTTCAATTTTTCTTCTCTTTCTTATAACTTCTTCTTGATGATTACATCCTTGGTTTTCTTTCTTTTTTGATGTTATTGATGTCATTATTATTTACTCCTTAGCAGGAGAGTAAAAGTATATGCAGATAGATGTGTATTTTTATTTATTAATTTTTTATTTCCATAGGTTTTTGGGGAACAGGTGGTGATGTTTGGTTATATCAATGAGTTCTGCAGTGGTGATTTCTGAGATTTTGGTGCACCCATCATCTCAGCAGCATACATTGAACCCAACTTGTAGTCTTTTATTCCTCACCTCCCTCTTATCCTTTCCCCCGAGTCCCCAAAGTCCATTTTATCATGCCTTTGCATCCTCATAGCTTAGCTCCCACTTATGAATGAGAACATACAATTTTGGTTTCCCCTTCCTGAGTTATCACTTCACTTAGAATAATGGCCTCCAATTCCATCCAAGACTGCTGTGAATGCCGTTATTTGGTTTCTTTTTATGGCTGAGTAGTATTCTATGGTATATATGTACCACAATTTCTTTATCCACTTGTTGATGGATGGGCATTTGGGCTGGTTCCATATTTTAGCAATTGCGAATTGTGCTGCTGTAAACATGCATGCAAGTATCTTTTTTCGTATAATGACTTCCTTTCCTCTGAGTAGATATCCAGTAGTAGGATTGCTGGATCAAATTGTAGTTCTGCTTTTAGTTCTTTAAGGAATCTCCACACTGTTTTCCATAGTGGTTGTACTAGTTTACATTCCCACCAGCAGTGTAGAAGTGATCCCTGCTCACCACGTCCATGCCAACATCTATTATTTTTTGATTATGGACATTCTTGCAGGAACAAGGTGGTGTCACATTGTGGTTTTGATTTGCATTTCCCTGACAATTAGTGGTTTCCATCACTAACTGAGCATTTCTTGTTTGTTGGCCATTTGTATATCTTCTTTTGAGAACTGTCTGGTCATGTCCTTAGACCACTTTTTGATAGGATTGTTTGTTTTTCTTTCTAATTTGTTTGTGTTCATTGTAGATTCTGGATATTGGTCCTTTGTCAGATGTACAGATTGTGAAGATTTTCTCCCACTCTGTGGGTTGCCTGTTTACTCTGCTGATTGTTTCTTTTGCTGTGCAGAAGCTTTTTGGTTTAATTAAGTTCAAATGCTTGGTTTTCTAGTTCTTTTCATGACTCTTGATATTTATATGCTTCATCATTTCTTCTGTTTCATGGAAATTGTTAATTATACTGAAAAGTATCATATGCATAGAAGAGTGTTCTCTCTCTATCTAAAGTGCCCCATAAATACACACACATGAATGTACACACAAACAATAACCATGTGGCCACCATTTGGGCCATGAAACATAAATTAGCCAGCAAATTACTTGTGAGGGTGTGGGGTATTGAGAGTGCTCACCCATGCTGAAGAGATATATTTTGGTGGAAACAATTTAGAAAGCAATTTGTCATCATCTAGTAAAGCTGAAGATAGGCATACATCATGGCCAGCAATTCCATTTCCAGGTGTATACCCCTAGAGAAATGCAGGCATAATGGCAGAAACCCCTTGTAATATCCTCTTTATCTAGCTGGAATTCATTCATTTTCATTGTTTTATAGTACTCCATTGTTTTACTATACAACAATAAATGTATCTACTATTGGTGAGCACTCTTTTTTTTCAGTTGTGGGCTCTTATGTTAAATGCTGCAGTGAACATTCTTATTTTTAAATTAATAGGCTTAACTTTGTAGAGCAGTTTTCGATTTATAAAAAAATTTAGCAGAAAGTGCAGAGTTTACATATGCCCCCTCCATTCCATACACAGTTTCCTCTATTATCAACACCTTGCATTAGTTTGGTTCATTTGTTACAACTGGCAATAAATATTCATACTTTTTTATTAACTAAAGTCTATGGTTTACATTAGGGTTTTTTTCTTTCTTTTTTTTT
>NW_012100421.1:20027-37086 GCF_000951045.1 Mandrillus leucophaeus
CAATTCCATCCAAGACTGCTGTGAATGCCGTTATTTGGTTTCTTTTTATGGCTGAGTAGTATTCTATGGTATATATGTACCACAATTTCTTTATCCACTTGTTGATGGATGGGCATTTGGGCTGGTTCCATATTTTAGCAATTGCGAATTGTGCTGCTGTAAACATGCATGCAAGTATCTTTTTTCGTATAATGACTTCCTTTCCTCTGAGTAGATATCCAGTAGTAGGATTGCTGGATCAAATTGTAGTTCTGCTTTTAGTTCTTTAAGGAATCTCCACACTGTTTTCCATAGTGGTTGTACTAGTTTACATTCCCACCAGCAGTGTAGAAGTGATTCCTGCTCACCACGTCCATGCCAACATCTATTATTTTTTGATTATGGACATTCTTGCAGGAACAAGGTGGTGTCACATTGTGGTTTTGATTTGCATTTCCCTGACAATTAGTGGTTTCCATCACTAACTGAGCATTTCTTGTTTGTTGGCCATTTGTATATCTTCTTTTGAGAACTGTC
This sequence comes from Mandrillus leucophaeus, assembly GCF_000951045.1. NCBI lineage: Eukaryota > Metazoa > Chordata > Mammalia > Primates > Cercopithecidae > Mandrillus > Mandrillus leucophaeus. The sequence goes on from NW_012100421.1 coordinate 20,544, forward strand.
TGGTCATGTCCTTAGACCACTTTTTGATAGGATTGTTTGTTTTTCTTTCTAATTTGTTTGTGTTCATTGTAGATTCTGGATATTGGTCCTTTGTCAGATGTACAGATTGTGAAGATTTTCTCCCACTCTGTGGGTTGCCTGTTTACTCTGCTGATTGTTTCTTTTGCTGTGCAGAAGCTTTTTGGTTTAATTAAGTTCAAATGCTTGGTTTTCTAGTTCTTTTCATGACTCTTGATATTTATATGCTTCATCATTTCTTCTGTTTCATGGAAATTGTTAATTATACTGAAAAGTATCATATGCATAGAAGAGTGTTCTCTCTCTATCTAAAGTGCCCCATAAATACACACACATGAATGTACACACAAACAATAACCATGTGGCCACCATTTGGGCCATGAAACATAAATTAGCCAGCAAATTACTTGTGAGGGTGTGGGGTATTGAGAGTGCTCACCCATGCTGAAGAGATATATTTTGGTGGAAACAATTTAGAAAGCAATTTGTCATCATCTAGTAAAGTTGAAGATAGGCATACATCATGGCCAGCAATTCCATTTCCAGGTGTATACCCCTAGAGAAATGCAGGCATAATGGCAGAAACCCCTTGTAATATCCTCTTTATCTAGCTGGAATTCATTCATTTTCATTGTTTTATAGTACTCCATTGTTTTACTATACAACAATAAATGTATCTACTATTGGTGAGCACTCTTTTTTTTCAGTTGTGGGCTCTTATGTTAAATGCTGCAGTGAACATTCTTATTTTTAAATTAATAGGCTTAACTTTGTAGAGCAGTTTTCGATTTATAAAAAAATTTAGCAGAAAGTGCAGAGTTTACATATGCCTCCTCCATTCCATACACAGTTTCCTCTATTATCAACACCTTGCATTAGTTTGGTTCATTTGTTACAACTGGCAATAAATATTCATACTTTTTTATTAACTAAAGTCTATGGTTTACATTAGGGTTTTTTTCTTTTTTCTTTTTTTTGAGGCAAAGTCTCACTCTGTCGCCCTGGCTGGAATGGAGTGGCATGATCTTGGCTCACTGAAACCTCTGTCTACTGGGTTCAAGCGATTCTCCTGCCTCAGCCTCCCAAATAGCTAGGATTACAGGCGCTCGCCACCATGCCCGGCTAATTTTTGTATTTTCAGTAGAGATGGGGTTTCACTATGTTGACCAGGCTGGTCTCAAACCCCTGACCTCAGGTGATCCACCCTCCTCGGCCTCCCAAAGTGTTGGGATTACAGGTGTGAGCCACTGCATCTGGCATAGGGTTCACTCTTTATGTTGTACAGTTCTATGGGTTTTGACAAATGTATAACGTCATGTATCTACTATTACAGTATCATACAGACCAGTTTCACTGCCGTAAAAAACATCCTCTGTGCTCCATCTATTCATCCTTCTACCCTTCCTCCAAGAACCTGACAACCACTCATCTTTTTTACTACCTCTTTAATTTTACCTTTTCCAGAATGTCACATAGTTGCAATCATATGGTATGTACCCTTTTCAGATTGGCTTCTTTCATTTGGTAGTATGAATTTAAGCTTCTTCTAAGTCTTTTGTGGCTTGATAGGTTACTTTTTAATCATTGAATAATATTCCATTGTATGGATACATCACAGTTTGTTACTCATTCACCTATTGAAAGACATCTTTGTAGCTTCCAAGTTTTTAAAATTATGAATAACCCTGCTAGAAACATGTGGGCGCAGATTATTGCATGGATGCAAGTTTCAACTCTTTGGGGTAAATACCAATGAGTACAATTGCTGGATTGTATGGTAAGAATATGTATAAGTTTATAAGAATATGTATAAGTTTATAAGAGTTTATTATTTATTTGCATTCCCACCATCAATGAATGAGAGTTCCTGTTGCTTCACATCCTTGCCAACGGTTGGTGTTGTCTGTGTTTTGGGTTTTCGCCAGGCCAGTAGGTGGGTAGTAACATTTCATTGTTTTAATTTAGAATTCCCTAAAGACTCATGATGTTGAGCATCTTTTCAGATGCTTTTTTGCTATTTATGGCATATAAATCTTTTCTTTAATATAAGGTGGCTGCTCAGAATTTATCAATTTTCTTATATATTTTCTTTGGTGAGGTGTCTGTTGAGATCTTTTGCCTATTTTTTTCATTAGCTTTTTGTTTTCTTTTGAGTCTTTGTATGTGTGTGTATATGAATAATATTTTTAACGTGAAATGTCATTTTATTACTCTACATGTACAAGTTAATGATTTTTGCTTATGTGATGTTGGTGACAGTTGTATATTTTGTGAGTTTTTGGGACCAGATTCAAACTAGGTCAGTATAAGTATAGGAAATACATGAGAGCAGAATATTCAGTTTGATGATACATTATTGTCTACAAGATAGTTTATAGTTTGTTTTTTATTTTTATTTAATTTCTTACCTGTAATTGATAGGTAAGATCAATTACCTATAATTGATAACAGTTTGTTTTTTATTTTTATTTAATTTCTTACCTGTAATTGACCTAAAACAATTGTACATATTAGTGTGGTACAGTGTGATGTTTCTTTTTTGTAATTTTATTTGAGACTGAGTCTTACTCTGTCACCCAGGCTGGAGTGCAGTGGTGCAATCTTGGCTCACTACAACCTCCGTCTCTCAGGTTCCAGTGATTCTCCCGCCTCAGCCTCCCTATTACAGCCACCATGCCCAGCTAATTTTTGTATTTTTAGTAGAGACAGGGTTTCACCATGTTGGCCAGGCTGGACTCAAACTCCTGACCTCAGGTGATCCACTCACCTCGGCCTCCCAAAGTGCTTGGATTACAGGCGTCAGCCACCATACCCGGCCCAGTGTGATGTTTCAATGCATAAATATATTCATTATACTAGTATAATGATCAAATCTGGGTAATACCATATCCATCACCGTAAGCATTTATTATTTATTTGTGGTAACCACATTCAAAATCTTCTCTTCCAGCTATCTTGAACTATATACTACACTGTTATTTGCTATCGTCTCTCTATTATAAAGTCCTTTATTTGTGTGTTTTGCAAATATTTTCTTTCAGTCTCTGGCTTGTCTTTAAATGTTCTTAATGAAAATTCTTACCTATCTATTTTGGTCCACATATGCCTGCATTTCTCTATGGGTATATACCTGGAAATGGAATTGCTGGCCATGATGTATGCCTGTTTTCAACTTTACTAGATGAAATTGCTTTATAAATTGGTTCCACCAAAATATATCTCTTCAGCATGGGTGAGCGCTCTCAGAGCCCCACATCCTCACTGGTAAAGTTGAGTTTCTAAATTTTTGCAAACTTGGCAGGTGGTAATCTTGATTATGGATTAGCACATCTAAGAATGTTTATTTCACTCTTTTACCCATAGGTGTATTTTTGTTTTTCCAATGGATTTCTAGGAATGTATACATTCTGGATACTCCTTCATTGTCAGTTTAACATATTGCAAATATATTTTCTACATTTTTATTTCACTTTTCTTGTAAAGTAGTATCTTTTAATAAGTAGAACTCAGTTTTAAGGTGATTAAAATGATCTAACCTTTCCTTTATGGTTAAATGCTTTTTATGGTATTGATTAAGAAATTTCTCCCTACACTGGTATCTTAAAGATATTCTTCCATATTTTATAAACTTTAGTCCACTTGGAATTATTTTGATGTGTTCCATGAATGAGATACAATATCACCTTACTCCATATGCACATATAATTTTCCTAGTATCATTTCTGTACACGCCATTTTTCTCCCAAACATCCACGTAAGTCTCCAGTGGGCTATTTTGTCTACCCTGGCTCATACCATTCTTTTTACAAAATAAGTTTTAAAATCTGGCAACATGTGTTTTCTTACTTTGTTCTTTTTTTCAAGGGTGTTTAGGATACTCTTGGCCATTTTAACCTCCATATACCTTTTAGAATCGCCTGTGAAATTACCCACACATACACACACATACACATGCATGCAGACACACAGTCTGTGGGACTTTGGCGCGAATTCAGTTACATTTTTAGATTCAATCTGGGGGAAACAGAAATTGTTATAGTCTAAAATTTTCCAGTACATGAAATTGGTCTCTTTAACTCTCTCCATTTATTTGTCTTTCTTGCATCTTATAATAAAATTTCACAATTTATATTTTCTATTAAAAGTCTTGAAAATATTTGTAAGATTTAGTGCTATATATTTCATATTTTTAAATGCTATTTTTAAAATCAATTTTTCTCTTTTTCATTTTATAACTATTGCTGGTGTACATGAATGCAATTAGGTTTTAAAATGCGTTTTTAAGAATCAAGCTTTCTAAATTCTCATTTTAATTCTAGTAATTATCCTAATTTTTTTGTGTATATGATCATATTTCTACAAATGATAATGGTTTTGCTTTTTTCCTTTCCAAACACTATATCTTTTACTTATTTTTCTTGTTTTGGGTAGATCCAAAGTACAATGCTGATAGAAATAGCGATTATGGGCATTTTTGTGGTTGCTTGATCTCAGACAGAAAGGTTTCTGTGTTCCTACTCTGCCACCATGTCGGAAGTAGGTACTTGTTCATCACTTCTACCACCAAGTTAGAAATAGGTACTCTTTCATCACCTCTATTTCATGGAAGAAGAAAAATATCTCTATTTTACTGGGGCTTAAACTGATTAAGTAAATTGCTTAAAACAGTCATGTTGCTAGTAAGTGTGAAAGTTGTATCTGAAATGCAGTTCTGTTTGACTCCACAGCCTGAGATTCTAATCAAATTAATACCTAAGAATAATTCTGAGTAATCAGCAAGACACAGGGTTGAGTTAGACATGATGTGAGCCAAGCCACGTATAACTAAGATAATTTCTCTCCTTCGACAATCATGATGTTACATGTTTTTCAATAACTACTGGTGGAGTAGTACAGGTCACCCACCTAACGCTAGAAATAGAAGCATGTAAATACTGTTATGGTATCACTGGGTGTGGGAACTCCATTCATTCAACAATATTTGTCAAGTGCTTTTTATTATGCCAAGCACCATGCCATGAGCTGGGCAAAAAGCAAGCAAAAGCCAAAATAAACAGTCCCATAGAGCTAACACTGAGGAGAGAGACTGGTAGGGAAACAGTAGGAAACAGCACGTGTGATAGATTCAGTGGTTGTTAAAAGCCATGTTTGTTTGTTTTTTTTTTACAAGAGGCAGGGCAAGGGGTTTAGAGAGAGACTGGACAGAGGTGGGGTATGGGGTGGGGTGTGTGATTTTACATTGGTGGTCCTGGAAAGTCTCTCTGATAGGTCGATATTTGAGCAGAAAACTATGGAGGGGAGAGGGCAAGCCAAATTAATATTCGGGGAAGAGTTTTCCAGGCAAAAAGCACACCAAGGGCAGTCCGACAGTGCTGGAGGTGATTGAAGACTAGCGGCAGGAAGACGCAGTGTGGAGTGCGTAGAGTGGAGGGCGTGTGGCCAGGAGCAGAGGTGCAAGAGGTGAGCAGGGATCCCATCACCCAGGGCCATGTAGGCAGGTGAGCACTCCGGGTTCTGCTCAAAGTGGGAAGGGAAGCGGCGGTAGGGTTCCCTCTGCAGGGAGGCTGCAGGGAGGAGCAATGCCGTCTCACTGAAGTTTGGAAAGAGCTGCTCTGGCTCCGTGCACGGACATGAGGGAGCATCTGTGAAAGCAGGATGCTCGGCGAGGTGACTGCTGCCTGTGTTCAGGTGGAGGTGATGGGAGTTGCTAGGAAGAAAACACTAGGTTGAGATGGAAAGCGGTCAGACGCTGTGTATATTTTATAGTGGGACAATGGAATTTGCTGACATGAGGTTTGAAAGAAAAAGACAGAAGTCAAAGATGATTTCAAGACTTTCAGCATGAATGAATAAAAGAATAGAGTCGTCATATCATGAGATGGAAAAGACTTACCATTTGGAGATATCAATCAAAAATTTGAAGTTGAATTTGAAATCCAGGCGAAGAAGTCAAGTCTGTGTGGATATGTGAGTCTGGATTTCAGCAGAGGGCTTGGAGATTTAAAATGAGTGCTCTTCAACGTATAGTTGTATTTGAAGAATTGGGACTAATTGAGATCACCCGGGGAGAGAGAGTACAAAGAAGGAAGAAGTCAGTTCTGGCCGGGCGCAGTGGCTCACGCCTGTAATCCCAGTACTTTGGGAGGCCAAGGCGGGTGGATCATGAGGTCAGGAGATCGAGACCATCCTGGCTAACACGGTGAAATCCCGTCTCTACTAAAAATACAAAAAAACTAGCCGGGCGAGGTGGCGGGCGCCTGTAGTCCCAGCTACTCGGGAGGCTGAGGCAGGAGAATGGCGTGAACCCGGGAGGCGGAGCTTGCAGTGAGTTGAGATCGCACCACCACACTCTAGCCTGGGCGACAGAGCGAGACTCTGTCTCAAAAAAAAAAAAAAATTCAGGTCTGAACTCTGGGGTGCCCCAACATTGATGGACTGCAAAGAACACAAGCAAAACTTCACCCCTGTTAAGGGAGAAGGGGAACCAAAAGGGTGGTTATTCTGGAGGCTAAGTCAGGAAAGGTATCAGTTAGCCAAATGCTTTTAGCTTTTAGCAAAAAGCCAAGATTAAACAAGTTTATCCAACTTGCAGCTCAGGACAGTTTTGAATGTGGCCCAACACAAATTCATCAACTGTCTTAAAACATTATGAGAATTTTTTGTGATTTTTTTCTTTTTAGCCGATCAGCTATTGTTAGTGTATTTTATGTGTAGCCCAAGACAATTCTTCTTCTTCTAATGTGGCCGAGGGAGGCCAAAAGATTGGACACCCCTGGATTAAAAGTTGACTGTTGAGGAATTGAAGTAATCACAATACAGAACTTGACACTAAATATGTATAATAAGCCTATGGCATATTTTGTGTTAAAATCAAAGCCAAATCTATAGCAATTTTACGACCATATTTACTTACATATCATGTATTGTATCAGCCATACAAACTAGACCTTTAACCATGTAAAGTAACACTGAACTGATTTGTAAAGTTTGAGGGCAAGACGTGGCAGTTATGAACAGTCACAATCTAAACTCTAACTTTTTGCGATTAAAAATTACAAAGTACCTGTTAGAAATATTTTCTAAATATTTGAAAGGTACACTGTGAATGTCTTCCTATTTGCAATGAAGTGTGCCTCGGAAGTTTGAACACCTAGGCGGTCATTAAGCTCCATGTCTATAGCTGCTCCCTGGAAATACAGAAGACCCTCCTCCTTGGCAGGACCCATTGGCATGAGACCCCTTGCTAGGCTCTGTTTTCTCAAAATGCTTTCAAATACAGCTGAGTATATCATGATAAGAGGCTCGGGGGACAATAATATTCAGTATGTCTCCTTATCACCAATGAATATATTTTTTAACCTGAAGGACTAGCTAGTCATGCCATGTAGCAGGATCAGAAATCTGCAATCTTTTTTTTTTTAATTTATTTATTATTATTATACTTTAAGTTGTAGGGTACTTGTGCATAACGTGCAGGTTTGTTACATATGTATACTTGTGGCATGTTGGTGTGCTGCACCCAAGAAATCTGCAATCTTTAGGATGATTTTTTACTTTTTAGGAAAAAGGGCCATATGCAGGCAGTCTGGCCCTGGTAGTACTTTACAAATAATTTTGTTTTATTACCAAGAACTATGTTTGTTTCTTGTGACACATCATAACGTTATCTGAAGGGGGTAGGCAAGGGTTTATTTTTATCTGTATTTAAGTTTTAATCACAAAAGTATTGTAACATACTTGATAAAATCTCAAACAATCTAGAAAGATATCAAGAACAAATAAAGATTTCCTTTACCACCATTTTCCCAATGCTACCATAACTTTATCAGTAAAATTACTATTCATTCATTCAAAAAAATATTGTACTTTTATTATTTGGTAATAACTGTTCTAGGCACTATGCCTACAATTTTTGTGTCCTGGATCTTGCATTCTGGTTAACATTTGGAGTGTATTTTTTCTATGTACCAATGCAGATACACACACACACACACACACACACACACACACACACACACACACCCCATTGGTCTTTTTTAAAAAAATGTAAATAGAATTATGTGATAAATATCCATCTGTAGCCTATTTGCTTTTCCACATAAACCTTCCATGTTAGTACATGAAGCTCTACCTTGTTATTTTTGATAACTGCATCATTTTCTGTGGTGTGAATATTATACTACTGCTAGTATAGTAGTATTATTAATTCTCCAAAAGATGGAAATTTAGGTGATTTCCAATTTTTTATTATTACAGAGTGTTACAGTAAACATTCTAATATGTATCAGTATATATACCAGTGCTATTACTTTTGGAGATAGCTGATACAGCTATTTTTTTTTTTTTAAGAGAAAGTTTTCAGTGTATCTCAACATTTGAAGTGTACTTGCCCTTGGACTAAGCAATTCTTTAAATGCTGAAAACTTTCCCTTAAAAAAAGCGACAGCAACAGCTGTACCAGCTTTCAGCTATAACATGAATACGCTCAGGGGATTGAATATACAGCATAATGACTAGAGAGTCAGCAATACTACATTGTGTACTTGAAATTTGCTTAAATGTTCTGAGCTCAAAACAATTTTTCCGGTTTTTTTTTTTTTTTTTTTTTTTTTGAGACAGGGTCTCATTTTGTTACCCAGGCTGGAGTGCCATGGCATGACCTCTTTTCACTGTAACCTCTGCCTCCCGGGTTCAAGTGATTCTCCCACCTCAGCCTCCTGAGTAGCTAGAGGCATGCCACCACACCTGGCTAATTTTTGTATTTTTGGTAGAGATGGGGTTTCACCATGTTGGCCAGGCTGGTCTCAAACTCCTGACCTCAACGGATCTGACTGCCTCGGCCTCAAAAGTGCTGGGATTACAAGTGTAAGCCATCACCTGGTCCAATCTTTCCTTTTATCACTTTGTCGGTATGGTAGTTAGAATCTAACTTTATAGCATTCTTTGGTATTCTGTAGAGTGTACCTCTCCTTGGCATGATCATTCAGGTAATCTTGTGAATTTAATTTTCAGGTTGTATTTAGAATATAATTTTTGGATTTAGGTCAAAAATTTCTCAAATGTTTAGATTAATTTGGCAAGAAGTACTACCTTTAAAGCTTTAAGTCATCCATGAATATGGTATATCTAACTAGTTAGGTCATGTTATGCAAGTGCATAGATTGCAGTAGATAATAGTCATAGCGGTAAGGGAATGAGAGTGCCATCTTGAAAAGATAAGGGCAGCTGGGTGAGGTGGCTCACGCCTATAATCCCAGCACTTTGGGAGGCTGAGGTGGGCGGATCATGAGGTCAGGAGATCGAGACCATCCTGGCTAACATGGTGAAACCCCATCTCTACTAAAAATACAAAAAATTAGCCGGGTGTGGTGGTGCGCACCTGTAGTCCCAGCTACACGAGAAGCTGAGGCAGGATAGTAACTTGAACCAAGGAGGCAGTGGTTGCAGTGAACCGAGATCGCACCACTGCACTCCAACCTGGGCAACAGAGCGAGACCCTGTTTCAAAAAAAAGAAAGAAAAAAAAAGATAATGGCATTTATCTGTTCCAACCTTCATATTCTGCCCAGTGAAACTGAGATAAGCTAACTTTTTCCTTTCTCTTTCCTCTCTGTTCTTGGCCTGAAGTGTCCCCTAGCCTCATCCCTTTCCTTTTTCTAAAATTTTCATTTTTACCCTTTGTATTCACTTGTCCCCATCATGGATCCACATGGTTGATGGATCCAGTGGGTTTGGGGGCCACAGCTGACATGTTTATCTACAATGCATTGGATTCGTATCCTAGAATTTAGGTGATTTTCCAGCTTCCCACCCACTGCTACCATTTTGTTCTCGTTCAGCCTCTACCTCATTAACGTATTTTAAAAAGAGAAAAAAGGATCAAGTATCTTTTTTGTATGCACACCAACGTTTTCTGCTTTCTTGGCATATGGGCAAATGTAGTAATTTTATGTCTACTTTAAATATCTTGCCTTATCCTGGGTGCTCATATATTTGGAAGAGTAAAATTTAAAAACAAATGAAATATTTGTTTTAAGGATATAAAGCTACTTAATCAGATAGTTGAGCAATGGAGTCAACTTAAGATTATTTCAGGAAACGATTGCCTCGAGATTCAATAATAACAACAACAAAACAACCATTAAAGGATCACCCAATAGACTAGGTTTGTTCTTATCAAAAAAAGCAATAATACAGTAGAAGAGTCTTGAGCTGTCTTAATGGAAACATCGAACACATGAACGTATATGACTCTGGCAGAGAAGGTAAAACAAATAGAGGAAAATGAGGGAAATCAAAGTGAAACTACTATTGTCTCAGATTCATGAGAGCACAAGTAAAAACATTAGCTTTATACCTGGGTGTTTTTTCTCTCTCTCTCTCTTAATATGTTTAGTTTCTCATGGAATTTATTTTATCTGCCATATTTTTTAAAAAAATTAATTTATTTTAAGTTTAAGTTCTGGGATACATGCACAGGATGTGCAGGTTTGTTACAAACCTGCCATCTTTTAAAATCACCTCACCTTTCCCAACTAGAGTGTTCTCCCAACTTGACATTCTTTTCTTCTAAGCACTCATACCTCTGTTTAATACATGGTTGCAGTCTTGTACACATGCATTTATGATTATTACCTTCTGCTTTTGATTCAACTGGTTCATGATCCCCATGTGTCCAGTTCAAGGCCCCAGGAAGGTAATCTGATTTTGTGGTTTGTGTCCTAGATTGCTGGCTGGCTTATCAATTTTCTACTCTCAGGTCTTGTGCCCTGTGGCCTTGTGGAGACAGAATTTGAGGTACAAAACCTGGGCACCTCAGCAGCAGAGGCTCTGGGTGGGGATTGCCCTCTTTGAAGATGTAGTAGTTTAAGCAGGGATCTGAGCCTTGGTCTGTCCAGTTCAGTCAACTACCATCTCAGGGACTCTATATTGTCTGATTGGAAATATATAGTCTTCATTGAGTTTTATTCGAAAGAATGCATCAAATATATATTCATAGCATAGTATAGTTATGTAAATTTATAGCATAGTATTTAAGAAAATGAGCTTTGGAGTCAGAACCTAGGTTTGTCTCTTTGTGAATTTGGTGAAAGAGTTTTAATCTTTCTATGTCTTGATATCCTGCCTTTTATATCAGGGTTAATAATACTTTTCTCATAGAAGTGTTAAGAGATAATGAAATAATGTTGGTCTAAGAATTAACACAGTGCATATCACATAGTAAAAACTCAACGTATGATCGTTATCTCTACCCAACAATAGCAAAAATAGATTTCTCTCTCAAATTATACTATGCCAATGTTGTTGGTCAGTAGTGTCCTCACTACTAAAATGAGTTATCCAGATTTTTTTTTTAATTAAATAATTTAAATCTATCATTATGATTTCAAATCTTTTGCTGTGTTGTAGAGTTGTCAAATTTACTAATTGGAGGAAGCCTATACAATTCTTCTGATCTTTTGGCATCAGGTGCTATATTAAATAACATTTGTAAAGCCTTAAAGTGTATGCAAAATACCCAAATGACTATATAGTTTTTTCTGCTCTTAGTGACAAGTGCCTTCCACGGTCTTTTCTTTCTCAGGCACTTAGAACATTGCATACGAACAGGAAATGCTGTTTTCTACCTAAACTTTTCCAAGTGTTGCATGTTGGGGAACTAAAATTATCTTCCCTGGAACATCATTTAGACTTTCCTAATCTGAAACAAATTTCCTTTCAAATTCTGATAGGAAATATGGCATATGAATTCCCCTCCTGTCTTCTGAATCCAGCGTTTAGGTTCTGAGTAGAAAATAAACAGCCACATTCTAGAAAGCACAAGGAAAGACCAAAAATAAGATAGTGGGGGAGGCAAAGTTGAAAATATAGCATTTAAAGAGATAATCTGCATACAGTGTTCTTGACAGCCAAATTCCGGGCCTACTGGGGCATGCCTGTGCTGTCAGAGCAGACAATAGACTGGGGTATGGAGGAGGAGGAGAAGGGAGCGGCAGTTTCATTTGGCACAATCTTGGAAAGAAGTGAACTTCTAACTTGGTTAAAAATGTTGTTTTGTCTCATTTGCTAATGTCACCAAGAAGGATCTTGTTTTAAAAAAATATATATATACACACACATATATATATGTTTTTGTTGTTTTTTGTTGTTGTTGTTTTGTTGTTGTTAAACTAGCTCAGTGTATATATATATATTATATATGTGTATATATATATATTTTGTGTGTGTGTGTGTGTGTGTGTGTATATATCCTTTCTTGAGTCTAACTAGTTAGATAGCTGACCTATGTTTAAAGAAAGTTTAGGAGTCTGACCCCTTGAGACATTCTGAGTTAGTGTAACAAATGTGAAGGGTCACTGACATTAACCCACATTCCTACCAACTCAACATATGAGGCACTGACACTTTTAAGCAGGGATTTTGGACATATTCCTTTGAGCAAAGCCAAATTTTCTTTCATTCTGTGTTCTGGTTTTTTAATTAAGAGATAGTACAGAGTGCTGCTTTATGGACAAATCCCAGTATGCTGGTTGTAACTCTAGTCGCTTTCTCTTCCAATGACCTGAGGCTAGCGTTGCATGAAAAATTGCTAACAGACTGGCCTTGTTACTCAAGTATGGTTCATGGACCAGCAATTCCAGCATCACTTAGGAGCTTGTTAAAAATTTACAATCTCGGCACCATCCCAGATGAACTCAAATGGAATCTACATTTTAACAAGATTCCTAGGTGAGTGCCTGTTAAAGTTTGAGAGGATTGCTCTAGAAGGGCATGGTTCTGCACGGTGTGAAAGTGAACGTTTATTCTTAACTCCATCACTAATTTGCATTTTGAAAAGATCACTTACTGTTTTTCTGGAGTCTTTATTTTTCTCATCCATAAAATAAAAATAGTTTTCGTCTTCCTTGACAAAACATGTGTGAGGTGAGGTAAGATAGACTTTAAAGCGTCTTCTGTGGCAGAATCAAAGTCCTGCTGTTTTATGTAGGAAGACTAAAATATACACTAGAAAGGAAGGATAAAAATTGCATTGGAAACACTTGATTGTCAGACAAAATTCATTTATTTTGCTTCAGAAGATAAGGGGAGTGGAAATAATTAATTTGGCTCCTGTCTCCAATGGGAGAGAGACAAGCAGTCTTTCCTGCCGATCTGTTTTCTTCGCTCTTTATGTAAGATAAGAGAAATAATGTAGTGTTTTCTTTATGTAAGATAAGAGAAATAATGTAGTGTTTTCTACTATGAAATTCTAATTTAGAAAAATATATAAAAAGCAAAAGGGAAATTTTAACAACACTGCTTTACTGAAAAGCCTCTTGGGAGGTACAAGGGTAGCCAGAAAGGTTTGACAAGCCTGCTGTGGTCTTAGTATAGCAATTGAGAAAGATTCTCACATTTGCTTTGGGGTCAGGTACAAGCTGTGTTTCGTTTTGCACTTGTACCTTTTGGGTCTGTTTTTGTCCTATGATCCTACTTATGACCTGCTTCCATTATAATTGGACGTTCATTTTATGGCCCTGTGAAGATCTAAGCACCAGCCATTAGCAACAATTAAAACAATATAATGTCCCTGACTGAGTCGTGGACCTGGGGCACAGGTGCATCCCCTGAGTACTTAGTCTAAGAGTGTAGACCTCTTAGATTGCGACACACAAAACAGCCAATAAGGGTATTTTCTTGACTCCTAACATCAGCATTTATTATTTTTACTGTTCTATGCTTGTGGGTGATTCTGGAATCAGGTTATTAGGGGTCAGACACCCAGTCTTTCAGTCCCAGGCTTTCTCTGAGGAGAGAGGGATGGCTGAGAGGCAGGAAGCTGAGTGATAATTTGCCTTTCATTTTTTTCTCATTTCTTGAACAGCTTTAATCCTATCTGAACATACATACTTCTTGCCATCATCTCATTTTTGGATGAATTTAAATAGAAGATGTTCGTTTTTTCGAACATAATATATGAAATTTTGGATGAATTCTGTTTTCATGTCTGGTTACCGCAACAGGTTCACTTTATCTGTTTGTTAATTTTAAAGTTTAGTTATTAATTAGAAGATCAAGTTATATTTATATGTACACAGCTGCCCAACCCAAAGTTTAAGTTAGAAAAAGAAATGAAAGAGGGGGAGGAAGATACCCTTTGATATTTTTAACATAAAGATCATATATCTTCATGTAAATACATTAAATAATAATAAAACTATCCAAAAGGAAGTTCCATTTATTTTTCACATAGGGAATATATTATATGCCATGCTATCCCAAGATTCTAAAGTTATTTTTATCTTTACTGATTTAATAGATATTGAATCAGATATGTGATTTTAATGTAATAATTTTTTTTTATTATTACGCTTTAAGTTCTAGGGTACATGTGCATGACGTGCAGGTTTGTTACATAGGTATACATGTGCCATGTTGGTTTGCTGCACCCATCAACTTGTCATTTACATTAGGTATTTCTCCTAATGCCACCCCTCCCCCAGTCCCCCACCTACTAACAGGCCCCGGTGTGTGATGTTCCTCTTCCTGTGTCCATGTGTCCTCATTGTTCAACTCCCATTTATGAGTGAGAACATGCAGTGTTTGGTTTTCTGTCCTTGTGATATTTTGCTGAGAATGATGGTTTCCAGCTTCATCTATGTCCCTCTAAAGGACATGAACTCATCCTTTTTTATGGCTACATAGTATTCCATGGTGAATATGTGCCACATTTTCTTTATCCAGTCTATTATTGATGGACATTTGGGTTGGTTACAAGTCTTTGCTATTGTGAATAATGCCACAATAAACATATGTGTGCATGTGTCTTTATAGTGGCATGATTTATAATCCTTTGGGTCTGTCTCTTATACACATCTAGATGTGTATAAGAGACAGGGATGGCATTGAAACTATAAATTACCTTGGGCAGTATGACCATTTTCATGATATTGATTCTTCCTATCCATGAGCGTGGAATGTTCTTCTGTTTGTTTGTGTCTTCTTTTATTTCACTGAGTAGTGGTTTGTAGTTCTCCTTGAAGAGGTCCTTCACGTCCCTTGTAAGTTGGGTTCCTAGGTATTTATTCTCTTTGTAGCAATTGTGAATGGGAGTTCACTCATGATTTTGCTCTCTGTCTGTTATTGGTGTATAGGAATGCTTGTGATTTTTGCACATTGATTTTGTATCCTGAGACTTTGCTGAAGTTGCTTATCAGCTTAAGGAGACTTTGGGCTGAGATAATGGGGTTTTCTAAATATACAATCATGTCATCTGCAAACAGACAATTTGACCTCCTCTTTTCGTAATTGAATACACTTTATTTCTTTCTCTTGCCTGATTGTCCGGGCCAGAACTTCCATTACTATGTTGAATAGGAGTGGTGAGAGAGGGCATCCTTGTCTTATGCCAGCTTTCTAAGGGAATGCTTCCAATTTTTGCCCATTCAGTATGATATTGGCTGTGGGTTTGTCATAAATAGCTCTTATTATTTTCAGATGCATTCCATCAATACCTAGTTTATTGAGAGTTTGTAGCATGACAGGCTGTTGATTTTTGTCGAAGGACTTTTCTGCATCTATTGAGATAATCATGTAGTTTTTGTCATTGGTTCTGTTTATGTGATGGATTATGTCTATTGATTTGCATACATTGAAGCAGCCTTGCATCCCAGGGATGAAGCCCACTTGATCATGGTGGATAAGCTTTTTGATGTGCTGCTGGATTCGATTTGCCAGTATTTTATTGAGGATTTTCACATCAATGTTCTTTGGGGATATTGGCCTAAAATTCTCTTTTTTTGTTGTGTCTCTGCCAGGCTTTGGTATCATGATGATGCTGGCCTCATAAAATGAGTTTGGGAAGATTCCCTCTTTTTCTGTTGATTGGAATAGTTTCAGAAGGAATGGTACCAACTCCTCTTTGTACCTTTGGTAGAATTCGGCTGTGAATCTGTCTGGTCTTGGACTTTTTTTGGTTGGTAGGCTATTAATTATCGCCTCAATTTTCAGAAGCTATTATTAGTTTATTCAGAGATTCAACTTCTTCCTGGTTTAGTCTTGGGAGGGTGTATGTGTCCAGGAATTTCTCAACTTCTTCTAGACTTTCTAGTTTATTTGTGTATAGGTGTTTATAGTATCCTCTGATGGTAGTTTGTATTTCTGTGGGATCGGTGGTGATATCCCCTTTATCATTTTTTATTGTGTCTATTTGATTCTTCTTTCTTTTCTTCTTTATTAGTGCTGCTACCATTCTATCTATTCTGTTGATCTTTTCAAGAAAAACAGCTCCTGGATTCACTGATTTTTTGAAGGGTTTTTTGTGTCTCTATCTCCTTCAGTTCTAGTTCTGCTCTGATCTTAGTTATTTCTTGCCTTCTGCTAGCTTTTGAATTTGTTTGTTCTTACTTCTCTGGTTCTTTTAATTGTGATGTTAGGGTGTCAATTTTAGATCTTCCTTGCTTTCTCTTGTGGGCATTTAGTGCTGTAAATTTCCCTATAAACACTGCTTCAAATGTGTCCCAGAGATTCTGGTATGTTGTGTCTTC
>NW_012100421.1:37136-37822 GCF_000951045.1 Mandrillus leucophaeus
CAGCATCTGTTGTTTCCTGACTTTTTAATGATCACCATTCTAACTGGCGTGAGATGGTATCTCATTGTGGTTTTGATTTGCATTTCTCTGATGACGAGTGATAAGGAGCATTTTTTTATGTCTGTTGGCTGCATAAATGTCTTCTTTTGAGAAGAGTCTGTTCATATCCTTTGCCCACTTTTTGATGGGGTTGTTTGTTTTTCTCTTGTAAATTTGTTTAAGTTCTTTGTAGATTCTGGATATTAGCCCTTTGCCAGATGGATAGATTGCAAAGATTTTCTCTCATTCTGTAGGTTGCCCCTTCACTTCGATGATAGTTTCTTTGGCTGTGCAGAAGCTCTTTAGTTTAATTAGATCCTATTTGTCAATTTTGGTTTTTGTTGCCATTGCTTTTGGTGTTTAGTTATGAAGTGTTTGCCCATGCCTATGTCCTGAATGGTATTGCCTAGGTTTTCTTCTAGGGTTTTTATGATTTTAGGTCTTATGTTTAAGTCTTTAATCCATCTTGCGTTAATTTTTGTATAAGGTGTAAGGAAGCAATCCAGTTTCAGCTTTGTGCATATGGCTAGCCAGTTTTCCCAGCACCATTTGTTAAATAGGGAATCCTTTCCCTGTTGTTTGTTTTTGTCAGGTTTTCTCAAAGATCAGATGGTTGTGGATGTGTGGTGTTATTTCTGAGTCCTCTG
>NW_012100421.1:40322-61268 GCF_000951045.1 Mandrillus leucophaeus
TTCTCATTGGTTTCAAAGAACATCTTTATTTCTGCCTTCATTTCGTTATGTACCCAGTAGTCATTCAGGAGCAGGTTGTTCAGTTTCTGTGTAGTTGTGCAGTTTTGAGTGAGTTTCTTAACCCTGAATTGTAATTTGATTGCACTGGGGTCTGAGAGACAGTTTGTCGTGATTTCTATTTTTTTACATTTGCTGTGGAGTGTTTTACTTCCAATTATTTGGTCAACTTTAGAATAAGTGTGATGTGGTGCTGAGAAGAATGTATGTTCTGTTGATTTGGGGTGGAGAGTTATGTAGATGTCTGTTAGGTCTACTTGGTCCAGAGCTGAGTTCAAGTCCTGGATATCCTTGTTAATTTTCTGTCTTGTTGATCTGTCTAACATTGACTGCGGGGTGGTAAAGTCTCCCATTATTATTGTGTGAGAGTCTAAGTCTCTTTGTAGGTCTCTAAGGACTTGCTTTATGAATCTGGGTGCTCCTGTCTTGGGTGCATATATATTTAGGATAGTTAGCTCTTCTTGTTGAATTGATCCCTTTACCATATGTAATGGCCTTCTTTGTCTCTTTTGATCTTTGTTGGTTTAAAGTCTGTTTTATCAGAGACCAGGATTGCAACCCCTGCTTTATTTGCTTTGCATTTGCTTGGTAGATCTTCCTCCATCCCTTTATTCTGAGCCTATGTGTGTCTTTGCACGTGAGGTGGGTCTCTGAATACAGCACACTGGTGGGTCTTGACTCTTTATCCAATTTTCCAGTCTGTGTCTTTTAATTGGGACGTTTAGCCCATTTACATTTAAGGTTAGTATTGTTATGTGTGAATTTGATCCTGTCATTATGATGCTAGTTGTTTTTTTCACCCGTTAATTGATGCAGTTTCTTCCTAGCATTGATGGTCTTTACAATTTGGCATGTTTTTGCAGTGGCTGGTACCGGTTGTGTCTTTCCATGTTTAGTGCTTCCTTTAGGAGCTGTTATAAGGCAGGCCTGGTGATGACAAAATCTCTCAGCATTTGCTTGTCTGTAAAGGATTTTATTTCTCCTTCACTTATGAAGCTTAGTTTGGCTGGACATGAAATTCTGTGTTGGAAATTCTTTTCTTTAAGAATGTTGAATATTGGCCCCCACTCTCTTCTGACTTGTAGGGTTTCTGCCAAGAGAGATCCACTGTTTGTCTGATGGGCTTCCCTTTGTGGGTAACCCAACCTTTCTCTCTGGCTGCCCTTAACATTTTTTCCTTAATATCAACCTTGATGACTCTCACAGTTATGTGTCTCAGGGTTGCTCTTCTCAAGAAGTATCTTTGTGGTGTTCTCTGTATTTCCTGAATTTGAATGTTGACCTGCCTTGCTAGGTTGGGAAAGTTCTCCTGGATAATATCCTGAAGAGTGTTTTCCAATTTGGTTTCGTTCTCCCCGTCACTTTCAGGTACACCAGTCAAACGTAGATTTGGTCTTTTCACATAGTCCCATATTTCTTGGACGCTTCGTTCGTTTCTTTCCATTCTTTTTTCTCTAATTTTGTCTTCTTGCTTTATTTCATTAATTTGATCTTCAATCACTGATATCCTTTCTTCCACTTGATCGAATCGGCTGTTGAAGCTTGTGTATGCTTCACCAAGTTCTTGTACTGTGGTTTTCAGCACCATCAGGTCATTGAACTCTTCTCTACACTGATTATTCTAGTTAGCCATTCATCTAATCTTTTTCCAAGTATTTTAGCTTCCTTGCGATGGGTTATAACATGCTCCTTTAGCTCAGAGAAGTTTGTTATTATTGACTTTCTGAAGCCTACTTCTGTCAGCTCGTCAAACTCATTCTCCACTCAGTTTTGTTCCCTTGCTGGTGAGGAGTTGTGTTCCTTTGGAGGAGAAGAGGCACTCTGGTTTTTGGAATTTTCAGCCTTTCCACTCTGGTTTCTCCCCATCTTTGTGGTTTTATCTACCTTTGGTCTTTGATGTTCGTGACATATGGATGGGGTTTTGGTGTGGTTGTCCTTTCTGATGATGTTGATGTTATTCTTTTCTGTTTGTTAGTTTTCCTTGTAACAGATAGGTCCCTTAGCTGCAGGTCTGTTGGAGTTTGCCCTTGGGTGCACTCCAGACCCTGTTTGCCTGGGTATCACCAGCGGAGGCTGCAAAACAGCAAGTATTGCTGCCTGATCCTTCCTCTGGAAGCTTCGTCCCCGAGGGGCACCCACTTGTATGAGGTGTCTGTCAGCCCCTTCTGGGAGGCGAGGCTCCAGTCAGGCTACATGGAGGTCAGGGACCCACTTGAGGAGGTGGTCTGTCCATTATCAGAGCTCAAACGCCGTGCTGGGAGAACCACTGCTCTCTTCAGAGCTGTCAGGCAAGGACGTTTAAGTCTGCAGAAGTTGTCTGCTGCCTTTTGTTCAGATTTGGCCTGCCCCCAGAGGTGGAATCTAGAGAGGCAGTAGGCCTTGCTGAGTTGCAGTGGGCTCCACCCAGTTCAAGCTTCCCTGCTGCTTTGTTTACAGTGTGAGCATAGAACCACCTACCCAAGCCTCAGCAATGGTGAACGCCCCTACTCCTGCCAAGCTCCAGCATCCCAGGATGATATTAGATTGCTGTGCTAGCAGTGAGCAAGGCTCCATGGGTGTGGGACCCGCTGAGCCATGCATGGGAGGGAATCTCCTGGTCTGCTGGTTGTGAAGACCAGGGGAAAAGCGCAGTATTTGGATAGAAGTGTACCGTTTCTCCAGGTACAGTTACTCATGGCTTCCCTTGGCTAGGAAATGGAAATCCCCCAACCCCTTGCACTTCCCGGGTGAGGCGATGCCCCGCCCTGCTTCAGCTCGATTTCCATGGGCTGCACCCACTGTCCAACCAGTCCCAATGAGGTGAAGCAGGTACCTCAGTTGGAAATGCAGAAATCACCTGTCTTCTGCATTGATTTCACTGGGAGCTGTAGACCGGAGCGGTTCCTATTTAGCCATCTTGGAAGCAATGATAATCATTGTTACTGTGACATAATTACAAACGAATTGTTTTAGTCAAAAATATTATTTTTTCTTTTAGTGGCTCAATTGGTAAGTTGTTTTCTATCACAGTCTTTAGTAGCACAATGTAGCTACTTGGTGAACACAGAGAAATGTAAAGAAACCGTTCTATTTATCTTTGTCATACTCTTGTTCGGTTTGCTTGTTGATGTTTTTTTTGTTTTGTTTTGTTTTGGTTTTTTTCGAGACAGAGTTTCACTCTGTCACCCAAGGCTGGAGTGCAGTGGTGCAATCTCGGCTCACTGCAACCTCACTTCTGGGGTTCAAGCAAGTCTCCTGCCTCAGCCTCCGGAGTAGCTGGGATTACAGGCATCTATCACCATGCCCAGCTAATTTTTGCATTTTAAGTAGAGAAAGGGTTTCGCCATGTTGGCCAGGCTGGTCTCGAACTCCTGACTTCAAGTGATCCACCCACCTTGGCCTCCCGAAGTGCTAGGATTACAGGTGTGAGCTACCATGCCCAGCCAACATATATTCCTTAACTCAAAAATACTGTGGTATTGAAAGCTATGTGTTTTTGCTTTAATCTAAGTAGAATTCTACCTTGTTAGCTGTATTTTTTTTTAAAAGGACATGTAAAATAACTATGTGTCTTAAAACTGAAAACTCCAAGTCCTCAATCCTAATGCCCCCCTTTAGGAGTCAGATTTCTTTTCACTTAACTTCCTTAAGACTTTTCCCCAGAACTGTGGCCACGCTTAGTATTTCTGCTATGTAGCATCAGCTCTCATGACAATCTCATAAATGACTACTTTTTTATAGCTTTATTGAAATATATCTCACATATCATAACATTCACACGTGAAAGTGTACAGGTCATTGGTTTTTAGTATATTTGGAGTTGTGCAACTGTCATCACAATCTAATTTTGGAACATTTCAGCCTCACGAAAAGAAATTCCTGCACATTAACTACCATTCCCCATTCCTGCTTGTTCCCTCCCAGACCCCAGGCAATTATTATTCTAGTTTCTGTCTCTGTGGGTTCATCTAATCTGGACATTTCATATAAATGGAATCACACAATATGTGGTTTTTTGTGACTGGCTTCTTTTACTTAGCAAAATGTTTTCAGGGTTCACCCATGTTGAAGTATTGTGGACAATTGAGTACTTTATTTATTTTAATTATTGAATACTATTCTGTCACGTGCAGATGCCACATTTTATTTATCCTTTCATCAGCTGATGAACATTTAAGCTTTTTCTCACGTTTAGTCTGTTATGAATAATGCTGTTGTGAACAATGTACAATTTTTGTGTGAATATATGTTTTCAATTCTCTTGGGTATTTATGTTGGAGTGGAATTGCTGGGGCACATGCTAAACTCCATGTTTAGCACTTTGAGAAATGGACAAACTATTTTCTAAAGTGGTAACTCAATTAGCTGAGCATGGTGGCATGCACCTGTAGTCCCAGCTACTTGGGAGGCTGAGGCAGGAGAATCTAGTGAGTCCAAGGGTTCAAGCCTGCAATGAGCTATGCTTATGCCACTGCTCTCCAGCCCAGGTGACACACCAAGACCCTGTCTTTAAAAACTAAACAATAAAATAAAATAAAATAAAATAAAATAAAATAGAAGTAGCAGCTCTGTTTTACATTCCCACTAGCAATGTATGAGGATTCCAATTTACCCACATCCTCACCCACACTTACTGTTTGTCTTTTTAATTGTAGCCACCCTGGGGTTGAAGGGACATCTCATGGTGGTTTTGGTTTGCATTTCCCTCATGACTGATGATATTGAACATCTTTTCATGTGCTTATTGACAAAAGCCCACTTTTGATGTGTGCACATGGCCTGAGCCAAAAATCTTGTTGTCTTCCGATGTAGTTTTGAGTATTTTCTTCCCTTTTGTGAGACGATTTGGTTGAGAATAAAGACACTGTGCTGACGAACACTTTAACTCAGCTATGAAGTGAGTGCATCATCTTTGCTTTCTGTTTTATGAAAGAGTATTGGTGACTTTCTGGGATGGATGGGGGGCAACTAATTCTTGTGTAAAGATTTCTAATCATAGAGGAGTAAACTCTAAGGTATGTGAAGTTTGCTTGGTTTTGATGCTCCTAGGTTACCATTATATGCTTTTCTCTACCCAGTGGAGAGGCTGTTTTTCCATTTCCTCTAATGCCATACTTTCTATAGAGTCCTCTTTCAGGCTGGTTCTTTGGACAGGAAGTGAAACATATAAACATTAAGGAATATGTGGTGGAAAAATAAATCTTATTGTATTTCTTTCCCAAGCTTATTTTCAGGGAATAAAGGAATAACAGACTAACATTTTTAGTGAGAAATTACAGCAACATCAAAAGATGAAGACTTTCTTTGAATAACCTCTGTATCATTTGAGGCCCATCCAGGTGCATATGATTGAAAAGCAAACCCGGGGTAGCTTAACATGGGTAACATATTAGCTCCCATAGGCTGAGAGGGCTCCAATGGTATCATCCAATCTGTGTGTCAGAATTTTGGCTCCCATGTCATTATTCTTGGGATGCTTCCTGGAAGCTTCCAGCTCACACTATCACAACATTCAGCTTAAGAAAAAAGAGAGATTACTTATCTGATACTCCAAAGTCTTGGAACTGAGTCTCCTTGGCCCCAGATGGCCTGACCTGAGATACATGTTTATCTCTGAATCAGTGACTGTGGCCAGAATGGTGGAGCTGCCATTGGCCTCATCTAGTCCACATGGTCCCCAGTAGTTCCTATGGTGGAGTGGCTTCACTGCAGTCATGTGGGCCGAGGCTGGCAAAGTGTGGTTAGGAAGTGAGACGGAGTCTGTGTGGCAAGATGAGGAATGATCACTTTCTACTCAAAACCACAGACCACAGACAGGTTTCTTCTCTCCAAGGGTAGTTCTGGGAAGGACATTAAGCAATCATCTAGGGCAGTAGTTCTCAAACTTTAGCATGGGTATCGTTTGCTAGGGCTTATTTGTCCCACGCTCTGTATTTTAGAAGCAGATATTTTTCTACTTGCATGGGTTTAAAGATGGAGATGAATTTTGCCTCAGGATGAATCACTCCCCCACTGAGTTTCACCAGTACCTGGTTTAGATTTTTTTATATATATATATATATTTTTTTTCCACTTTTTTGATTTTTATTTATTTATTGATTTTGTGACAGAGTCTCACTCTGTAGCCCAAGCTAGAGTGCAGTGGTGTGATCTTGGCTCACTGCAACCTCCACCTCCTGGGCTCAAGTGATTCTCATGTCTCAGTCTCCCAAGTAGCTGGGACGACAGGCACACACCACCACGCCCAGCTATTTTTTTGTATTTTAGTAGACACGGGTTTTACCGTGTTGCCAAGGGTGGTCTCAGACTCCTGAGTTCAGGTGATCTGAACCATTTGAAGACAGGAGAGAGGCTTGGAATAACTCCTTCCCTGGTGCCTTCACAGGGAACATGACTCTGCAATAATAAAGTATCACAAACTGGGTGGCTTAGACAGCAAACATTTATTGTCTTTCAGTTCTGGAGAGAAGTCGGAGATGAGGGTGCCAGCAGGGCCATGCCTTAGGACCACAGTATTGAATGTTCTCTCTCTGATTTTTTTTTACTGGGTTAATTGTTATTGCTTTCTTTCTTTCTTTCTTTTTTTCAAATAGAAGAGATAAAAGTGTCCGAAGATGACGAAATGGAGAAGCTGTACAAATCGTTAGAGCAAGCTAGTCTATCTCCTCTTGGGGACCGGCGGCCTTCAACTAAAAAGGAGTTGAGAAAATCCTTTGTTAAGCGGTGTAAAAATCCATCTATAAACGAGAAACTCCACAAAATCCGAACATTGAATAGCACATTAAAGGTAACAAAATTTCAAATTGTGGATGAACTCTATGGATGTGGGGCAAGGAATGGCTAGTTCTGCAAAGAGATTCTTGCTAATCACAGCGTGTTTGTGTGGGTGCAAGGAAGGGCCGTAAATGTAAATATAATCTTTATAGGGTAAGATGACCTTGACATTCTTAAAACACTAGGACATTCACACGGTAGCGCCCAAGGCAGTTTTTCACAATAGGCCTTGATTTTTGCATTCACTCTGGTATAAAATTTCAAATTTTAAACTTCTAGACAACAAGGACCATGCATAATTTTTTTGGTAACCCTTATACTTAGCACAGTACCTGGTTCAATAAATGTTGATGAGAGACAGAGACCATCAACTGGTGAGACTAAACAGTCGTATAAATAAGATCTCGAGTTTTCATCTGATTCATGCAAGGTGCCATTCTTCAGGACTACATCCGGAAGAAAATGTCGACTTCAGCTGCATCAAAGATGTAGTGATTGTCAGCTGTGGGCATTGCAGCCAAGGAGCACCGTGAGAGCCCGACAGTGGGAAGTACACACTCTGTGGTAATAGACCAGCAGATGTTTTCACAATGGGAATAAGGGACAGTGTACAGGAAGTACTGAAGCTATTTTCAGAGCCTCCCTGAGCTGAAATGGTTCTTCATAACAAAAGTGTCCTGCTTTCACATTTAGATTATAGCATGAACAGGTGGAGGCTAGGATACTTTGTCGAATAGTCCTGATTTAGCAGACGATTTATCTGAAAAGCTTTGATAAAATCTGTAAGTGAATTTTGTTTTGTCTATGGCCTTTGGCATTAAGAACTTGAGTCATTTTTCAGGAAGAAAAGTCAGCAATTGAAAGGACAAGGCTACAAAGGCAGGCTGAGTGGCTCTTAGTCAGGCGTCCCAGTTAGTCAGTAGAACATCTGAACACCCTAAAAGGCTGCAAAAATGAGGCTGGAATGGAAAAAGAAAAATGAATTTTAATTATACGAAGAGAATACAAATGCAGAGAAATTCACTCTTATTTAATATTAACATTTTTATTGATAATAAAAGATATCACTGGCCGCCATTTCACAGTATGTACAAAGCTGATGACTATGTTTGATTATTCAATGTAATATGTCATCGTGTATTGAGATTTTACTGTCTTCTTTGTCTGTGATAGCTGATATGAGTGAGTAAAGTTTTCACTGAGCAAGTGTTTCCTGACTCTTACTATGTACCAGCCACTACTCTAGGTGACTGGGACCACTGAATGGACTCTACTGGGTGTAGAAACAGAGGAAAACAAATACATGATTGAAATGAAGTGCAAAAATACTACGATTGAGATGTGCTCAGGGTGCTTTGGTGGCCTGAGGGGGAAAGTGACTCACTGGGGGCATTAGAAACACTGTCACGAAGTCCATGAGTCAGGAAGAAATGAATAACAAGAGAAGGACATTCAAGGAAGTGGAACGTCTGTCAACGGATAATAAGCTGTCGTCCATGTTGGGAGAAGCAGGAAGTAGAGGCCAAGGAGAGCATGTGCATTTTGAGTCATTAGTAGAAGGAAAAAGGCTGTGGCCTCAGGCCTTCCACAGGGCAGCAGACTCAGGATTTTAGATCTTTACAGGCACCATGCCCTCACCTGGCCACTGTGGGGCCAAGTTTGTGAAAAGAGTTAGTGTTACCATTCACTATGGGTCTCTGTGACCTTGTGCTCTCCATGCAGTATGACCATGTCACTGGTGAATTCAGCAGCTTTTGCTTTTCTGTCAGTGTATCAGTTATCCAGTGCTAGGCAACAAATTAGCCCAAAGCTTAGCAACTTCCAACAATCAGCATTTATTATTTCAAAGTGTCTGTGGCCAGGAATCTGGGTGTGGCTTGGTGAAATGCCTCTGCCCCCAGGTCTCTCACAAGGCTGTGATCAGGGTGTCAGGTGGGGCTGCATTCATTCCTCCATGGAGAGGGATCAGTTTCTAAACCCTTGCACGTAGTCATTGGCAGGATTCAGCTCCTTTCAGGTTGTTGGACTGAGGGTCTCAGTTGCTTTCTGGCTGTTGGCCAGAGGCTACCCTCAGTTCCTTGCCATGTGGGCTTCTCCATAGGGCAGGTCACAACTTGGAAACTGGCTTCTTTCAGAGCAAGCAACACAGTGAGAGTAAGTGAGTGAGATGGGTTATAACCTAGTGGCAGTAATGACATCACATTACTTTTGCAGCATTCTATTCAGTAGAAGCAAGTCATTAGGTCATCTCGTCTTCAGGGAGGAGATTACACAAGGCCTTGAATACCAGGAAGCAGAGAAGATTAGGGGCCCGATCAGGGCTGCCTGCCCCACCCAGCTGGGGAACTGCTCTCTCTGGACATTTGTGGGAAGCAACTCTTTCCATAGATCCCTTAGGCTTCCCCAAAGTGTAGTGCTGGGGGCTGATGAAATACAACACGACCCATGTCATGCAGTCCTATTAACCTCAGGAAGTAAGAGGATATGCTGATGTGGAAATTGGTCTTGCTGAAGAAGCCAAACAAAAGCAAAGCACGTCAACCTATTCAAAGGAGAGAGAGAACTTGGTACATGTGTGCATGTTCATATTGGAAGGGTATAATAATTACTTCTAATTGTTTTTAAAATTCAAAGCAGTCAAGAGAGTGGTTGCCTTTGAGGAAGAGGAGAGGATGGGACTGAGAGGGGATGTGAATGGAGCTTCTGAGTGCTGGCTGCGGGTCCTTCTGTGACCTCGATAGTAGTTGTATGGAAGTGTTTATTTTGTGATAATTCTTTAAGCACATTTTTTCTATTTGTGCACTTCTCTCTGAGTATTATGTATTGCACAGAGAATATATCACACACAGAGGAAATGTTTATTTTTTAAAAGCTTCAAAGTAGGAGTGTGGACAAGCAAAGACAACAGATTTCATGCAGAAACAAGGAAACTGTTTTAACAATAATGTTTATATTTGCCATAGGCGCATTCCGTAAATAAGAAAAATCCCTGCACTGGGATAGTGCTGGAATGAACGCACTTCAGGGAAATTCTTCTAGGAAGTTGAGCGAACTTCCAAGTTGACCTTGAGCAAAAGTTGATCGTATTATGTTGTACACGAAATACATATATTTAGGAATTTCTAACAGCTCACCGTTCACTGACTTTTGGCTAAGCCTGTTTTTATTTTAAAATAAATTATTAATGGAATGATTAATGGGTCCAACTGAAACTCTCTCTGAGTTACTCTGACCTATGTCACAAGAGCGGTGAACCTCCTCTTCCCATAGCTGCTCTGGTAGAACACATTTCCAAAGCTTAGGTCTTGAGTCAAGCCACGCACTGACTATTTGGAGTAAAAACTGAAAGTACAGCATTCTCTCTTTCATGATATTTTTGGAATCCCTGCCAAACCTTGCTTGCCTGCCAGAAAGCAGAGCGGATGTTGTGAAAGCAGTTCAAAGCCCTCCCAAAGCCTCCTGCGCCATCCAGGAGAAGCTGGGCTGCTGGACGAGGCCCAGCCCCAGGGTGCCCGGTGTAGGAAGGAGCATGGAAGGTTCTGTTGTTGTCATTAATTTCCTTCTTCTGTATTATTGTCTACATTTTTTTTTCTTTCATCCGTGAAAGAACTAACACAGATTTGAGCCAAATGGTAAAAAATTTGAACTGCTTAGAGCCAAAAGCCACATGAGAAGTGTCAGCTTAATGCCCAAAATTGAAGAGACCCTTTTCTAAAAATTTTATTAGATGTAAAAGAAGGGTTAATTCATGTTTGCTTTTTCAAAGTCAATTTCCCTGATTTTTATTAACCTTCAAAGATCTTATTTAGTTTTTTAATATAAAAAATTAGGATCTTCCTCTGAAGCAGATGTCTAAATTTCTTTAGAACAAAATAAAACTCTTTAAATAACTTTACATTAATAGCACTATGGTGATAGCAGAGGAAGAAAGCTTTTTTTTTTTTTTTGGAAAAGTTGTTTTGGAAGCGTAGATATTGAAAACTCAGAGAGAAGAAATATGCTCTTTTGGCCCTGTCTAACTTTCTATAAACAATCCATCTGCTTTCCTACTGCACCATTTTTTCTACATTTTGGAAGGAAGGTTTCGTATCTTTATCCATCTATATGTCTATCTTCTGTCTGTCTGTCTCTATCTATCTATCTATCTAATGGCCTATCTATCTATCTATCCAGCTATTGATCTATAAATCTATCTATATCTACTTTATTTGTTTAATGGAAAGGATTTCCTCAGACTCCAAATAGGGTCCAGAATGCAAAAGAGAATAAAAAGCAAATGGGTAATTCATTTATTCATTTATTTCTTATTTTATATATTCATTTTTTCAACAAGTATTCGGCAGATGTCTACATGTGTCAGTCATTCTTTCAGGCACTTGGGGCTATATAGCAGTGGGCATATGAGACAAAAGGCCTGCCTTCAGGAAGCTTATGTTTTAGTAGGAGAATAAACAAGCATAATTGACTATTAAGTTTTATAATATAATAAGTGATGATAGATTTGATAAAGAATAGAAAAGAGAGGGGATATAAAATATTGAGGAATTGATATTTAAATAGGAAAGACGTGAAAGGCCTCCTTGAAAGACATAATTGGTATAAAATCTGAAAAAGGAAAGGGAATGAGGCTTGAGGTTTTCTGAGGCCAAAAATGCAAACACCTTGGGGCAGGAGTGTGCCTAGGGCATTTAAGGAAGAGCAGGGAGGTCAGGGTAGCTGTGATGTAGTGGGGATGGAGCATGGGGAGAGTAGCAGTGTGCCAGGGACACGGGGATTCGAGCCACTGAGGACCTCATTGCCATTGCAAACACCAGCTTCTACTTGGAGTAAGACAGTGACCCTCTGGAAGGTTCTGAACAGAGGGATGGCATGCTTTGTGTCATGTTTGAAGGTAGAATCATCAGGCTTTGCTGGTGGATTGGGTGTGATAGAAGGAGTCAAAAATGACTCCAGTGTTTGCCCTGAGCAGCTGGAAAGACGGAGTTACCATTAAGTGCTTTGTGGAAGACTACGTTAGGAATAGGGTTTGGTGTGTATTGGAAGTTAGTGGGTTGGGTGGGGATGAAGAGAATAAGAGGAACTTAGCTTTAGATATGTTATTTTTGAGATGCCTTTTAGGGATTGATGTGGAACTACTGAAGAGGAAGTTTAGACAAATGATGGTGGAGTCCAGGGGAGAAGTAAGGAGAGATATAAATTTGGGACCCTCAGCACATAGGAGAGTGGGAGAGATTACATGTGATTACCAAGAGCATGAACATAGATAGAGCAGAGAAGAGCATACAAGCTGGTGCTCTAGAACACTCCAGTGAGAAGAGGTGGCATGATGAGGAGGAACCAAAAACCAAGGTGAGAGTAAGTAGCAATTGTGGGACAAGAAAAATCAGGAGAATGTGTCACAGGAGCACAATGACGAAAGTGTTCAAGAAGGAGGAGTAGTCAATAGGTTTAGGTGCTGCTGATAAATAAGTTGAAGTTGGATCATTGGTTTAACATTGATTTAATGGATTATGGATTTAACAACATGGAGGTCACTGATGGTCTTCACAAGAGCAGTTTTGGTGAACGGTGGGGGCCAAAGCCTGGTGGGACTGAATCTATGAAGAATGGGCCATTGGAGACAGGGAGAAAGTGGAGCATTAGCTGGACAGGGATTTGGGGGCAGAGACGAATTTTAAGATGGAAGAAATAACAGTGAACATGTATACTAGTGAAACTGCTGGAGGGGATCTGGGAAGTTGGTGAGTCACAGGAGAGAAGATAATTGCTGGGATGAATTTCTCGAGTAGGAGAGTTGGGGCCATTGTACCCAAGTGGATGGACTGGGCTTTGCTAGGAGCACAGATGCTCCGTCTTTGTGAACAGGGCGGAAGGCAGCATATATTTGTATCCATGTAGTTCATGGGCAATAGGCACTTGGGAGAAGTGCTCTTCTGATGGCTTCCGTTTCCTCAAAAAAGAGACAGCAAGGCCATCAGCTGTGAGTGAGGATGAGAGAGGGGGTTTGAGATGAGAAGAGGTTTTGAAATAGTTATTTGGGAGACTGCCAGAAAAGGGATGTGAAAGTGTGATGACCGGAGAGTAGTGAAAATCCACTTGCTGGTAGTGGTTGTGAAGTTTTAGCTTCACACATGTTTTCCTGGGTATAGTCAAAAAGGGTGGTTCAATCACATGCATTAGTTGAATGTCCACATGGCACTTGGCATTGTGTTAGGTGCAGGGAATACAGGGATGAAGGAAATGTTTCTTGTCATCTTCTTTAAGCTTTAGAAGAGGGGCCATGACTTATCCGTAAATACCTAAATGTACATTGGTAAGTTCTCAGAGGGCTTCACTGGAAGGCACGAGAACATAAACGCTTAAAAGCTCATCAGTCCAATTTTGGGGGTGCGGGGGAGGTTTCCTTTATAATGTGATGCCTCAGGGGAGTAAGATTTACGGGTTATGAAAAATTGGGTGGGCCGGGCGCAGTGGCTCACGCCTGTAATCCCAGCACTTTGGGAGGTTGAGGCGGGTGTATCACTTGAGGTCAGGATTTTGAGACCAGCCTGGCCAACATGGCAAAACCCTGTCTCTACTAAAAATAGAAAAATTAGCTGGGTGTGGTGGCGCATGCCTGTAATCCCAGCTACTCAGGAGGTTGAGGCAGAAGAATCGCTTGAACCTGGGAGGCGGAGGTTGCAGTGAGCTGAGATCAGGCCACTGCTTTCCAGCCTGGGCAACAGAGTGAGACTGTCTCAAAAAAAAAAAAAAAAAAAAGAAAAAAGAAAAAAGAAAAGAAAAGAATTGCGTAAAGAAAAATTGGAAAGTGTTCTCTGTAAAAGAAACTCTAGAAATTAGAGTTTATCAGGTGAAGAAAGGCAAGGAAGAGTCTCCATGTGGCACAACCACACGGAGGTGTGAGCTAGTGTTGTGTGGGTGAGAAAATGCACGCCAGTACATTAGACTGGAAAGTCAGAAGGAAGCAGAGTATCAACAAATGGTGCCAATGCAGGTGAAGAGCCTTTGGTGTAAGGAGATCCATGAGGGGGACTCGGCATCTCGATGCCTCCTTGCTCTGCTAAGTGGAGGTGGAGTTGATGTGGGCACTGGAGGCAGTGGTCTTGCTCAGGAGGCTGTGTCAGCAGATCAGGTGTGATACACTGAACTGGATATCCACTCTTAGGACTATGGTCAGGGATAGAGAAAACAGGCATAGATTTGAGATACAATTGTCAGGGCTGAATATTTGTTTTTAATATGGAGGATGAACATCTTATTTTTACTCCATTCCTTGTCTATAGAAAACTCTAAGCTGAGCTAGACATTTCAGAAATGTGTGTCATTGGTTACAGAGGAGGCAGAGTGGAATAGCACCAATAGGTTGTTTATTAATATTATTGGAATACATACTGTTTTGATGGAAGGTTAGTAGCCTCTTCTTTGACTAGAAAGATGACCTGTGTATTTAGTCTGTGTATATTAATTAAATTAATGGGATTTATTAAAATAAAGATAATTTAATAAAATCTTAAAAGATATATTTTATGTTGCCTCATGTCCTAGGTAAAGTGTTACGTTCCAGTTTTACTTAGCGAAGTTTGAATAGTCAATGAAATGCTAATACCTTCAGTGATAAGTTTTAGGAGGCATGAGTCCCACACCAAGGTAGAATTGTTACTGCAGTGTGGAATAATGGATTGATCAGGGAAAGGCACCATAGAAGACCTTTGCTATATGTCTAGCTCTTCCACCAACTCTTGGGTGGGATACTTCACTTCTTTGCGGCTAGCATATGCAAACAAATGTCATATCTGTTAGGCTTGATGCGGGAATTAGAATATGAACGTGCAAAAATGCTTTGGTAATTTTATGTGAATGTATATGTGTACTTGTAAAAGAGTTGCTAAAGATGGTTTATGTAAATTAAGACACTCTCAACATCCCCCCTTCCCCTTTTTTTCTACTCGCACAGTGTAAAGAACATGATCTGGCCATGATTAACCAGTTGCTGGATGACCCGAAGCTGACAGCCAGGAAATACAGAGAGTGGAAAGTCATGAACACCCTGCTGATCCAGGACATCTATCAGCAGCAGCGGGCTTCGCCTTCCCCTGATGACACTGATGACACCCCCCAGGAACTCAAGAAATCACCTTCTTCTCCCTGTGTTGAAAATTCCATTTGAGACACAAAGTCAGGGTTTTATCCTCTTATATTTTATCACGAGCAACTCTTCAAGATATTGCAAAAGCTTACATTTTTCCTTAAAAGGAAAACTGAATCCCAGTCCTTCAAGCATCAGCTTCCCATCTAAAGATGCACCTTACATGAAGATAATCACCAAATACACCAGGGCTCCTCATTCCAGTCGTAACGCATCCATTGAGACTGGAATGATTGAGTTCAGTTGAAAGGCGTTTTTTGTGTTCCTACTGGGAGCTCACGGTGATGCAGGGCTCTAGGAGGGATGTGAGAAATGTCTGTCCTGTTCCTTGCTCTCCAGAGAATGCTATGGACGAAAATCAAATTTTACCAGGAATAATTGTCCATGAAAACATTCTGTTTTTCAAAAGAAGAATGTACATATGCCACTTGGCTGGGAAGCTGTGTGGTCCAAATCACTTTTTGAGTGGAGGAATGTTTTCCATAGCAGTTGCAGGGCAAAAATTCCTTGCCTTTGGTATAGAATGGTGGTGACTTTTCCACGTGTTGGGAAATACCTGATAGACAGTGGCGTGTGGGAGAGCTGAAGGAGGAGGCGTGTTCCATATTCCACTCACTCAAAGGACAGCTTAGTGTTTTCACACTTTGTGCAGGTTAGGGGATCTGATTAATGTTTCCTTTCCTTACAACAGCTAGAGAAAACATCTCATCACAATTGGCGACCTCTACTCCCTTCGAACTTTCCTACTCAACGGTAGGAGATAGTAATATGTCCAGCAAAGAATGTCTACTGCTGTTGTCCTTGGCTGTGATCCCTATACATAGTGTGAATTTATATCCAGATTTCCCAGGATCAATATTGACAAGATGACTTTGGCATCTGAATTGTTTTAATATCTTTACTCAAAAAAAAAAAAAAAACACACAAAAAACAAAAACAAAACAAAAACCCACCGAAACAACAAAGGAGTTAAACATGATGGTTTTATTTTTGTATGTTTATATGTCACTTGTGTGCTATGTGAATAGCTATCTATGTTTGTTATTTAAATATATTTATAGAAGTTCAAATTACTAGTGTTTTAAAAGATGATATACTATTATATATTGTGCTTAGTATATATTTGATGAGTCTAGACTTTTTTGCTTGAGAAAAATAGAAATACTGTTGATTCACTGGTGTTACGATGTTGCACTATAATGTCTGAGGAATGCTCAGGAAATCTTGTGGGAAAAAAATGGGGCATGCATTCATAATTTTTCTTTTTCTTCCCCACCCCAAACCCCATGAGCTCTTACATTTAGATTTCTATCTCTTGTCAGTCACTCTTTTAACCAGAAAAGGATTTTCATCTTAGATTATCCTTTCTATTAAATAAACTTTAAGCTTTGCGCCATTTATGCCTGCAAACCTTAGATCAAAGGCAACACAACTAATGTCATCTTTTCATTAAAGACTAATAGAAATTTGGAAATCACTGTGGTAAAGAGAGCTCATAGAGAAACAATATGAAAGTCTTCCCTTACTAATCACCATGAATATTTCTCATCATAGGAATAACCACAACCCACCGAGTACCCATGTTGGCCCTGCCTACCCGTAACAAATTGTTGACATAACCTATTTTGTTTTATAGCTTCAAAGTGTGGCTTGACATTCAAATGGAAGAAACCACTCGAATTATATCTGCAAACAAAATGGAAATAGTTATTTCCCCAAGCTTTACTAAGAAGCTTTAATACTCTGTAAACAAACAAACAAACAAAGAAACAGAAAACAACCTTAGCATTAAGAAATAAAAATAAAAAACAAGAAGCTACTAGAAGCTTCTCTAAGATAAGAGGCCAGGCCAATCAGTTTGGCCCAGCAAACATGTGGGTACTTCTCCACCTAGGGAAGCTAGTGAAGATGAGTTTGACCTGTGGTGACCTGACGGAGGGAACATTCGGATCCTCAGATTGCACCCTGATGCCCTGGTCTGGGAGAGCAGTGCTTTAACCTTTTGGCCCTGGAAACTACTGATTCTTTCTGTGATTAGCAGATACTAGAAGGGAAATTATTTAGGATTGGCAATGTAAAGAGTATTGAAGGAACGGCAAATAACAATAGCAGAAATAACAGTGTGACACAAAGTACCTTTCCATTTATTTTTCTTTGGTTTGCAACACCAACCTGTAGACTTCCAGTTTTTCTTAAATTGAAGAGCTCCAGACACTTTTGAGCAGGGTTTGTGAATACCTTCGAATGCTTTCCTTTGGCTTCTCTTGAAGACATATTTCCCCAGCCTTTCAATGTAAACTCCTTTAGTACCATTCAAACTTAAAGGCAAAAAAGATCCCTGGGATTACATAGCCAAGGCTTAAAGTTATTTGTCAAAGATATGTCAAGAACGTTAGCCTAGAAGTTTTCGCTTTGCTAGTTAAAGCTGACTGCAGAGCTTCCCAAAGTGAAAGCAAAACTGAACTTCACAATTTTGCACCTGGCTTTCTGGAGCCCCATTGCCTGCTCATTCGTGTTTTTCCCCCTGTAAATTCTTTTGCTTTTGACCAGGTTGTACTCCAAAGTAGGGCTGCTTCTGTGAGTTCTCAGCCTAGGCTGTGGACACTAAGACGTGGGTGGGGAGATAGACAGGAGTGAGAGGGAGAGTGGATGACACTTGCCATGACACTCAATGTAGGAAGGCTTGGGCTTCTCTCTCGGCCTCATGCCACTTTTCTGGTCCAAAGAATATTGGGAAAACTGGATTACTTTCAGCATATTTCTTGAGACTAGGTCATCTCTGAAATGCATGGCGTAGTTTCATGGAGTCCAAGGGCCAACTCCTATACCCAGTTCTACAGTGTCTGTGAACTGTGGAATGAGAGAGAAAACCATGGCTGCTCAGGAAGGAAGTGGAGAACCTCTCAGCACACGTAGATCCAAATCTGTGGCACCTGCTAAAGATTAGGATTTGGAGAGGACTCCTCTTTGGGGTTGTGAAGAGGACCTTTTCCCTCTATTGTTAGCGTGTAGATCCAGAACGGAGCCTGATGGGATGCCCTCACTGGTTAATACATTGCAAATAGACATGCTAGGCCCTGCATTGGAAGGGCCTCTGTTGCTTTAAAGAATTCTTAGCTTTGCCACAAGAGCTCAAATCTCAGAGTAGGATCAAAGGCCTAGAAAGACTCCTAAAGTATAGGATTACAAAGACTCCAGGAAGCGTAAGAAAGAGATTGTGTCTGGAGTCAGATTTCAATGTGAAACCCATGCCTTATATTTACACAGCACTTTGTAGTTTGCAAATGGGTGTGTTTTCAGCCCCCTCCCGCTGCCCCACGCCCTACGTGAGATGATTGTGGATTATTACAGTGAAGTGCCTGGCCCAGAGCCCCAAGTGGTAAAGCGGGAACTTGAGTCTCAGGACTCCCAGCGGCTCTCTGCCCTTTCCCTTCTCTCCGCCCCCCACCTTGCTTCACCTGTTACCTTGTTAAGTTGCTGTTGGCACACAACCCACTAGGAAACCAAGAAGTTTGACTGGAGTGTGTGTTTCACTGCACTGGGTTCAGCATAGGGCCGGCCCTGGTGGCTGTTAGGCTACATTCTCCGTTTGAAACGTAAGGGGCCCTCTGTGCTTGAGCACAGTCTCCTCCTAATGGCCCTGCCTCAACCTGCTGCCGGGCTGTCTGTGGATTGAGTTTTCACCTAATCATGCTGTGTTTCCTTTCCTTTCTTTCTGTACGTTAGACTACTTGGGAAGTGCTGTGAGATCCTTGGATGAAAAACATGTATTTAAAGAAATGAAGAGTGTTTATTTTGTTTGCTTTTTGAGGCATGTGCTGTCAGATGTCAGAGACCCCAGTTAGTGAATAGAGGTTGGTCCTTTGACCTTCTTCTCTTAATTGCTTTTCATGTAATCATGATAATTTACTCAGGTAGCACTGCAGTCACAAACAATGTCACAGAAACAGATTCAAAGAAAAAATGTTTTTAAGTCTTGAAAAGAAGTGCTATTCAAATTTAAGCCATGTTTAAATTCGTAGGTACATTATCTCTTAGTAAGAAAGACTTTTTTTTTTAGACGGAGTCTCACTCTATTGCCCAGGCTGGAGTGCAGTGGCGCAATCTCAGCTCACTGCAACCTCTGCCTCCCGGGTTCAAGTGATTCTCCTGCCTCAGCCTCCCGAGTAGCTGGGACTACGCCCAGCTAATTTTTATATTTTTAGTAGAGACCGGGGTTTACCATGTTGCCCTGGCTGGTTTCAAACTCCTGACCTCAGGTGATCCGCCTGCCTCTGCCTCCCAAAGTGCTAGGATTACAGGCGTGAGCCACCACCCTCGGCCGAAAGACAGTATTTTGATAGAGCCACATACATGATTTAATGAGTAATGTTAAGTACAGAAAAGCTGCCGTATCCACATAAAGTTTTAGGGGGCATTTGTTCTTCAGTCTAACAAGAATATGATATCCGATTGTGGTTTTCCAATTTATTTCTCTTCCAGTTTTTTTTTGTATACCTCACAGGAGAAATCGAGTCCTAGAACTGGGAGATGACTGCCTTGCCCAGGGTTTTGTAATACATAGTTGAAAACAAAAGCCCCTGAAACTAAATGTTTGCAGCCTGTATGAAATGGACTGTGGAAGGCGGGTAATTTCTCTCCTCACAGAAAGCCACTCGTCTCCTTGAATGAGACACTGAGCAGACATACGTTTCTCTGTGTCGTGGAGCCGGGAAACATTCCCTTGCCTCTTCAGCACATCTCAGTTCTTCCCCACATGACCCCAGAACCACTTAGAAAACATTGAAATGGATTCTTCATTGAAAGAAGCTTTATAGTTCTCTTGCTGTAAGGATACTTAACTGCTCTGTATTTGACTTTTTTTTTTTTTTTTTTAACCTTTAGCCCAAAAAGGAAGTGTGCCCCATGGAAACAGCAAATGCCGTAAAATAAAAACCAGGAGTTTTAATCGCCATATATTTTAATGTGCTTGCATGATGGGAATGTGACGTTTAGCACTGCATGGTGTTTGGGGGCAAGATATTAATGTGGAAATCTTAGCTTAAGTTTTTCTGTGCTCTCATCCTGTGTCAGCTACCCCTCTGAACTGAAAAAAGAGGCATGGCTCATTTCTCTCCTGCTTTATGTTTTTGAGGTTGACTTGTAAGATAAAAATAAAAATAAGAAAAACAATATATATCTAGTAAAATGACATGAAAAAAAAAGTTGAAATATACTACTGGTGTTCATTTTCTGTCCTGCAGTGTTGCCTTCTCAAAGAAATAAACATGTGGCTGGGAAGTGTTTAATGGCTGCGTTTTGATCGTCTACAAAGGCTACAGTGCCCTCTGGTGGCAGTCATCAAAATCGCTTCTAGACTCTAGATTTGTTTTTATTTTTAAATAACAGATCTAATTATTTTGGAAATCTATTTAAACAATAACCGATGTGATCTTTTCCAGTGGTTCTCAAGTTACAGGTTTATTAATACAATGATATTTAGATTTTTCAAAAATTGCCTATGGACCACTAAATTTGACTTGCACATTATATTATTATTATTTCTAGGCACCCATATTTTGTTCAAAAAATTTAAAAAATTTGCATATTATAAAAGTTACAAACTGTGATGCGCAAGCTCCTTAAAACATGTGAGATATTTATTTGAAAATGAACAAAGAAAATGATGAAATAGCCTAATATATTGCCTTTCTTTTGGATCCACTGATCAGAGGGAATCAGGCTGCATTTGAACTCATTCATGCTCCTTGACTGCTGTCTACACACACAGAGTTTTCATTTTGTTCCTCGTTCTCTCCCAGTTCTCACCTCACAAGCCAAGCTCACCTTCTGTTTCTTTGTCCTGCCACCACCAAATATTTCTAGGCTCCTACATGGAAGCAGTAAAAATTATTTTAGACCGGCCGGGCGCGGTGGCTCAAGCCTGTAATCCCAGCACTTTGGGAGGCCGAGACGGGCGGATCACGAGGTCAGGAGATCGAGACCATGCT
>NW_012100421.1:61848-79671 GCF_000951045.1 Mandrillus leucophaeus
TTTTGACAGAGTTTCACTCTGTCACCCAGGCTGGAGTGCAGTGGCGTGATCTTGGCTCACTGCAACCTCCGCCTCCCAGGTTCAGGTGATTGTCCTGCCTCAGCCTCCTTAGTAGTAACTGGTACCTGCCAGTAGTTACAGGGACCTGCCACCACGCCTGGCTAATTTTTTGTGTTTTTAGTGGAGATGGGACTTCGTCATGTTGGGCAGGCTGGTCTTGAACTCCTGACCTCAGGGGATCTGCCTGCTTCGACCTCCCAAAGTGCTGGGATTACAGGCATGAGCCTTTGGTCCTGGCTGGGGCTGACTCTTTTAAGGACCCTTGTGATTACAGCGGGCTCGCCTGGATAATCCAGGTGAATCTATTTTAAGCTCGGTCAATTTGCAGCCTAAATTCCCCTTTGTTATGTCTACACAAGTTCCAGTGACACTGGCCTGGACGCTGTCCTGCTTACCTCAAATCTCCATTTCAGATATCCTGTTGAGTCCTGGTGGACCAGCAACACCTCCCAGAAATCCCAGGAATTCCACGTTTTAGCTACAAGCATGAAAGTCGTTTTTCACACCATGTAACTTGAATTTGACTTCAAGATATGTTCACCATAGGAAAGATAATTCATCTTTATGAGGGGAAAAGCAAGAAATTTCTGGCTTTTAAGAAATCAAGTGCTGCGAGCCGTGGCTCATGTTTGCAATCCCAGCACTTTGGGAGGCTGAGGCGGGAGGATTGCTTGAAGCCAAGAGTTTGAGACCAGACTGGTCGACATAATGAGACTCTGTCTCTTAAAAAAAAAAAAAAAGAAAAGAAAAAAGTAAAAAAAAAAAGCTGGGTGTGGTGGAACTTGCCTGTAGTCCCAGGTCCCAGCTGCTTGAGAGGCTAAGGCAGGAGTATCCCTTGAGCCCAGGATTTCAGGGCTACAGTGAGCTATAATCATGCTACTGCATTGCAGCCTGGGTGACAGAGCAAGACCTGGTCTCAAAAAATAAAATAAAATAAATAAAAACAAAAATAAAAATTATGTGTGCACAGGTGCAATGGGGACAGTATTTTAATTAGCAAATCAGATTTTTACAATACCTGCATTTAAAGACAAAGCATTACAAAATCACTTTTGAGAATCAAGTATCACCAAGCAAAGGATAATTTAGGCCTTAACATCTCAGGTTTATGATCTGCTTGGTGCCATGTCAGACTGATGGATTCAACCTAATCTGTAACTCTTCCCCCACGACAGTGTGAGGGGGCTTTTCTGAGTGGATGTTGATGTTGAAAGGCATGGATAATACAGAATTTCATTGGTCCTGACCTGTGTAACCACAACCTGAACATTATACCCTTCCTTCCTCCCTCCCTCCCTTCCTTCCTTCCTTCCTTCCTTCCTTCCTTCCCTTCCTTCCTTCCTTTCCTTCTTCCCTTCCCTTCCCTTCCTTCCTTCCTTTCTTCTTTCTTTCTTTCTTTCTTTCTTTCTTTCTTTCTTTCTTTCTTTCTTTCTTTTTTCTTTCTTCTTTCTTTTTTCTTTCTCTTTCCTTCCTTCCTTCCTTTTTTCTTTCTTTTTTTCTTTCTTTCTTCCTTTCCTCTCTTTCTTTTCTTTCTTTCTCTCTTTCTTTCCTTCTCTCTCTCTCTCTCTCTTTCTTTCTTTCTTTCTTTCTTTCTTTCTTTCTTTCTTTCTTTCTTTCTTTCTTTCTTCTTTCTCTCTCTCTCTCTCTCCCTTCTTTCCTTCCTTCCTTCATTCCTTCCTTCCTTCCTTCCTCCCTCCCTCCCTCCCTCCCTCCCTCTTTCTGTCTTTCTTTTTCTTCTTTATTTCTCCTTTGTTTCTCTCTCTCTTTCTTTTCTTTTCTTTTTTTTTTCTTTCCCACAGTCTCACTCTGTCGGCTGGAGTGCAGTGGCGTGATATTGGCTCACTGCCACCTCTGTCTCCCAGGGTCAAGCAATTCTTGTGCTTCAGCTTCGTGAGTAGCTGGGATTACAGGCCTGCACCACCATACCCGGCTAACTTTTCTGTATTTTTAGTAGAGACAGGGTTTCAGCATGTTGCCCAGGCTGGTCTTAAACTTCTGGCCTCAAGCGATCCACCCACCTCAGCCTCCCAAAGTGCTGAGACTTACAGGCGTGAGCCACCGCGCCCGGCCCTCTGTTGTTTCTCTTCAAACAAATGAACCAACCTGGATTTATAGCTAATTCCTTGATGCCAGTCTGCTGGTTTTTCCAGCCACGTATTCTAGGAAGGCATAAACACAACATCAACCCTGGAGTCTCTTCTGAGCATATCTTGGCATTTCTAGGAGGTAGGAGGTGTGGGGAAGGAACAAAATTCCCAGGCAAACAGGGTGCCTGGAGATTTAGCACGTTATTGTCCCCATGCCAAAGGTTCTTGCTGTGGTTGCTGTTGATGCCCTGCCCAGATCCCTTTACCTGGCCAGAGCTTTCATTCCCCAGTGGCTGTGAGTTTTTGCAGCTTATAGCATGTTCCTTCTTCAGAAAATTTCCCTCAGCTACATGGAAACCACTCAGGTTAGGAGGTTATGCTCCCCATCCCCAACCATGGTGGCCACAACCAATGACTGACAGATGTGATGTAAAAGGCCCTGCCCCTCTCTTGCCCTTGTCTCATAATGGAAGCAATTCTGCGGTAGGATGCGTGCTCCAGGGCTTCCCCCAGGGACCAGGCTGAATCTGGTCCACAACTGAGGTCACAGCCTTGCTTAGCTTCTCCCACCCCTTTGTCCTATCTTGCTTCCTTCACTCCCTTCTGAAAGCATTCTTTCAATAAATCACAGTCCTAAGACTCCATTTCTCAGGCTTTGCTTCCAGCCTAAGGCGGTTAGTACTGGAAAGGACCCAGGATACAGACTGTAAGGATGGAATAAGAGAGATGGGTGCTACTTGGTTGCAAAGCCAGCTGCATGCCAATTGGGACAACACCTCCTGTGGTCTGTGGTTGCTGAGACTTTTACCTGTGGTGACCAGAGACAAGACACAGGAGGAAGAGGGTGGACAAGCCGGGGCCATGTCTCTGGTGTTTGACAGGTATGGGGGAAAACAGTTGCTGAGTGCCACTGGTGCATCGACAAGAGGAACAGGCTCGAATAACAGGCTCAGGTCTATTCACAATTTGAAGCAAAGTGATGGAGAATGGCTCTTTGGGCAACATTCAGAGAGATACTAATGATTAATACTAATCTTCTGTAGTCCGAAGGCAGAAAGAGTTGAAAATCAGGTACAAGAGTGACAGAATTTCAAAGAAGATTAAAACCTTGGCCTCGGCCAGTCTTCAATGTCAAAGTCAGGATCTTGACGGAGAAGGAACAAGGCCCTGAGACTTGGAATGGGGATGCACAGGTAAAGAAGCTTGAGAAATGTGAATCCCCAGGTTCACCTGAAATATCTGAGCCTGCAACAGAAGTGGACTCCTCCTTATTGGGACATAGGGCTCCAAGCCCCCAGGCTTGAAAACTACCCAGAGGGTTCCCGTGAGGCAGGGACCTTATAAGACAATGCCTGGCCTTGCTAGGCTGTCTCCCAATTTCCCCATCTTGGCTGCCTATTTGTCAGTAGGACCAAACAGCATTAGCCAATGGGGGAAGGGCTAGTCCGACTAAAGGAGGAAGGCACTTATACATCAAGTAACTGCAGAACCTTCTGACTCACTGGCAGGAACCAGGACACAACGCCTGGGAGTAGATCCTGAAGGTTGGATCAAGGGAAGCAAGAACAAAATATCAAGCAAGACAAGGGAGAGGTTATTAATATAGGCTTAATATACCATCAGTGTTGTCTGCCACAAGAATTCATGCTGGGCAAAAGTCCTGGGAGACTAATATGCTGCTGAAATGACTCTCCTTGAAAGCCTGGAAAATGGTGTCCCAAATTTAATGAAGATGAGATGCCAGAACTGCCAGGCAGATTGTGGAGGAAGGGATGCAAATGCCCAGAGAAGTAGGGGAAAAACTAAAAAAAAAAAAATTGAATTATTAAACCAGGAAACCCACTAGCAGATAATGTGCCTTGGTGGGACATTATTTGCCAAAGCAATTGGGATGCGCTGGTGAGGGGGCTATTAGCATCATTAAAAAGCGTATGGTGGCTGTCCTGTGGAGGTGGGAGCTGTCAGGAGATGCTGTGAGGGAAAATAACTATCTAGAAGCAATGGGGATGACAGAATTCTGGAATACTAGAGACCAGATGGTAGCACTTTATAGTCATAAGCAAGGTATTCAGAACTACTGTAGCAGGCACAAGGCTGGAATGGCAACCTGGGGCCTTGACCATATGGGACCAACCATATGGATCTTGGAAGATCTTGGGAGATTGCTAATAGAACAATAGATTGTGGCATTTCTAAAGACAAGATATATGGGAAGTTTCTCTCTCTCTCTCTCTCTCTCTCTCTCTCTCCACCCCACACACACACACACACACACACAATCCAGAGTGGATACGCAGAAGGTTGAAGCCAGCTGCCTCAAAAGAAAGTCACAATCCCTTGTTCAGTTTTGAGACCTAACCCTCAAGAGGAGGCTGTTTCTCATGAGGAAGATGATTTTAACAACACCACGTGATATGGGTAGGCTTTGAGCCCCCACCCAGATCTCATCTTGAATTGTAGTTCCCATAATCCCACATGTCATGGGAGGGATGGGGGAAGGTAATTGAATCATGGGGACAGTTACCCCCATGCTGTTCTTGTGATAGTGAGTGAGTTCTCATAAGATCTGATGGTTTTATAAGAGACTTTCCCGCTCTCCTTTGCACTGCACTTCTCTCTTCTGCTGCCGTGAAGAAAAATGTGTTTGCTTCCCCTTCTGCCATGACTGTAAGTTTCCTGAGGCCTCCCCAGCCATGTGGAACTGTGAGTCAATCAATCTCTTTTCTTTATAAATTACCCAGTCTCGGGTATGTCTTCACAGCAGTGTGGAAATGAACTAATACACCCTGAGATAAGATACAGGTAATTCCCCTAGTCCTTCCCAAAGGAACCTATAACCATTTACTAGGGCAACTGTACAGTGGGGAAGGGGAATACGTAAATCTTTCAAGAGAAGTTGTATACAGGGCCCACATTGTTTCTAATTCCCAGGAACCACTAAAAAAAATAACATGGCCTCTGTGTTAAGGTAGGGATATACAGAGGTCAACTAATAAATGACATTTGTTCTCAATGGTTTCTAAATGTATAATTGGAATAGCCAGACCTAGCAGTTGGAAGAATTCTCGTGTTGGTTCTTTGACCAATAATAGCAGTCACAGGCCAAATAGAAGTTTTTGAAGCTACCTCTCTCAGGAAAGATAGTAAATAATAATCCGTATTACATCTAAGGGAATTGGCAGAGATTAATGCCACTCTTAATGACTTTAAGAATACAAGCGTAATGGTCCCCACTTACACCTATTCAATTCACCACTTTGGTCTCTGAAAAACCCAGATGGATGTGGCAAATTACAGTAGGTTCCTGCAAACTCAACCAAGTTATAGCTCCACTTGTAGTTAC
Source organism: Mandrillus leucophaeus (assembly GCF_000951045.1). Lineage (NCBI taxonomy): Eukaryota > Metazoa > Chordata > Mammalia > Primates > Cercopithecidae > Mandrillus > Mandrillus leucophaeus. The sequence continues at coordinate 67,339 of NW_012100421.1, forward strand.
TGTGCTAGATGTGGGATTTTCCTAGAGCAGATTACAGACTCAAGTGCATAGACTTTGGCTAGGTGAGTGCATTCTTTTAAATAACCATCATGAAGGAGGATCAGAGACATTTCACATTTATATGGAAGGGGTGACAATATGCATTTATGGTCTTACCTCAGGGCTATATTAATTCTCCTGCTATGTGTCACAATATAGTCAAAAGGTACCTAAACCATTTGGACATTCCACAGACCATTACATTGGTTCACTCTATTGATGTTATCATGTAATAAACACTAAGAGTTTGATGAGTAAGAAGTGGCATGTACTCTGAAGACGATGGTTAGACACAATAACTCCAGAGTGAGCAAGAAACTCTATAAAGATTCAGGGGCCTGCCAGATACATGAAGCAGTTAGAGGTCCAACGGGCTACGGCAAGCCGGGGCATCTCATCCAAAGTAAAGAACAATTTATTGCACCTTGCACGTCTACCAGTAAGAAAGAAGCACCATACTTGGTGGGGCTGTTCAAGTTTTCTAGGCAACATAGTCTATACTTAGGAAGATTGTTCTGACTTCATTCATTGGGTGACATGGGAAGCTTCTTGTTTTGGGTGGAACAAGAATGGGCTGTACAGTGGGAACAGGTTGTGGTATAAGCAGTCCTATTTTGAGGGCCATATGGCTTAGCAGATCCCATGGTAGTAGAGGTAGATACAGTACAGAAGAAACGTGGAGTCCCTGGCAATCTCCAATAGGGAGTCATAGGACAGATCCCTAGGGTTCTGGAGCAAGTCCATGCCATCTGCAACAGAGAACGGGCCACCACTAGAAAATATATCCTGACATGCTATGTAGCCCTGGTAGGCACTAACCATGATAGAGTGTCTAACCAGGGGCTATCAGCTAACATTGCAGCTAGGACTAACCGTCAAGAGCCGGGTACTGTTAGACTAGGTTAGCCTGGAAGCACTTCATTATAAAATGGAAGTGGTACATCCAGGATTGGGCTCAAGCAGCTGCAGAGGGCACAAGAAATTCACATAAACTGGTGACCCAGACACCTATATTAGTTACCACTATTACATAGTCACCTCTCATCTTGCAACACATTTGACCTTGTGGGAAAGTTCTCATCATCAAACAGAGGAAAAAATGCCTGAACTTAGTTCACTAATGGGTCAGCTTGATAGGTGAGTTCAAGCCAAAAATGGGCTACGACTGCCCTACAGCCTCTCTTACGGGTGACTCTGAAAGCCGGTGGTGAATGGAAAGTGTTCCATGGGGCAGAGCTTCATGTAACACATCTTGCCATCCATGTTGTGTGGAGAGAGAAGTGGCCCAAGGAACACAGTGGACAAGGAGGTCTTGGGGAGAGGCTTGTGGAGGTACCTGTGGGAGCGGGCATAATGTTGATGATCTGATCTTTATGTTGAATGAAAATACCTACCAGAGAGCATCCCTTTCAGAAGAAGCACGCAGGCAGGATGAGTCAGTCAGCGATGTCTGCTAGTTTCTCTGTTGACATGTGCATGAGCTCATGAACAGAGAAGACATGGTGGCAGAGATGGAGGGGCACCATGGCCCCCAGACGTGCACACACTCACCAAGGCTGCAAGCTACTGCTGCTGCTGGATGACTTGCCTGCTATTAATAAAAGTCAATGCAGAGCCCCAATATGGTATCATGTTTTGGGGACATCAACCAGACACTTGTTGGCAAGTTGATTAGCCTGGAATCCTTCAATCTGGGAAAAGGCAGTGTTTCAACCTGACTACGAAAGACAAGGATTTCACCCGGATTAGCCTTTCCTTGATAAAGTGCCTCAGTCAACACTAATATTCCAGGGCTCACAGAATGTTTGATCTATGCATGGGATCCCACTGTATGGCCAAGGAAGTGAGGCAGTGGGCACATAATCATGGGATCATGTGGTTCTATCACATGCTGTTCCATTCAGAAGCCGCTGGCCTGAAAGAGCCTTGAAAAAGTCTCTTGAAGGTGCAGGTGAGGCACCTGCCGGTGGAAGACACCTTGTGAGAATGGAGCATCAGCCTTCAGAATATAGTATACTTTACAAAAACTGGCCATTATATGGTACTCTGACCCCAATTGGTTGAATTATATAGGTCAAGGAACCGAGGGGTGAAAATAGGACTGGACTATCTCTTCATCACTACAAGTGATCAACCTGGGATTTGTGTTTCCCATCCCTACAACTTTAGGCTCTCTGGATACAGAGGTCCTGTTCCCACTAGAGGATGCTGTAAGAATTCCAGTAAACCTATGCCTGCCACTTAGTTCCTTTGGGTTCCTGATGCTAGGAGATCGGTGGCACTAAAAGGATTTACCACCTGGCAGGGATTATTGATAATCATGAGGAGGTAGGATTTGCTGTTTCTTAATAGAAGAGAGAAGAGTATGGTTGGCACTCACACGATCTATTAGGGTATCTCTTGGTATGCCTATGCCCACACTCAGTTATAACTTGCCCAGTGAAGCAACTGGCCTGATAAGTATATGGTGAGCAGGGGCTCAAACAGTTCAGGGATGAGGGCCTGGGACACCAAACAGCAGAAATGCAAGTGAAGGGAAATCTAGAACGTGTTGTGTAGGAGGGAGATAATGTATCACTGAAGGCTTTAGGACCAATTGTCCCACACAGCTGTTGTTCATCACCCTAACTTGCCTTTTGGAATTTTCCCCAGAAATCATGATAGTTCCTATGTAGCAAACAATGTGAAAAGCAAGAGAACATGAGCAAGACAAGAGATGGACTCCACTGGGTGTTGACAGCAGTCTGTTTAGATCCCCTTATCCAGGCAGACGGACCCAAATTACAGCGAATGGTGGCTGCTAACCACTCCCCATTGCTTCCTCCTCCAGAACTGTGCCTCTAGTTGAATAACAGCTGCCTCCCTGGAGCGATTGTTCTTCTGCTCCCCTTCCCCACCTCTCCCTCAGCAGCCAGTAACCAATAACTGATTTATGCAGAGTACAAAAGTCCATTTCCCTTATCTTAACATAAAACCAGCTCCGCGGTGCAAAGTGGACTCCAGAGCTGCCCTCAAGACTAGATGGAAGCTAGTTTCTATCCAGACTCTTTTGTTAATTAGCTTACTTCCCATGCCCCACCCTCCTTCCCCAATGCCCCTTCTTCTGAGATCCCTCCTCAATGCATCACTTTAACAAAAATCCCCATATCTGGCCCCATCTCTTCTCTGGAACCTGACCTAGGACAGTTACCCACCCCTCAGCATGGCTCTTCCATGTGGAAAGCCCTTTCAGTTCCATGCTCATAAGGGTACCCAGGGGGAAGCACAGCATATTAAGGATGATATTGTATTTCTCCTTGCACCATAGTTTGTCAGCCCTGAGAATGAAACTAGAATGCAAACGCTCTTTTCCTTAACCTGTCACCTTAATGTATCATCCAATATGAGTGAATATCAGAATCATTCACCAGCAATCACACGATATATTTTAAATACCGATTTTATATGTTATACACAAAGTACTCCGTTACATACCTTAAAATTTTTGACTGAAATTTAAGTGTTACCCACCATTAGAAATTATTGATCAGAGTAGGTTGTAGATTTCCTCTTCCCCTTTCTTTCTTTTCTTTTTTTGAGAGAGAGTCTCGTTCTGTTGCTCAGGCTAGAGTGCCGTGGCGTGATCTCAGCTCATGCAACCTCTGCCTCCTGGGTTCAAGTGATTCTTGTGCCTCAGCCTCCCGAGTAGCTGAGATTACAGGCACCTGCCACCTCGCTCAGTTAATTTTTGTATATGTAGTAGAGATGGGGTTTCATCATGTTGGCCAGGCTGGTCTTGAACTCCTGACCTCAAGAGACCTGCCTGTCTCGGCCTCCCAAAGTGTTGGGATTACAGGTGTGAGCCACCGCACCTGACCCACTTTCTTTACTTAAATATCTAAGTTAACCAAAAGTCCCTTTGTAAAGCCACTGACTTGCTGAGATGCCCTGTGCAAATATTGCCTTCTTGTTGCGCTATTTCATCCAGGACAGTGTGATACTTTTTAGATACAGTGTGAGGGTTATAAACCTTATGAATCAAGGTTTATTTTTCTTTTTTTGCCTATGGATGTCCAATTGCTCCAGCACCATTTGTTGAAAACACTTTTTTCTTCATTGAATTGCTTTCACACCTTTGTCAAAAATAAGTTTGGTGTATTTATGTGGGCCTATTTCTGGGTTTTCTATCTCTGTTCATTTGATCCACGTCTCTATCCCTCTGTCGATACTGCACATCTTTGATTCCTGTAGCTACATAAGTATCGAAATAGGGCAGACTGCTGCTTCCTCCCAATTTATTCTTCTTTTCCAAAATGTTTTAGCTATTTTAGTTCCTTACCCTTTCATGTAAATTTTAGAATAATCTTGTCTACATCTACAAAACCCATTGCTGGGAAAAACCTGTATATCAATTTGGGAAGAACTGACATCTTTATTACGTTGAGTCTTTCAACCTGTGAACAATGTATGTCTCTCCATTTATATAAATGTCTTTGATTTCTGTCATCAGTGTTTTATAGTTTTTAGCACGTGAGTCCTGTATGTTTGTATTAGATTAACACCTATTTCATTTTTTGAGTGATTGTAAGTGGTATTGTATTTTTAATTTGGCTGCCCATGTGTCCGTTGAAAGTCTATAGAAATACAATTGATTTTTGTGTCTGTTCATCTTGAATTCTGTGATTTTGATGAACTCCCTTATTAGTTCTAGGAGGGTTTTTTGGTTTTCTCTTTTAAGATTTCTGAGGATTTTCTACACAGACAATCACAGTCATGTCATCTGCCAACAGAAGTTTGTTTGTTGGTTTCCTTCTGAACTGTATGACTTTTATTTCCTTCTCTTGTCTTATTGCACTGGCTAGAACTTCTGGCATTTTGTTGAGTAAGAGTAGTGAGAGTAGACATCCTTGCTTTGTTTCCAGTGTTTAGGGAGAAAACATCCAGTCTTTCACCATTAAATATAATTGTAGCTGTAGTTCTTCGGTAGATTTTTTAAAAATCTAGTTGATGGAGTACCTTTTGCCACCTGTTCTTATTTTTCTGAGAGTTTTCATCATGAATAGATGTTAAAGTTTGTCAAATGAATTTTATGTATCAATTGCTATAATCATGAGTTTTCTTCTTTTACTATTGATACGGTGAGTTTCTTGATTTGTTTTGAATATCAAACCAGCTTTGCTTCCTTGGAATAAATTCCACTTGGTCACGGTGTATAATTCTTTTATTTTTATTTTTATTTATTTTTTTAAGACAGAGTCTCACTCTTGCTGCTCAGGCTGAAGTGCAATGCTGTGACCTTGGCTCACTGAAACCTCTGCCTTCTGAGTTCAAGTGATTCTCCTGCTACAGCCTCCCCAGTAGCTGGGATTACAGGTGCCCACCACCACACCCAACTAATATTTTGTACTTTTAGTAGAGATGGGGTTTCACAATGTTGGCCAGGCTGGTCTCGAACTCCTGACCTCAGGTGATCCACCTGCCTCGGTCTCCCAAAGTGCTGGGATTACAGGCGTGAGCCACCGCACCTGGCTCCTGTTGTATAATTCTTATTAAATGCTGCTGAACTTCATTTGCTAATACTTTGTTAAAAAGTTTCACTTCTTTATTCAGGATGAATATTGGTCTGTAAATTTTTTTGGTGCTATCTTTGTCTGGTTTGGTGTCAATATAACAGTAGCTGTGAAAGTAAATTGGGAAGTGTTCTCTTCTATTTTCTCAAAGAGGTTGTGTAGAATTGATGTAAACTCTTTAAATGTTTGGTAGAAGCCTTCAGTGAAATCATCTGGGCTTGGAGACATCTTTTTTGAGAATTTTAAAATCACAAATTCTATTTCCTTAATGCTTACAGGGTATTCAAATGATCTATTTCATATTGTATGTCTTGTGGTAGTTTGTGATTTTTGAGGAACTGGCTCATTTCATGTAAGCTCTCAAATTTATTTTTGTTAAATTATCTATAGTATTTCTTTATTATCCTTTTGCTATCTGTAGGTCTGTACTGAAAATCCTGTTTCATTTCTGGTATTGGTAATTTGTGTCCTTTCTCTGTCTCTTTCTCACTTTTGGTGAGTCTTGCTAGAGGGTTGTCGATTATATTGCTTTTGTCAGAGGACTGCCTTTTTAGTTTAGTGATTTTCTCTATTGTTTTTCTGTTTTCAATTTGTGTGTGTGTGTGTGTGTGCGCGCGCGTGCGTGTGTGTGTGGTATTTTGTAGTAGAAGTAAGAAAAAATATATCTACTCCATTTTTCCAGAAGTGGAAATTCCTGAGTCTTGTTTTAGGACCAAACTTGCCCTTTTAAAGTGACATTAATCCCACTCATTAGGGTGAAGCCCTCATAGCCCAATCACCTCTTAAAGGTCCTACCTCTCAACACTGTAACAAAGGCAACTACATTTTTAACATGGGGACTTTTGGAGGGGACAAACACTCAAACAATAGCATCTATCTATCTCCAAACTCCTTTCCCAGTAGTTTATGTAAGAGAAGGTAATTTATATTCTTACACTTCGCTCTGTGGTCTTGTCACTCTTTGCTTCCTGTCTATCTTTCTTGTCCTGAAGAAGAATAAATTCATTGTCAAATTACATCATGAACAATAATTTTAATAAATGTAAATGAAGAACAGAGGACTGTGTGCTGTAGTGGTCAAGGAGGGCTTCGTGGAGGAGGTGATGTTTGAGCTGCATTTTGAGGTATTGGTATAGCTGGAGCAAGAGTGATGAGAGAAGGACTAGGTATGCCAGTTTTAGATCCAGTGGGACAGAGGAGTGAACTCAGAAAAATACCAGGTGTATTAACAGACACATAAGCAATTTGATAAGCAATTTGACTTACTGTAGAAAGGCAATCAAAATAATATTAAACTACCTTATATTAAACACAAATTGTATCTGTGCATTTATGTGCATATATGTACGTCTATATTAGTGACTATATATATATCTATATATCTCTCTCTATATATATCTATCTATCTCTCTCTCTCTCTTAGAAATGAGACTCTATTAGTCTGGCTGGAGTTCCTCTACTCCAGGCAGAGAATGTTCAGGGAGTTCAAAATACTCTCTGATTGGTACGGAACCTGGAAGAATTGTAAGAAAGAACTGGTCCTCCCTTGGGGTTCAGATAGATCTCAGCTATTTGATGGAATTGTGGGAACCTTGGATAAGGCTGCATTACAGAATGAGAGGAGTGGCAGAGACCGTGGACTGCAAGGCTAGAAAGCCAACTGTGAGCAGTGGAAGGTATCCGATCTACTGGAGGGGAATCCGTGCAATTCTACCTCCATTCTTGCCTTCTCAGTAGAAAGAATTCGACTGAGGCAGAGGAGTCAGAAAAAGAGACCGAGGCAAGTTTCAGAGCAGGAGTAAGGGTTTCTTAAAAAGCTTTAGAGCAGAAATGAAAGAAAGGAAAGTACACTTGGAAGAAGCCCAGGTGGACGACTTGAAGGACGAGTGCCCCCGTTTGAACTTGGACCTAGGATTTTATATGCTGGTCGCCTACTGGAGTCTAGCGCCCCTTTCCTTGGATTCTTCCTTCAGGGAGAGCCGCCTGCATGTGCAGTGGCCTACTAGTCCCAGGGCGACAAGCATACGCAGTGTGCTTACTGGAGTTGTATGCATGCTTGCCTGAGGTGTTCTCCCCTTTTCTGGTGGAATGTCCCGGGAAGGTCATACTGCCTACTTTGTCTCTTAATGTGCATACTCGAGCCCACTCACCCAGTTCCTGAGATCATATTGGAAGCTGCTGATGACCAATTTCACGTATTGTTATCTAGGGGGAAACTGCTTCTCCCTGGTACTGGCTGTGAACCTATTGTTATTTTAGAGGGACAGTGTGACAACTGCTTGACCATCACCTGACTTTCCTGGTGCAAGTGTGGGGGAGCCCTCTCCTGCCCCACTCATGCCTGATGAGCTACCTACTGTAACACAAGCCTGGCAGAGACAGAGACGGCCAGAGGTTGGAGGGGACAGATTACAGGTCCAGAGATGAGAGTTGGGCTATTTGCATCTTTTCCAACTTTCAAATGCTTTAGCACTCTGGAGAGGAGAAATCAATGATGATATCAGTACTACAGATCTACTAGCATCCGCGTGTGTAAAACGTGGTCATGAGAGGCACAAGGCGAGGCGGGAACTGAGGCTTGTGGATTGGAAGGTGTGAAAGGAAAATATATTGGGCCCCGGAATCACTAAGCTAAAAGGAAAATTCAAGCTGGGAACTGCTTAGGGCAAACCCGCCTCCCAGTGTACTCAGTCGTCCTCTTACTCACTGAAATAAATGCATATCTGATGGCCTCCTTTGCAAAGACCAATTGGAAGCTCAAAAGAATGCGACAGCTTGTCTCTCACCTAGCTGTGGCCTAGAAGCCCTTTCCCCACTTAGAGCTGTCCTGCCTTTCTGGGCTGAACCAATGTTCATTTTACATATGTTGATTGATGTCTCATGTCTCCCTAATATGTATAAAACCAAGCTGTGCTCTGACCACCTTGGGCACACGTCGTCAGCACCTCCTGTGGCTGTGTTATGGGTGCACATCCTCAACCTCTGCAAAATAAACTTGATACATTAACTGAGACCTGTCTCAAATTTACGGGCTTCACACAGAGCTCTGCCGACTTCAGACCAGCTTCAGACCACAGGGCTGCTGTGAATACCACCAGCCCTACGCCCATCAAGGCTTCCAAGAGGAAATAATTTGGGAGGAAATTAATGCAAAAGATTGGAGTTTGGACACAACGGATCTAGGGGATAGAGCACTGAGACTTCGGGGTAAGCTAACCGTTAGAATATTTACATTCATCAGCCAGTAAAGCCTGGGGTAAGCGGGTGATTTATAACATTAACACACGCTGCCTGATGTTCAGGTGCTCTGTGCCCATTATTTATTTTATGTGAGGTAGGTTTTATCTTTCTGATGAATGAGAAAATGAAACCTAGGCTCAGGGTAGTTAAATGCATTGTATCCAATAACAGTTAGGGGTGGATCTGATTCATTTTGAGGGTGACAAATCTTAACCATGAAACCACCAGGGAGTGAAAATTCCGGTTTTGCCTTGGCTCCATGACTGAGGCTCTGATCAAACTGTAAGTCTAGTACTGAAGAGCTGGGGCCAAACATGAGTCATTTGTTCAGTCTGGCTTCTACAGCATCTAGTACTGGCCTCAAATGGACATGTGACAAGCAACTCTTGAATGGACTTGACCACATTAAAAACAGCATCTGAGTAGTTAGGAAGTGGCCAATTGGATGCAGTCTGCAGGAAGTTTGCAGAAAGGGCATCTTCTCCCGCCAGGCCATCAGTAGGGTAGGGAGTGTAGGCAGGGTGCCTTCTGTAGGTTGACCTGTACATCTATGATTAATAATGGCCTCCTTTCGCATATGATTCTTGGGAAGTCCATCTCCAAGTAGTGCCTCAAAAATACGGCTGGGTGGGGCTCCTCACACCTGTAATCCCGGCACTTTGGGAGGTTGCAGTGGGCGGATCTCCTGAAGTCAGGGATTCGAGACCAGCCTGGCCAACATGACGAAACCCTGTCTCTACTAAAAATACAAAAATTAGCTGGTGTGGTGGCACATGCCTGTAATCCCACCTACTCAGGAGGCTGAGGCAGGCGAATCGCTTGAACCTGGGAGATGGAGGTTGCAGTCAGCTGAGATCGCACCACTGCACTCCAGCCTGGGTGACAGAGTGAGACTCTGTCTCAAAAAAATAAAATAAAATAACATAAATGGCTAAACTTTCTATTATTTTTAAGGTTCATGAAATAAATCATAGGTCTGGGAAGTGTGTAAGCTTGAAAGTTGAAGAGTTCTAAAGTCTTACTTCCTCTGCGGAGGATAAAAGCTGTGGTTCTTTTGTTGCGATAATGACAGACTGTCAGTGTCTGTTTGCCTGACTCCCATTCGCTGAATAAATGCTGGTAATTGCTAATTGCTTTGAGAAGAAAACTGACTCAGAGCTTGAGAGCGACTTGCATATCAATGTTTCAGGCCCTCTGTGCTGGTTTTCTCAAGAGGGCGGGGAACTGGAGATGGCATGATTGCTTCCTCAACGGCATTTGGCCTAGACTGATTCAAGTGTGATTTTTTTTTTTTTTCTCCAAGAGAAAACATCACCAGGGAATTTAAACTGTGGGCCAGGGGAATGAATGCTTCTTTTTTCTGGTCATCTTGGTCTACAGATCATGTCTTCCATTTCATACACAGTGAAGAAGATAAAAAGCATTGGATTGAACTTCTAGCAAGCTAGATGTTAGAGGCTGATTTAAGTGGCTGCTCACACTTAAGTGTCTTTCACTCTGATTGCTCCTGTGAAAATATATTAGCCGACCATTGATTGATGGTTGTGTGTTAGGCCCAGCTCCAGCCGTTAGGGATGCCCTTTCTCGTTTTAAGGATAGCTACAAAGTAAGAAGGTGTCCCCGGGCCCCAAAGGTTGGGAGGCTTTTTCTGAGACGCTAGAGACATGAGATCCTCAAAGCACTATTTTTGTTGATCGCTGAATCAACAAAATTGAAACAGCATGTTGAAATTTTGTTGAAACAGCATGGTAGCTGTTTCTCTTCAGCTTACTCTGGTTTTCCTATTTTCTGGTTTATAATGTGCTCCAGGTTGAAAGAAATTTTAAAGACAACAGATTTTAAGGTGAGAACTCCAACAGTCTTCAAAAGGGAAACCGTTTTTAAGACCCTCGAAAGACTATATTTTGACTATATATTTGTTTGACTGTATTTGACTATATATAAAAGTTAAATTTGACTATAACCCTCGTCTTGACCTCTCCAATGTTTGGTACACATCTTATCCTCTTCCTTTCTTGTCTGTCAGACTCTGATACCAGTGACACAAGACAGGAATCATCCATTCCAGGAGGCCTCCCTTTGTAACCTATCAATGGGTTCACCTTACCTGCTGCCCAGACAGAGCTGATTTCTCAAGACTGGGGAATCGCAATAGGGAAAGAGTCATTTAAGCAGAGTCGGCCAAGTCGGAGATCAGAGTTTTATTATGACACAAATCGGTCTCCCAGAACATTTGGGGATCAAAGTTTTTAAAGACAATTTGGTGGGAGTGGAGGGACAGTGAGTCAGGGAGTGCTGATTGGTTGGGTTGGAGGTGAAATCCTGGGCTCTCCCAGTCTTCCTGCGCTGAGTCAGTTCCTGGGTGGGGTACAAGATCAGATGGGCTGGTTTCTCCATCTGGGTAGTGCCGGTTGATCCATCAAGTGTAGAGTCTGCAAAACATCTTAAGCATTGATCTTAGGAGCAGTTTAGGGAGGGTCAGAATCTTTTAGCCACCAGTTACGTGACTCCAAAACTATAATTTCTAATCTTGTGGCTAATATTAGTAGTCTAGTCCCCAGGCAAGAAGGAGGTTTGTTTTGGGAAAGGTCTGTTATCATCTTTGTTTTAAACTCTAAACTCTGAACCAAAGTTGGTTCAGCCTACACCCAGGAATGAACAGGACAGCTTGGAGATTAGAGGCAAGATGGAATCATTTAAGTTGGACTTCTTTCTCTGTCTCTGTCATAATCTTGCAAAGGTGGTTTCACCTTGACACGCTCCCTCCTGGCAAACAAACGGGCAGAGCTGCTTATTCCTTTTATATGCTTAACCCAGAAAGCAGGCACATGAGCCTCACCGGCTGGACTTGGAACAAAGTCCAGACACTTACCTGATATAATTCATCTGCAGAAGGTTCCAGACATTGGTATTTTTTTTAAATTTTAAAGCAATCAGGTGATTCAATTGAATAGCTGGAGTGAGAATAACCTCGGTATGAAGGCATTCTAAAATATTGGCATTAAAATATTTAACTGTTAAAAAACTGCATGACTTTTTTTTTTCTGAAAGATTTCTGCATACTGTCTAATTTAATTCTCACATTAATTATCAGAGATTTTGCAGTGGCAGAAACAGGCTCAGAGAGGTTAAGAATATGCTAGTAAGTAGAAGGGGTGGGGGGTTACACCTAATCAGTGTGACTTGAAAGCTCAGAATTTTAATTACTATTGTAGATGTTAGCTTGATTTTCTTAGCTTTTTACTGGGCTCAGAACTCCTTGAAGGGGAAGACCATGTCTTTTTATATCTCTATTTCCAATGCTCAGCATTATGCCCCATGTTAGTTGGAAACAAATGAATAGGATGTGGAGACATAGGAACGCTTTTACACTGTTGGTGGGAGTGTAAATTAGTTCAACCATTGTGGAAGACAGTGTGACGATTCCTCAAGGATCTAGAACCAGACATACCGTTTGACCCAGCCATCCCATTACTGGGTATATACCCAAAGGATTATAAATCAT
>NW_012100421.1:83995-86783 GCF_000951045.1 Mandrillus leucophaeus
GGTCCTCAGTATGACTTCTGGATATATTATGTTTCTAGCACTGTCAGTGCTAAGTGGGTTCCCTGCTTCAGCCTGGGGATCAGAGCGGGGGCAAGCGGTGATGTGAGGTGTAGGGTGGGTGATTCAGGCACAGCTTAAGAACCAGGGCCATTGTATCTGCTGGTCTCTTCTTGCACATCGCAAGTCTTCTTTGCAGACATAAACCACTTCAGAGAGGGCACTCTCCTGCCTCTCAAACCAAAGCTTGGATTAAATGTTGACGCATCAGAAAGAAGTATCTGGTTGGCTGTGTTTACTGTAACCCATGGTGAGGTCTCTCTCCCGCAAAGCTAGGCACGAAACAACTTCTCCTCTGCTTTGGGGTTCCAGAAGGAATAACTCATCTCCCAGCGCCTGGGTATGAATATAACTCTATATTTAGAGTAGATATCTGGGAATTTAGGTGACAGGAATTAGGCATGGATGTTACCTCCTGGTGATCTTTCAGAAAGACAAATCTAATCATCTGACTTCTGTGCTTAAAGATCACTGATGGTTCCCCACTGTACAGTGAATAAAAAGCATACTCCTTAAATGACAGCCAAAGTTTTTTTAAAAATAAGCCTTCAGCCAAACTTAAAGCTTCTTCCATTGGTCAGCTTTCAAACCCTATGTCCCAGTCAACCAAACCATAGGCCATTTCCAGCAGACAACAGTTTATTTTTATCAAAATCCCTTTGTCCTCTTCTGTGGAAATGAACAAGCTAGTTCTAAAATTTATATAGAAATGTAAAGGGTCAAGAATAGCAGTCAGTCTTGAGAATGAAGCTCTTGGAGGACTTAACGCTGCTAGATAATCAAGACTCATTGTAAATGCACAGTACCTAAAACAGAGTGGACAGATCAATGGAATAAATTCAACAGTTAGAAACAGACCAACACACATTGGGGTGCCTGAATTCTGGCACAGGTACATGACAATGAATTTGAGAAAAGTAGTCTTTTCGAGAAAAGTAGTCTTTTCCAGAAAAGGTACTGGGTCAATTGAAAGTCCATATGGAAACTACAGAGGACATTGTGCCTAATTTAGCAGCAATTTTCATACGGCTTGTAGATTGTGAAAGATAACAGCTTCTAGAAGCAAACATAGGAGAATATCTTCTTTACTTTGTATTCAGCGAAAATGTCCTTAAATAGGGCATAAAAACCACTATCATTGAAAATTAGACTATATTAAAATCCAGAACTTTTATTCATCCAAATCAAACTTTAAAAGAGTAAAAATTGAAGCCGTAGAGTGTGAAAGACTGCAATATATGCAGTCATGTACTACATAACAAAGTTTCAACAAATGATAGACCACTTATAATGGTGGTGCCATAAGATTCTAGTACTGCTTTTTTTTCATTTCCAACCCACATTTTATTATCATCTTTAATTTATTGAATACAAGCAAGAAAATTATTTCCTTAATAAGTGATAATTATTCTGCAAGTATTAAATGTTACTTTTGGAAAAGTACTATAATTATTGTATCATTAGTTTTATCGTTACTTTTAAAATTTTATTTTATTTTATTTCAATAGTTTTTGGGGAACAGGTGCTTTTTGGTTACATGAATAAGTTATTTAGTGGTGATTTCTGAGATTTTTGATGCACTTGTCACTGGAGCAGTGTCATTGTACCAATATAGTCCTTTATCCTCACTCCTTCCTACTATTTCCCCGAGTCCCCAAAGTGCATTATGTCATTCTCATGCCTTTGCATCCTCATAGCTTAGCTCCCACTTATAAGTGAGAACATAGGATGTTTTGTTTTCCATTTCTGAGTTAATTCACTTAGAATAATGGCCTCCAGATCCACTCAGGTTGCTGCAAATGTCATTATTTCATTCCATTTTATGGCTGAGTAGTATTCCATGGTATATATATGCTACATTTTCTTTATCCACTTGTTGGTTGATGAGCATTTAGGTTGGTTCCATATTTTTGCAATTGTGAATTGTGCTGCTATAAACATATGCATGCAGGTGTCTTTTTCATATAATGACTTCTTTTCCTTTGGGTAGATATCCAGTGGTGGGATTGCTGGATTGAATGCTATTTCTACTTTTAATTCTTTAAGGAATCTCCATACTGTTTTTGAAAGTGGTTGTACTAGTTTACATTCCCACCAGCGTGTAAAAGACTTCCCTTTTCATCACATTCACACCAACATCTATTATTCTTTGATTTTTAAATTATCGCCATTCTTGTAGGAGTAAGGTGGTATCTCAATGTGGTTTTAATTTGCATTTCCCTGATAATTAGTGATGTTGAGCATTTTTTCATATGTTTGTTGACTGTTTGTATAGCATCTTTTAAGTAAACAGACAACCCACAGAATGGGAGAAAATAATTGCAAACCATGCATCTGACAAAGGATTAATATCCAGAATCTACAAAGAACTCAAACAAATCAGCAAGAAAAAACAAATAATCTCATCAAAAAGTGGGCAAAGGACATGAATAGACAATTCTAGTACCACATTTTTGCTGTACATTTTCTCTGTTTAGATATATAAATACCATTGTGTTGCAGCTGCCTACTGTATTCAATATGGAAATATGCCATACAGTTTTGTAGCCTGGGAGTAATAGGCTGTACCATATAGCCCAGGTATGAAGTGGGCTGTACTATCTAGGTTTGTATAAGTACAGTCTGTGATGTTCACACAATAATGACATCACTTAACATATTTCTCAGAACATGCCCCTTGTTACGTGATGCATGACTGTGTATCCAATGAAAGAGTTATATCCAGAAAATA
>NW_012100421.1:88048-90370 GCF_000951045.1 Mandrillus leucophaeus
AAAAAAAATTAATTTATTAAATTATAGAAAAATATTTCTAACTTTGGAAATAAAATTATTAGCATCAATAACTGAGTACATAAAGGTTTATTTCTTTATTAATATAAAGTAATTTGTTAGTTTTGCACAAGCATGCCACAGAAAGCAAGTATATTCAGAGGTGACAGATACATTTTAAAATAATAAATATACTCCTATCTTTTCCTTTCTCTTTATCACTGTACATAGATGTAATATTCCCTTTACCATAAGCCCACTTTTCCAATTATGGACTTGTATTTCATAGGCATTTCACCTATATTCCTGGAGAATAATTTTTAAAGGAGGTAGCGTAATGTGGAGGTTAAAAGTATAGTTTTGACATAATATATTAGCTGGGCTACTATGGGTAATGTAATCTCTCAGGCTTGGTTTCCTAATCTGTGAAATGAGATACTAGTATTACTGTCTAAGATTGTTGTGAAGATTAAATGAGATAATAAAGATCTTAGTGGAATGACCATAAATAGTCTGTACTTGATGAATGTTTACAATATCAGTATTAAAATTTTTATTATCATTAAAAGGTTTAAAATGTGAGCTGCTTTCAAAGGCATTTTATATCCCCAAATAGCAGTAGGAATGTTTTTTTGACAAGTAGGTGTGGGCAGCTACCTATCGCTCTGCTTGCCTTCCTTTTCACCCATCCTTTGCAAGTCACATGTTGGCCTCCCTTCAAATTCCAGCTCTATCCACATCATATGGGTAGGTCATAGGAAGCAGCTGCCAGTTTTCCCCACTCTCCACATGTATTTGAAGTAAAGGAGATTTATATTTTTGTTGTACCTGAATTTTAGACAGTGTCTTCGGCACCGTAAGGAGATGTATATTTTTGTTGTACCTGCATTTCAGACAGTGTCTTGGGCACCATCTGTGGGGATGCTGGGCCAGTGCAGGTAGAGGGCCCAGGAACCAAACTGAGGGGCTGAGGGATGAGGTGGAACATGAGATTCCCCTGTCCATTCGAGAGAGGGACCCTCAGGTGGGTATGAGAGATTTAGATGAGTTCAGTCTACAGAATCACTTAGATATGTCTGACATCTCTTTCTAGACGATTCAGTTGAAATGGGCACCATTGTTTTACAAGAAGAGTCAGGGATAGCCTAATATCATACACACATTCTCACAGGAGTTTCTCTTATTTCTTCTCTCCTTCTACCTTGGGCAGAGTGTTCTTCATATTAAATATTTAGCCTTGGGATGAAACCATGGTGCAATCAGGGAGGGAAGGAGAGTGGTGATGGGAAGATGGAGAAATGGAAGCCCCGGTAAACAGAATTAGTGACAGGCTGTGACACAGGTAGGGGTTTGCCTGAGATCCCTTGGCTATAGCTTCTCTTGCCTTTATGATGGCCAGGACCCAACAAATTCATATTCAGCCATTTCCATGTGATCACCCAGGTATCTCTGGGATATGATGTCTCAGCCTTCCTAGAGGCAGAGCTGAATCATGCCTTTATAGGTGCTACACACTCAAGAGAATGATTCTCTCTCTGTGTGTAAGTCAAAATGGTAAAAATACTCAACACAGGTACAGCCCAGTAAGGTTTTGAGTTTAATATTCCCTATGATGCTTCTTTGGGGACTATTAAATATGAAATGCTTTCAATTTTTTCTCTCTCAGTCTTGATGTTTTCAGTATACTTTCCTTTCAGAAAACACATGTCTTGTTTCAATGGGAAGCTAGCAGCTTCGGCACTGCTGGGACTACCAGGTTGTACTAGGAAAATATCGAATGGTGCCCATAGCTACTGCCTTCATTCCTCGGGTGACTTGGCCAAGGCCAAGAGACTCTATATGCCTGGATATGAGGTCTAGGTACCTCAGAGAAGCTGGACACCATGGCTCGACCAAGCCTTTTATAACCTTTTCAAGTTGGCCAGGGAGCCTGCCGCTAGGAAGAAGATAGAGTTAAAAAACTAAGTTTCCACCTAGATCTGGACCAACATTAAGCTATGGTGTGGTTGACAGAATATCAATATTCTATTTTTTTTCTTGTTTTTTGAGATGGAGTCTTACTCTGTCATCTGGGCTGGAGTGCAGAGGCATGAACTTGGCTCACTGCAACCTCCACCTCTCAGTTTCAAGTGATTCTCCCTGCCTCAGTCTCCTGAGTAGCTGGGATTACAGGTGCCTGCCACCATGCCCGGCTAATTTTTATATTTTTAGTAGAGATGGTGTGTTGCCATGTTGGCCAGGATGATCTTGAACTCCTGACCTCAGGTGATTCACCCGCCTCGGCCTCCCAAAGTGCTGGGATTATAGGCGTGAGCCACAACACCT
>NW_012100421.1:94305-192927 GCF_000951045.1 Mandrillus leucophaeus
AGAATGAGAAAGACAAGAGAAAATCTAGATTTGTATCATTTTTAGGTTTTATTTATCACATATAATTACACGTTACATATTACATGCAGGAAACTCACAATACAGCCTAATATGTTTATGTATGCTGGTACATCAAGAATAATACAATGCAAACATTTATATATTTTACATACAACTATCTTAAACAGTCAAATAGGAGTAATGTAAAAATAATTTAGTGAATTGTTCACTCTTTGATATACTAGTTGACATTTTGATCTGCACATGAGACCATTATGATTTAGCAGGTAGTTCTTTTGAAAGCTACATCTGATCATCCTGTCCTACCTGGAAATGTGCATAAAATGTGAAATAATAGCTTTGTCTCTACTGTAAATTAAAATTTTTATTTTTCAATAGTAAACAGACATGATGATGGAACTAACACACTAATGAAGAGGAAAAGAAAAAAAAAAACCCAAAAACTTAAAAGAAAAACTCCCAGACCTTCAAAAGGAAAACAATGTTGTGTTTTTTTTTTTAAACATTCCTTTTTGTGCATTATCACAGCAAACAATATATGTATTTGTCTCTATTTTCCTGGCAGGGTCATATAGGTGAAATACAGGTTCCCAGGCTAATATTTTTGAAAAGCAGATGTGGGGAAAGAGCTTCAAAACACACACAGAAAACACGTCGTGCTCACTGTCACAACTGTGGATTTCATACTATGTTTTGAAAGGTGATTGTGTTTTTATTTACTTGGATACACAATCCGTCAAACAGAAACTATTCTAGACTTTTTTATTTTAATACGACCAGTTGACATTTCTATGTCCTGTTTAGGTATCTGGACTACTGTAAATTAAAATGTCACCCTGGCAAAGAAGCTGAATCCACGTGCAGAGCAGCAGGGGTCTAGCTTGCTTTTATTTCACCCCCAACACTGTCAAGGAAACGAATTAATTCTGCCCTCTTTCAGACTCAGGAATACAAGCAGCTAGAAAGAGGACAATGGGTGGAAGAGTTGATTGCTTATGTTAGGTTTGACTTAAAGCTATAGAATAAAGAAGGAACAATTCAGTTGCCATTCCTATTCCTGGAGAGAAAAAATAATTTGTGGGCAGGAGTCTGTTTAAAATGTCTGAATTGAATCAACCATGAGAGGATCTCATTTACTCAGATTCTTTACAATATTTTGATTTTTTTCCCCACGGAAACATTATAGGTATCTTTTAAAACCAAGGGTTATTAGTTACCTGAATTTCAAATGCAATTTAAAACATGGAGGACATCTTTTATTTTATAGTGGAAATTATATTTGGGTAGCAAAAAATGTGTCATTAATGTTATAAAAAAATGACAAATGACAGAGCACCTAATGTTTAGATTTACTTTTTTTTATTTTTTAACTTTTCTATGTGTTATGTTTGACAGAGTAGTTTTTCAATTTTTTAAAAATAAATCTGCCCTTGCAGGGTTTCTTTTTTTCATATAACATAATAAAATGAAAACAATAAGATCACTCATTGTTTTACATTTTCAGAATTGGTTATTTAAGTATGTAAAAGTTCAGGAAATGTATTGCCAGGGGAAGGATGACAGTGAAAACTGGCATTTTTTCTTTAATTCCCATTTAAAGTAATGGAAATGTATATGCCAATATAAATTCCTATTTATATTGGTATATATATTCCCTTTATATATTCTATTTATATTGGTAGATATATTTTCATGGCATGGCAAATATACTTTCATATAATGGTACTAAAATGCCATTATATGGATATACAATTAGTATATAAAGGGAATATATATATTAGTATTTCTAACTTAATTCCTATTAAATTAATGGGGATTTATAGGCCAATATTCATATAGGTATGTCTAACACTGAAATTTTTATGGTAGGAGTATTGAATTATAAATGGTAGCATTGAATTTTATGGATTCAAGATTTATGAAAATTTAAACATTTCTGGCTGGGCGCAATGGCTCATGCCTGTAATCCCAACACTTTGGGAGGCAGAGGCAGGCGGATCACGAGGTCAGGCGATTGAGACCATCCTGGCTAACATGGTGAAACCCCGTTTCTACAAAAATACAAAAAATTAGCTGGGTGTGGTGGCAAGTGCCTGTAGTCCCAGCCACTCGGGAGGCTGAGGCAGGAGAATGGCATGAACCTGGAGGCTGAGATTGCAGGGAGCGGTGATTGAGCACTGCACTCCAGCCTGGGCGACAGAGCGAGACTCTGTCTCAAAAAAAAAAAAAAAAAGAAAATTTAAACATTTCCATGAAACCGATGGTTGGGTAGAGATAAAATAATTTAAATTTCAAATTAAGATTTAGACAGAGTAAGTATAATTGAAAGCAAATTATAATTTTCAAGTTTACTTCCAGAGTACAAATGTAAATAACAAGAGTGCAAGTAAATTATTGATGCTGGACTTTCAAATAAGGAGGTAAGCTTTTGGTAAATTGTATTTTAGTATTGATTGCATTTTATTTTGATTACAGCTATCATATAATTCCCGCGGGTCCATTTCACTGTGTTGTGTGTGTGTGCGAGCGCATGCGTGTGTGTATGTGTGTGTGCGTGTGTGTGTGTGCTGGGGGGGTGTTGGTGGCAAAGTACACTTAAAATGCAAAGTGCCTGACTGATAAGAGAAACTTCAACCAAACCAGCCATTTAAAAAAATCACAGGAGTCTTCAAAAGCTTGAGAGGCTGCAGAGCAATCCCCAGCAGTCTGGGAGCTCATCAGACCTTGAACTAAAGAAATATGTTTCAAGAATAGATATAGAACTATTTTTCAAATGAATGTAGACGTTCTTATGAGAACTAAAATACACATCTGAAATTATTATTGACATTTTAGTTTTTCCATTATGATTTTTTGTAACAGTGCTCACTAAAACTCAATTATGTGGAAGTCTCCAATCATATATGAGGCTGACATGAGGTTCCTATGCTTTAAAATATTAACAAAACACAGATATAAGTTAAAACTCCTATTCTCTTTTGACACAATAGAGCCAAACTGACTTATGTTTACAGATCCGATTTAACAGTAATTTCCTATTTTTTTACAAAGATCTCTGTCCACTATGCAAAAACAGAGCCAGAAGGAACAATTCTAGTTTTTAAATTTATGTCAGAAACAGCATAGCTATTATCTGGCAGTTCCCATTTATCAGAGCCTCAGCTCTGCATGAGGTATAAGGTAGCCTTTTTCCTCAATGATGTCTTTATTTGCTCAGTCTCCAGCTGTCTCTGTGGTAAACCAGCTAGTCCGAGAACAACCAGCATGATTGCTTCAACTGTCTTCAGGATCAATACGAAAACAGTCACCAAACTGATCTCTCAATTTCCTACTATGAGTTTCAACCTTACTATGAGAAAAACAAGACTTAAAAGAGGTGCGCGTATTTTAATATGCACGTGCACATTCATGGGGCAACCTACATCCTGGCACAAGGAGCCTCAATGGACCTTCCCAGTTCTTAGCCTTCACTGAAATTTTGCTGTGGTGAACATTGCTTCAAATAAATGGTCCTTCAGCCATTATTAGGAATTGTATTAAATAATTTGGTGTATAGATTTGGTTATGATAAGATTTAGTTAGAAAGAAGGAGTTCATTATAAAAGTGAAAAAGGAATCCCGTAGTCAGAATTAACTCCATCCTCATTTTATTCTTTTAATACATGGGTAAAGTTTATTAAGAAAACACACAAATCGCTGGGCAGCTCTTCAGGTAAACACCAGTTTTTCTTATTATTATTTCCCCCCAGTCCATGAGGAAGTTAAATGATTGATTTACAGGTAGCAAGGGGATCCTGAGAACACTTGCCAGATTACTATTTGTAATACTGAATTTATAAATCCTGGAAATGCTCTGTTATTTGAACCTAATTTATACAGATGCAGTAGCTTGCATGGAAAATACTCTGCTGGGAAGTAGGCCTATTGGTTTTCTCTGGTCCCTTGAGAAATAAGGGCCATGAATTTCCATAAAGCAAATGAGTTTTGAGTTAATACAGCAGTGATCAGTTACAGCTCCCCACTGAGACAGAGCACTGGGTGAGCCTGGGGGCAGACAGGAACAAATTGTATTACAGCCAAAGAGAATTACAGGAAGCCCTTGTTATTTTCCTGTTTTCTGAATGGACCCCTGCAGAGGCAGGAACAGGCATTAGGAATCAGGTTTGCCACCTGCAGAGATGCAGGAGAACAAGAATCAACCCATGCATTTCTTGTGCTAGTCAGGATATTGGAGATTGAATTCTGACTGGTTCTAAGTCAAAATGACGGAGAGAAGAGAGTTGTTATTTAGTGAAAGTGAGGGGTGGGGAGGGTTGTAGCTGGCCCACTGCAATGTCAAGACATGAGCACAGATACATGTTAACTGGTGGTGTGGACCTCCTAATCTAGTCTGGTAGTTCTCATCCTGAGTGCATATCTGTGTGATGACAAACATTTCAGGGACAAGTAAAAAGTTTTAAACACAACAACAAACAAATAAGCAATGGCAACAAAAAACGCAAACAAAAAAAAAACAAACAAAACCTCCCCCCAAACCCCTAAACCCTTACAGGGTAGGCAAGTAGGGGATAGGTGTTTCTGAAAACACCTAATTGGCCATTTTATTCAAATTCACTTTATAAATGAAACCTCTTCTTTTGGACGTCTCTGGCGGAATCCTTAGATGATCATGGCCACTGATTTCAAAGCATGACATCTCAGAATACAGCAAAGAGAAGCCACATGTATCACTATGGTAGGAAAAGTGTAGAATTTAATACTGCATCTCAAGGTTGCATTGTGCGATGGAAACTTTGGGCACATAGCATGGCATGTGGCACGCTTTTTTTTTTTTTTTTTGAGACAGCGTCGTTCTGTTGACCAGCCTGGAGTGCAATGCCGCAATCTCGGCTCACTGCAACTTCCTCCTCCCCAGTTCAAGCAATTCTCCTGCCTCAGCCTCCTGACTAGCTGGGATTACAGGCGTGCACCACCACGCTTGGCTAATTCTGTATTTTTAGTAGAGATGGGGTTTTACCATATTGGCCAGGATGGTCTTGATCTCCTGACCTTGTAACACAAGTTCTGCCCTCCTCAGCCTTCCAGAAGTGCTGGAATTACAGGCGTGACCCACCACACCCAGTCGGCACTTTTTTATTTGGGGAAAGTAAGAAGTCTAATATGTCACCAGCAGGACCCACATGTTTACCTCTGCTGGGAGAACCTTTGAGACTTTACTGAAGGCTGTACACCTGTCACTGAGCCTTCCTATCACAGAGCAGTGAACAACCTTGGTAGCCAAATCTACCCTGAAGATGAAAAGAGTCACCAGCTGATTCTAGGCTTGGTTGTTTCGGTGTCACAGCAGTGTAGGGTGGTGACATTGCCACCACAACCAGATACAGACTATGAAAAGCACTTCTGCAACCCAGAAACCCAGCTCCTAAGGGAACCAGGGAAGGAGAGCCTATAAGCCATTTGAATTTTGCAAATATTGGGTAGTGTTGGGACACTTCTGCCCTTCTTGAAATAGGGGAAAATAATTGTTATTCTCCTTCCCAGAACTTCGTCTTTGTCCTCTTGGACAGTGAAATCACAACCATTATGTCATGCAAATGTAATCTCCTCTCCCTTCTCTCTGGTCTTGTTAATTAAAGCAGTTTTGCTGTGCTTAAATTAATGAAACTCACTCATGTTGTTCAGTGAATATGGCTATGTTCAGTTTTACCCAGACTCTTAGGAAATCAGTTGTCGCCTTTATTTCCTCTTTTTTCTCTTCTCCTACATCTTCTGTGGTTTATATCACTTCTCTCATTTCCATTTGGTATTTTGTAACCTTGTGTATTTATTGAAACAGTTCTAGCCTCATTGGACAATGCAAACTTAAATAAAATATTTATGCATTTGAAGCAAAAGAGCGTAAGTTTAAGAGACTTGAAAGCAAGTGGGATGTGATAGCCTGCTTTCAACTTTTAGGTCCTTTCAAAAATCAGATTGCAAAGGAAGTTGTAGGTAATATTGGAAACCACCTTTCTCTGGAAAGTTTTTGTTGCTAAACCTTCCTATTACGGTGCTTGTGACAATAGGAAGATGAATTTTCCCCACTGTCTCAAAGGGCCTCTATGCTCTCTCTTTATAACCTAAAACAAATGCTTATTTTTCCTTATGAGTATGCTTATGCTAAGAATGTAATACTTTTAGTTGGAACTTAAGCAACAAAACTCCGAATCTAAACCTGTGTAATGAAAGAGGTTTATTGCTTAAGAGGTTTAGGTTTTATGTACACAATTGTGGGGCAGGTAGAAAACTATATTTGATTCATGAAATAGCTTTGGATGACAATAAATCATTGGGATGTATGATAGAGGCAAATTCAGGTGCCATTGAAATTGTCAGTAGCCCCCTACATGGGATATAATTAATATTACTGTTCTTTCAAAATCAAAAATGAAGATACATCATCTGAAAAATATGAATATATCTACTTTTACCCTGAAACATTTTGGGCTGCTCTGGTTAATATTGGGCAATTTTTACACTAACAAAAAACTGGTATAGTTTTATGTTGCTCCCACAGGACAGAAGTTTTCCTGAAACACGGAGCTGTAAGACTGTCTAGTGTAGCTGCTTGTGCTTGGCTGTGGCCTTTGGTAGGTCCTGTACCTGGTCTGAGAGATTCTACAGAAACTGCAACTTTGAATAGACTGCTACTTGCTCTACAAAACGTCTGAGTGTTTTCAGAGATAATTTCTTTGGATAAAAGGTAGTGAGGTGAACTACTTCCTCTAAGTAGCAGCAAGGTGTGTTGGCAAATCATTCCAATGGTAGAATGGTTAACAGGAGTAAGCTTTCATCTTTTTTCCTTGCCCTCTATTATTTCAACTTGATTCTTACCTTGCTCTTCCCAAATAAACAATAAACTTTCTGTATTGTCTGAGACCCAGTAGTATGTTCTAGGAGCATATTAATGTATTGCAATAAAGTTTTACTTCAGTTTCAAGCATATGAAGTACTTTTGGATGCAAATGGATTAAATACTTACTGTTTTTTGAGTCTGAGACAAAAAGGAAGGTCTCATCCCTTGTGTCACAGGAGATCAGAGGATTGTTTTCCATAGGTATGCGATTCCTAGGAATTAATGTCTAGAGCTCTAACATCCCACTCCATACCTGTGGAAAACCACTTCTTCTGTAATTTTTTAAAGTTTAGGTGTGATTTCAAGTGCAGGTTTCAATGAAGTTCTCAGTACAAGGTAACAGGAAATGCAAAGTGAGTTGAAAAAGTATATTATTATATTTGCATAAAATGCATGATGGGAAAAACTCATAGAAAATTGATCTTTCTCTGAATATCTGCCTAGGGTCTAGAATAATCTTTTCATATATTTGAGTCAGAAGATGCTTTCAAAAATTGATAAATTTAATTTTAATGATTTCTGAGCTCTTAAAATTCCTTTACAAATGTATACACTGCATTTATTCAATATTGTGTGGAAAGTACCCTGTTACAAAAGTACCTTTAGTCCACTGTCAATCTACTTTTCCTTCCTTAAAATCTCAGTGTCAACGGTCCTTATATTTGTAATTCAAGTATCAGAGGTGTTTGAACCAGAGCGACTCCATCTTGAATAGGGGCTGAGTAAAATAAGGCTGAGACCTACTGGGCTGCTTTCACAGGAGGTTAGGCATTCTAAGTCACAGGAAGACATAGGAGGTTGGCACAAGGTACAGGTCACAAAGACCTTACTGATAAAAGGATGTGGTAAAGAAGCCGGCCAAACCCCACCAAAACCAAGATGGCAATGAAAGTTGCCTCTGATTGTCCTCACTGCTCATTATACGCTAATTATATTGCATTAGCATGCTAAAGAAACATTCCCACCAGTACCATGACAGTTTACAAATGCCATGGCAATGTCAGGAAGTTGCCCTATATGGTCTTAAAAGAGGAAGAAACCTCAGTTCTGGGAATTGCCCACTCCTTTCCCAGAAAACTCATGAACAATCCACCCCTTGTTTAGCGTATAATCAAGAAATAACCACAAAAATAGCCAACCAGCAGCCCTTGGCACTACACTGCCTACAGAGTAGCCATTCTTTATTCCTTTACTTTCCTAATAAACTTGCTTTTGAGGGAGAAAAAAAGGACAAATCAGTTAGGTAGACAGCTAAGACTAGTCCTTGGAGAAGCAGCCTGCCTGAAAAATCATAGCTGCAGGCAAAAATGGAGCAGCCTGGGGAAAACTCAACCTGTAACTGCTGCACTCTTAGAAAGTAAGGCCCAGCACAGAAGCCTTTTGTTCACTGTGTGATTAGTGGGCTCCCAGGAAAAAGTTTCCTGCTTTTTTCTGCTCTGTGGGAACTTCCACAGGGAGGAAAAGGGGCTTACTTAAAACAAACCCACAGTTATACAACAAGAGAAGCTATGCTTTGTGCTTGCCTAGAGACATCCCGTAGCTGCACAGATAGAGGCAGTTATACAGACAGCTTTTCAGATAAGAGAAGTTACTCAAATAGCTACAGAGATGAGAGGAGTTTCTTACGAAAGCTTTTGGATTCAGCTGTAAAAACAGCAACCCACTTGGGCTCCCGTCTCTGCTAGAGAGAGCTTTTCTCTTCTGCTTATTAAACTTTTGCTCCAACCTCACCCTTTGTGTCCATGCTCCTTAATTTTCTTGGTTTTGAGACAGTGAGCTCAGATAACACCTTTGACAACAAGACCATTGATCCTGACCTGTTTCACTTTCACTTTACTCTATGGACTCCCCTGAATTCTTTCTTGCATGAGGTCAAAGAATCTTCTTTTGGGGTTTCTATCAGATCCCTTTCCAGTAACAGAAGTGCTTAGGACACAATAATATTGTTTGCATTAAATTGAACTTGACTCATCTGTCTACTGTTTTAAGAATGGTACTCAATATGGGTGGTATTGCATAACAAAAGGTTGAACATTTGCCACACAATGCAGCTCACAAAGTTATCTACATTTGGTTTTGCTTCTGGAGCAGTTTGTAATGTACACAATTCCTTGTACTTTTTATATTTTGATGACAGTGAAGAACATTGACTATGAGTTGAAATTATTTGTAATTAAATGGATTAAATGGCTCTTAAATGGATGTCCCAGAGTTGGACTCTTTAATTGACTTTTGCCTTAGACTCTACTTGCAGTGGTCTTAAATGCAGTCTGCATGCCCTGTTCTATGACTATGGATCCTGAACCATACCAAACTGGGGGAAACACAGTGGTTAGAGTTGTAGTGGCCCAGGCATTTATGAACTTTTATGTTCTTACTCTTCTCCTGAGCCCAAGCAATAGGCCAGTGAGTAAAGAATTATGTTGAGAATCCAGGCAAGAATCTTGATATTTCTACAATGACAGTAGGGATTCCTTGAGAAACCAATTTTCTGTTGGTGGATATTTCTATGAAGAGGATAATATTTCTTCCAGCAGCAGTTTTTTTTTGGTTCTGATTGACCTCAAGAATTGTACAACTACAACTTAGGTGTGTGTGGCCAGTTGAGGAGCTGAGAAACTTAAGCTACCATGTCCTATTCTTAGGTTGCTTTGGCTAGAACCCTCTAGAATTTGTAAAAACACAACGGATAGTATCAGCTTCTGTAGTATTCATGGCATAAGCTGGAGAAAAATTTCTAGTGCCATCTTATCTTGGTAATTGCCAGTAGATGGAGAATATGTCCATATAAAACTGATTATCTTTATTATATGAGAGATGCAGTATGCATCTTATCATTTCCACATATTTAGATAAAACATTTAATTGAGGCATTATCAAAAATATCTTGTTTTTAGCTTTTAAACATATAAACAGACTTAAGTAAAGACTTTGAATGGTTTGGGGACTTTCTGTTAAATGTGGTCAGAATCTTTGCAGAGGTATTTTCTTTGTATCTTAGCTACATTTCATATCTATGTTTCTGAATTTCAACTTTTGCCTGGATCCTGAGATGTAAAGGGCATGCTGTGATAATGTGGGAAACAGAATTTGCTAGCATCTTTTGGGTAATATTAAATGAGCTAAGTGAGATTTTTCAGTAATAAAATTTGCAAGTGAATGGATATCAGTTTTATCAACATAGTCATATTATTGAAGGAAATGAATGCTCTCTTACCTACTCATAGCTGTGTCTTAGAAGAGTTTATTTTAAAACTGCAACTGTCTATTTCAATGTTGAGAAGTGTCTCAAATGGCCAGATTAGGAGTTCTCCTTCTGACAGCCCCGTTGGGATGCCATTCTATCACAGAAGGCTCCCCTTAAGGGGCTTCCTGCCTTCTCAAGGAGATTTCTCTCAAGGTTTAGTGCCAAAGATGAGCAGAGATTGTTCCCAGTGAATTCCCCAAGTTTCCCTTGTTGTTGTTTTGGTGCTGATAGCTTTCATTTATAATTTTCACTGCACATAGGAAGCATTGGCTGCCTGGTAGGCCAAATTTTTGTATGTATTATGTCACTTAATCTTAACCACAATTCAGTAAGGTTGCTATTATCATCCACGGTTTTAAGAGAAGACTGAAGCTAGGAGAGCTTAAATATGTTGCTCAAAACCATAAAGTCGAAAATTTCAAAGTGTATTCAGAAGTTGGTTTGCATGACCTTGAAGCTCAAATTTTAGCTTCTTCGCTATACTCTTTTATTCAACATCATCAAGCTGTTAAGGTGGGTCTACAATGTTACAGCTAGAGGCTTAAAACAGAAGTATGATCAAATTCCCTTCTGAGGACAGATAGCGCCTTCCTATGGGGACATTAATAGCAGGGTCCTAGGGATTCACAATTGCCCCAGCCAAGTCTCTTTCCTCTTCTTCCCTTTCTAATGATTGGCAAGGAAAGACGGATGAAGGAGCAAGATAACAGTGGAGATTGAAATAGAAAATACCACTAACTGCTTGGGACAGAATAAGCTAGAAATTCCACAGCAAGTGATCAGGTGAAGAAGCAAAGCTTCTGCCCCATATCTATAGTCTGCATTTCTGGGATACCAACCCAGAAAGAAATCACATCCTTAGGCAAGGGTAAAATTAGAAGGAAGAAAAAAGCAGAATATTCCACTTTCTTTATCTTCAGATTTTATCGGAAACCTTAGCCCATCTAGTTGAGTCGAGGTTGTCATGTCTCTACTTGCCTTGGAATTGCAAGGTGGTTCTAGCAAATTTACATTAAAAAATGGTTTTGAATGAAAAATGTTGACAATGCACTTATTTATTATTTACTTTAGAATGTCTTATTTTAAAAATAACCCCCTTTATTGTGTATTCTGCGTAGAGTCTCAAAGATGACATGGAAGAAACTTGTTCACACGCATGACATTTGTGGAAAAAGATAGATCAGGTCCTACTTGAAGGCAAAGTTGCTCTCAACAACTTGCCAGATAATTTGTACTAGGAGCTGGTATTAAGCAGAAACAATGTTTGTGGAAAAACAGCCTGATGAGCAAAAGCAATACTATGTCATCCCTTGAGAGAAACCATCATAGCCCATGAAAAGCATGAATTTTCCTCCTCTGTTATTTACATACAAATATTACGTTGTACTCTGTTTGAATTATCCATTTTACTTATGGAAGCTCTAGTAGTGTATATATGTAAATATATACAAACTAGTACACTTTTTTAACATTCTAAATCTTTTTAAGGTCCTAGTTTTAGCTACTTTTGTCAGAAAACAAAAAATTAAACATAATATCTGTCTATTATGGAACACAATATTTGAGAAATGGAGATTATTATAAGCAAACATGAAACTTCATCAGAAGGAAACATTAGAACACTTATTTTGGCTTTTGTTTTTTCCCATCTACTGGAGAGATGGGTTGAGTCCACATAAGTATAGCCAATAGATCTGAGAGTAAATTCAGTTATTCTGATCCCGACAGCTGTTTTCTAGAAACATCGCTTTTGGATATCTGGCACATATTTGTGCCTTGTCAGATCGATGAAGAAATACAAATTTTACAATGGAGTCTTCTGGCAGATTGTAGACTCAGGAATACTCAGAAGTCAGCAGCCTAGTTTTTCACTTGTATCTTCACAGATAACTACAAGGGGTATTTGACTAGTTTAATGAATGCTGACAAAAGTTCAAAATGGAGAGCTTCTCGGCATGGGCCATCTGACTTGGCTGTCTACCTAGATCAAGTAAAATGGGTGATTGCCAAATCTCTACTGTGTTTCACAACAAAGAAAATCAGTCAAAGAGGAGAATTGTCTTAGAGAAACTATTTAGAAGATTGACACTTTACAAAGGAAATCTTGACATTTAGCAGAGATCAAAAAGACCAAAATATTGGTGGTAACATTATATAAACACAATCTTCAGGAAAATATTTTTGGGCCATTGTTAATATTTCACATCCAAGTAGCTACACAGGATTGAAAAATAGATGACACACTTCCTTATATGGTCATTTGAGTCTGTCTTGAGATTATGTTTATTGGATCTATTATTTAAAAAAAGTTTAAACTGTTCTGGCAATCAGCAAAAACATCTGCCATTTTATTACACTGATTCAAAAGGCATAAGGATTCTGAGCTGAGTTAAAAAAAGAAAATAATATGTGGGGAGCATGCGGTATGGAGAAATCAGTGAGAAATAAAGAGTACATTTTAATGCTTGACTTCCTGCATGGATGAAGTGATGAGCTCATTGACTATTACCTTTTGTGAACACTTAAATAGGAGCAAGAAAATTGCACATTTAAAACTGGGGAACAAACCACTGAAAGCCTAAGAATGAAAAATCCCCTATGATGACTCTTTGGAAGTATTTGCAGTGCATGAGAATCAACCTTTCTACAGCTGACACATGACTGTGGTTTAGATTACCTTTCATGCTGATCTCTTCCCTTGCAGTTATGGAGCTAGATGAAAGAGATGTTATTTTTTCAAACAATACAAAACCAAGAAATGGAGGTGAAAATGATGCCTTAGCCAGATGCTAATTTTAAGGTAAACGTTAAAGATCTAAAATAGAATAATGGATCCATTGCCTTGCAAAGCACTAGAAAGACTCGGACCTTCCATTCAAGGTGCTTTGATCAGAGGTAGCATTTACTTTATGTGCTTCTATGGTGAACTTAACAAAAGATGGTTTTTCTTTGATGAGGTCGTAAATATTTGCTTGAACACAAAATATTACAGACAGAAGGGTCACCTTTTATGATGACTTTAATTCACATACCACAGTGGGTTTTGGTTCCATTGGCTGTCTTGCACAAACCAGACTCCTCAGTGTGGTATACTCCTTTCCTTCCAAATGCTCCACTTACTTTGGCTGTCCCTCTAATGTGCAGAGCAGAGTGGCCAGAGAGGAAAGAGGTTGGATGACCTAAAAGCAGGCACTTTCTTAGAGAATTAGAGCCTCCTACACATTCTTAAAGCAACCTGCTTCCACATACATGGTGGCTTCTAAGCTTGGTGAAGGTCGGAATGGCATGAGATCCTGTTAGGGCAATGGAGCAGTTTCTGCTTCCAGATTTTCTAGCTGAAAGGAGAGAAAGAGCAAAGACAGTGAACATTTCAGATGTGGTTGCAGCACACATTTATTGAGCATCTTCTGCCCATAGGAACTATACTGAAGACCTTCTCGTATACTTTCACCTGCAAGTTTCAGTTTCTCTTAAATGTCAAGACATTAATCAATCTCTTCAGACATTTTGAATAATCTTCTGGCTCATTATGAAGATGCTCTTCATTTGTGTATACTACTGAAAACAACTGTATAGTCATTGTAGAGATATTATTGATACCTTCCTTGAAAAAATACCTTCTACTCGAAACTCTTTCTCCCCCTTTGTTACCCTCTTCCTCCCTCTTTAGCCTCCAATCATTTATGACTTGATCAACATTTTGAAAGAAAAGCAATATTTTTTTCAGTACTTCTGATCTTCTTTATTTCCAGATAAAGATATTTTTATTTTTACCCAATTCTCAAAATTAATGATTTTTTTTTCCTGTAACTGATTTGAATTACACCCCACCTGATCGCCACTGTAAAGCTGGCATATGTGTTGAACAGTAACAAAATTTGCTCAGACACATGGAAATATGGCCTGGTATTTTCAGGTAAGGAAAGAGGACTGCGGAAATATAACAAGTTTTGTAATTAACAAATAATTTTTGCTATCATTCATTATAATATTGCTGAGGAGAAAAGCAGATGTTTGTATAATAAGTGTAAAAGGGTAAAAGATCATTTTTTAAAAATTTTATTTTGGTAAATTTGCTTTATTCATGTGCTTTACCATCTGCTTTATCTCTCTTTCTGTCTCTCTCTCTCTCTTTCTCTCTCTCTCTGTTTCTCTCTCTCTCACACACACACACCATCTTTTTAAACCATTTGTTGCTTTTCCCTTAAATATTTCAGTACATGTTTTCTAATAATAAAGAATAGGTCAGGTCATTCTCATTTTAGGGAGAGGCAGTCCATCATGGCCAGAAGTGTCCCTGCACACCCTGGCTGACCCTGAGAAATTGTAAAGTCTAACTGTCCTTTGACTCTGATCGTTTCTGTAGCTGGTCACACAGGCAATTAAGTAGGCACAGGTGACCACAGCACTGACCACAATGTGGCTGCTTGCTCCTAGGGGAGGTTGGTTTATTGCTCCCCCAGGTGCTGAGACTTAAGCTCTGGGTTCCTCAACTGTGAGATGACCCACTATGTGTGTACTGCCATCTGGTCTCATCGTATTGCCTTGTGGGATTTGGGAGTAGGGAAACTGGCACTATTACGCTAAAGCTTCTGCTGTTTGCTGTGCTGTGAGTAGTCAATTGTCTGAGTCTTTTGTCTAATTTTGGCACCTATAGAGTGGCAAAGCAACCTACTTGCTTGCTTAGTCATCTCCTTTGGAATCCTGTTACTTCTTGCCATCTTCTAAGGGGTTGAGATTCTTCCCAAAGTGGCACAAAGTGCAGGGTGCCAAGACAGACAACAACTTTTTGGAAGAATAAAAAGGCAAGAACTCATAAGCTGGGTTCAGGGACATTTGTGAACTCCCTGGGTCTGGTAGCAAATATTCTGGCCCAAATGGTGCAGAAGGTGGGCAGCGAGTGGTCCACCTCTGTCCTATCTGTTGATGAACAAGAGTTGAGCCAATAGATGGAGGCTGAAAAGTGAGGGATAAAATCCAACAAGCTGCCCTGGTTTCTGTTTGCTCTCCTATAGGGTAAAGGACCAAGAGAACATTCCGGGCCCCATTAGGGAGGAAAGCACAACTGTGTCAAGTTGTAAGTTACAATTGCATACACCTGAAGGGCAATGTATTCCCACAGAGAGTACCAAGATGCAGATCCATGGGGAGAGAGAAAGGAAAGAAGTCCAGGGGTGCTTTGATCAGCAGACAGAGGGGCTGTTCGACACTTGGCTGCTGCACTGGTGTAATTAAGGAGTAAGAAAGTTATGTCTTAGAGCATGCAGAACTGAGGCTGTCTCATGTGGGACCCTGTACTTTAAAACACTGTGCAAATTACGTTATTTAGACAGAATCATGTCCCACAATAAGGTTTGCTACCCTGGATTTCTGTTTTAGTGACTACATTATGGCCAATCCCAGAAGATTTTCCTTTCGTTTCCTCCCCTCCCCTCCCCCTCCCTACCCTTCCCTTCCCTTCCCTTCCCTTCCCTTCCCTTCTCTTCCCTTCCTTTCCTTTTTTTTCTTTTTTTGAGGCAGAGTCTCATTCTGTCACCCAGGCTAGAGTGCAGTGGCACGATCTTGCCTGATTGCAACCTCCACCTCCCAGATTCAAGCAATTCTTATGCTTCAGCCTCTCAAGCAGCTGGAATTATAAGCATGTGCCACCATGCCCAGCTAATTTTTGTATTTTTAGTAGAGACGGGGTTTCCCATGTTGACCAGGCTGGTCTTGAGCACTTGACCTCAAGTGATCCACAAGCCTTGGCCTCCAAAAGTGGTGGGATTACAGGCATGAGGCACCATGCCCAAGTGAAGAAGGTTTTCTTAAGTGAATAAAATCTCATGAAATCCCATGGAGGAATCTATTTAAAGCCTGAGGGCTGAAGCTGCCCTAGACTTGTTCTGTCCTGGACAGAATGACAGCTTTGACAACAAACCCTCACCCAGAGCATGACCAATGCATTTTTAAGGTGGCGTTTCTTCCTCCATGGTAGAGGACTCCACTACTTTTCTTGCCTCACTCTGTCACCCAGGCTGGAGTGCAGTGGTACAATCTCAGCTCACCTCAACCTCCACTCCCAGGCTCAAGCAATTTCCCACCTCAGTCTCCCACATAGCTGGGACCACAGACATGCAACACCACACCAGGCTAATTTTTGTATTTTTGGTAGAGACGGGGTTTCACCATGTTGCCCAGGCTGGTCTCCAACTCCTGAGCTCAAGCGGTCTACCCATCTCAGCCTCCCAAAGGGCTGGGATTACAAGCATGAGCCACTGTGCTGCCTTATGTTGCTTTTTGATATCCATGCTCAAATGACTAAGTACTAGGTCCTCCTGAGGGATTGCACTAAGTTCTCTTGAGGTCATTCTCTTGTAAGGACCACACATTTAACTACCCAGATTTGATACCAAAAAAAAAAAAAAAAAAAAAAATTGGAAAGGAAGTAACTCTATCCACTGGGCAGGGCCTGTTATCTACTACTTTTGTGGCTCCCAGGGCTATTGATAATTTACATCCTTGTTCTGTAAATATTCATGATGTTCAGGGGAGATTGTTTTGGTTGGAAGAGCCCTTTGTAGAGAGGGAGAGAAGGATGCATGCACAACCGGACACAGCTTGGCTTTGGTTCTCTTCTAAGTTTAAAAAAAAAAAATTCAGAATTCCAGAAGGAGAAAAGGAAACCATAGCCTTGATCAAAGGCGTAAATACAATGTGACTAATGAAAAATGTAGTATCTCAATGTAACAGCCTTGTACGGCCAGTGAAAAAAAGCTAATGGGAATCTGGAGGCTTGTGGTAGATCATTGCCAACTGAATTTTGTTGGTATTATAGTCCTGGCTGTTACAAACATTGTGACTGTAAATGAATCAATTCTCTGTGATTGCACCTGGTGTGCCATTTTGGACTTTGGCCGTGTATTTTTCTCAATCCCTTTTGCACCCAAAGATTAAGACCCCTTCCCTGGCTGACCCTCCAAAACATGTTTACTGGGCTGTTGCAGCACTACTTGAATTTCCCTGTTGTTTATCGCCAGTAGGTGAGTCAAAACACGGGACAAGACTCTCTCTCTCTCTCTCTTTTTTTTTTTTTTTGCAGAGAAATTGGGCTTACTATATTGATATTCTATTGAAAGGTCTCAATAAAATTAGCCAATGCTAAATCACATGAAGGCCCAGAAAGTCTCTCAATTCTGATAAGATACAGGACCAGTCACCCAAGTCAAGATCTCCAAAACAATGTGGACTAAGACTCAAAAGTTGATCCTAGACTGTAAATAAAATATTCTTTGCTCTATGGCTCTCCTAAGAGATAGGAAGCCTGGCACTTAATTGGACTATTTAGATCTTAGAGATAATACATGCCTTACCTATGCATGCCTCCTGTTGAGTCCTATGTACAAGTTGATTAGAAAGTCTGCCATATATGGCTGGGGACCTAAGCTGCAGGTGACACTTGTGTCAGTGTAGCAGGTTTTTGCAGCAGACCACCCAGGGGGCCCTTTTCAACTCCAGGCTTCTGGAAAGGGAAACAATCTCCACCTGGAGGTACCCCTTAGCATTCCGAAATCACTGCTTCCCTGGCACCACTCCCCACTTCATTGGGGAAAGGACACCTTAGACCCTGGAGGTGCTCAGAGGAGGGAAAAATGAATGCTCCTTTTGTCTCTGAATCTCAGTCTCTCATTTGGCAAAATGAGAGGCTGGTCCATCAGAGACAAGCAGCAGCTCTGACTGCCAACCTGTACCACTGCTGGATTTATCAGATGAATTTATCATCCTCATCCATGTGCTGTGGGATCAGAAAATCTCCTGTTGGCCTGCTTGGTCCAGAATTATTCTACCGTGCCTGGTGTATCAAAGACAGCTCCCCCAGATGAATCACCCTTTTACCCGCGCAACCACTCAGACAGCTCATACTGATTCATATGCTTCTCCTGACACCGAGTGCCCTTGAGTCATGCTATGTAGGGCTGTCCAGGTGACAACTACTTGGTGACCCTGCCTGTAGAGCTTAACCAAACCAAGGTCATGGTGATCCAAATCAAGTTATATGTTCATATGTGGGAGAGAGTGGCCCAGAGGATATCCATCCACTGTCGCATGTGGGGGTTGCTATTTGGTTCATCTCTGAGTTCTTGCAATGATTGGCAATGGCACCACTCTTTGGATTTCATTCCCTTTGTTAGTTCCCTAGGTAAAGAAGGCTATCCTGCCTGAGGGATATGTGGTTTTCTATTCCCATACAGAAGTGTGAGTACTGTTACCCAGCAAGAGCATCCACATTTTAGAGACAGGTCAGGACCCTATTCTTAATTTTAGCTACCATAGCCAACGAGATGGAACAAACCATAGAATATCAACAGGTCGGTCTTAGCTCCCTGATTGTAAATGGGTCATTGATTGACCTTAGACTACAGGCTGGCTGCATGGGGAAGAATTTGTATGGTTGCCAACTGTTCCTGTTGTGTTTGGATTAATATCCACGGTATGGTGGAGCAATCCATGCATACTGTAAGAAAGGAAGCTAGGTGCTTTTCTGAAATTTGACCTATTAGTCTTCTCTGTGACTTATTTAGTTGAGTCTGGGATCCTGGAGTGCATGGTTGAGGTCAATACTACAGACTGACCTCATCCCGTGGATGGGATTCTGTTGACAATAGCCGTAATCCAGTATTGACTGAAATAAGTGGAAACAGATTTGGTCCTAGTCCTTGTCAATATATCTAATTCAAGTTGCTGATGGGGTGCCATAATCGTATAAAAATTTAAGTTCAGCCAAGAATGTGCTAGGCTGAATGTCAATTATTGAGAGAGGGAGTCCACTGAACAACCCTGCCCATTCTTACTGACTGAGCTGAACTGCAAGATCGAATTATCTTCTCACCCTGAGTTGTTTCTACAGCTAGTCATATAGTCAATTAACAACCTTCACTGCCTGACCACATGAGGACCACAGCATTTTGAGACTCTGCCTCCTGGGGAAGGAGGATTAATTTGTTCACTGCTTGCTACAAAAGACACTGAACCCGTATCTCTGAGCTCCTCAGCTGCTGTGCAACTCATCGTATGTGTAGCAGCAATTTGTGTTCATTGTGTCACATCACAAGACACAAAGGCAAAGGAACTGGCATTAGCATGCTGATACTTGTGCTGTTTACTGTGCTGTGAGTAATAAGTGGTTTTCTCTGGTCCACTGAGTCACACTGTCTATTTCTAGCACCCACAAAATTGTGACAAACCAACTGCTTGCTTGCTAAGATATCTCCTTTGCAGTTTTGGAACTCTCTACCATTTTCTAAAGCTGGGTTTCTTTTCTGATAGTAACCACAGTACAGTCAGTAGATTTGACATTTGACATTAGATACGATGCTTAGATACATATGTTGGATACATAGATATCCAACACATATGTTGGATACACAATTTTCTGCTATCGGTTTTCTATTTTTGTCAACAATTTTTTTAAACTATAGTTTTTTCAGGAAGTAAATAAGCAAATTCCCTTGGGCTATTTTTGGTCATATTTTAAAAAATTAAATGTTTGAAAAGCTTTTAAGGTTCAAACTGAAGTTGATGTAAGGTACTTTTAATCTTTATCCACACAAAGATTGGTGTGTATTTCCTGCACTTTTGGAACTAAAGAAAATTGAAGAGATTATCTTTTCCGCTTTGTCAATCTATGGAAGCAAACATAACCTTGAGAGGTGAAGTGGTGTGCCCAGGTGCATCGCAGGAGGAAAGCTGGTTTCATATTTTTATTTTGCGGCCACTCTCTTCCACCTCCATTTCTTCTTTCCTCTTTGTGATGCCATTCAAAGTTACAATTGTAGGCAATAACAGGCTTGGGTACTTTTGAAGCCAATCAGAGTTTAAGCCAGTAACAGGCTTCAAAATCTCATTTATTACAGAAACCATAAAAACAGAACCATACAGAAAACCTTGGGAGCTGATGACTCACAGGCAAAGATCTCCATGTACCTAAATAATAATAATAGGAAACTCATCCCCTCTTCCAAGCTCCATTGCCTGAATCAGACATATGGAATCTATAGTACAAAGGCTCCAACTTCAGCAAAGAAGAATTCACGGAGAGGTGGAATAATCTGGTAGTTCAAAAGATCCAGACATGATCTGCCAATGCTTTCTTGATCTGCCAATGCTGTGAATATGGACTTATTTTGTTCAACATAATACATCTCTCTTTCACAAGAGAAAGCTTTGGTCATTACATTTATTGTTCACTAACAGAAGCTGGCCCTGGAGTCTGAATGGTGTAATCAGTCAAACCCAGAAATGAGTCCTAATTCTTTTTTTTGAGACAGAATCTCTCTCTGTCACCCAGGCTGGAGTGCAGCAGTGCATTCTCTGCTCACTGCAAGCTCCGCCTCCCGGGTTCACGCCATTCTCCTGCCTCAGCCTCCTAAGTAGCTGGGACTACAGGTGCCCGCCACCACACCAGGCTAATTTTTTGAATTTTTAGTAGAGACAGGATTTCACCATGTTGGCCAGGATGGTCTCGATCTCCTGACCTCGTGACCTACCTGCCTTGGCCTCCCAAAGTGCTGGGGTTACAGGCTTGAGCCACCGTGCCTGGCCAATGAGTCCTAATTCTTGAGTAGTCAAAAGAGCTCAGAAACTCCTGCTTGTGAAGGGATTCCTTAAGCAACCATAAGCAACCCTTAAGCCAGGAGATGAAAAACTCACACAAATGGTCTCCATTAGGGCTAGCACCAGAACCCAGGCTCTCTGGCTTCCAATCTTACATTCTTTCACAGGCAAATATTGTAATTGTTAGCCCTTGGTATTCTTACAGTTGAGTATAGATGACTTTTAAAATAAATCTATTTTCTGCAAAGATATTTCATTCAAAAACAGAACAATGTGCCAATTATAATGCCTATTCTTAGCCATGTAGAGTTTAATTCAGTGATTTATACCCCAAAGCTACATACATTTTTTTCTTATACTATCACTGGAAAACAAACCAAAACAAAAGTGAAAACCCAAGTAAAACAAAAGGGAAAACCCTGCTCTATTTTCAGAGATAGGAAATTTTAATGTCTTTTTGTATACCGAAGTATTTAGAGCATATATTTTAAATGAGTAAGAATAAGAGTTTAACAATCAATTTTAGGATTCTGATTAATGCCTAGAATTATGAGACTTTGCCAATTATTCAGTGAAACATTGAATTTTGAATATTTTCATGCCTAACTGGAACTGATTATCTGCAGTGGCTTTTAAACATTGCTTAGTGAAACCTTTACTCTGTGAGATGTTATAAGGTGTCCCTTGAAAAACTGGGCCTGTGCTCAGATAAATTGGAGAACTGTAGACCTTTGGCTTAGAAAATGAAATGTGTATGTATGCAACACACCCACACACACACAGACACACACACACACACACACAGAGAGAGAGAGAGAGAGAGAGAGAGAGAGAGAGAGAGAAGGGCTTTTCAAAGCCCTTTAAATGCTTATACGTATTATCAGTTCCCATGACCAAAAGAAGATAGGCCACATTTCCTAACATTCGTCTACAGAGCTTCTCATTCATGGATCACCATTAGCATTTCACTGTAGCAGTGTTCTACAAGAAGTTGGTAGAACGTGTGAAAACTGAAAACCTGGCTGGGAGCGGTGGCTCACGCCTGTAATCCCAGCACTTTGGGAGGCCAAGGCAGGCGGATCACAAGGTCAGGAGATCGAGACTATCCTGGCTAACATGGGGAGACCCTGTCTCTACTAAAAATACAAAAAATTAGCCAGGCATGGTGGCGGGTGCCTGCAGTCCCAGCTACTCGGGAGGCTGAGGCAGGAGAATGGTGTGAACCCAGGAGGCGGAGCTTGCAGTGAGCCGAGATTGTGCCACTGCACTCCAGCCTGGGCGACAGACCGAGACTCTGTCTCAAAAAAAAAAAAAAAAAAAAAAAAAAAAACCAAAACCCTTATTCAAAGGGTCATTTCCTCTGATTCTCTAATCATCAAATCTTAACATCTGAATTATCTCAATGTCCTTTTCATGCAGGCAAAATGCTGATGTTTGAATATTAGACTTCCAGTACAAGAAAATCTCTGTAACTCAAAGCCTAGAAAATTCTAAACTCATCAAGTTGTATACATTAAATAGGTACATCTTTTTGTAAGTCAATCACTTCTCAAGAAAGTGGCTTAAAAACTTTTTTGCGTTTGGTTGTACTGGAATAGCTTTCTCTGTAACCTCTACCCATTGGCTTTAATAAGTGGGGTTATGCTGGATAAGTCCAATTTCCAATTCACATTGCTTTAAGTATATGAAGACAGCTATGTTGTCCTTTCTGATCCTTCTATTTCCCAGGGTAATCATGAGCAATTATTTTAATTCCCTCTGCCATCTTGGTTATTCATCTCTGAACACAATCTAATTTGCTTATTTCATTCCTGAAGTGTATTGTCTATTAGAGTGAGGCGAACATTTCTTTGGTTCTAGACACTAAAATTCTGTTGATGAGACCTATAATTTCAATGGGTTAGATGGCTTATATCATCATATTGTTGGTCCATGAAATAAAATCTCCATGACTTATGTGCTACCACTCACATTCTATGTTTCTATAGTTGGATTTTTGGACTAAAATCTTTCTGTAGTAATTGCTGTATTTTTAATTTTAGCGAACACTTCTAGTATGCTTGGTTTTTCATCTTATCACCGAGGTTATCAAGCATTCTTCCGTTGATTGCAACTGTTAAGAGGGGAGTCAATTGAAAGTTTATAAACCGGGGCTAGAGGCCCTACTTAGGACGGTCAGAGTCCCTTCTAAGATTTAGGGCATTAGAGACCCCTCTCAGTAAAGTCCCTCTCGGCTAAGAACAGCTTTGATGCTATGGGATATTAACTGCTATTCTCTTGGGAATAATCTGTCTTGCACTCTTCGCTGATGGCTGTGGATGACAGGGTTGGACATGTACAGGACCGTGGGACATGGGGAGCTTTTTCTTCCCTAAAAGGGGAAACTTGAGAACTAATAGGAATGCTGGTAAAGATCCTTTTGCTACTGAGAAGCAGCTGCCTGAACTTTTACAGTGTCACTGCAACAGGTGGGTCTTTCTCTGGCCTTCCTGATCCTTTCACCTTCCCCACCCTGCCACGGGCAACGCTTTTCTCTCTCTCCCTTTCCTTTCCTATCTTTTCTGTTACTCAAGACAACTGTCTTGCCCAGAGACCACGTGTTGAAACTCCAAGTCAGAGGTTGGATTAAAGATGACGGGGCCCATCTGGGGGTAAATTTAAGGCTTGCTAGTTTGATATGGGTGCTAAGCGGAATGGCTAATGTCTATGTTTTATCACATGTACTTTGCTCTGGCCAGAATGAAAAAAAAAATTTCCTTTATAATGTGACTTGGCTTCTAGGGCAATGGTGCCACAAGCCAGATCACTAGGGCTGCTCAGGGAAAGGGAACCCAGAAGCCTGGCATGCTGGCAAAAAAAGTGAGAATTTCTTACCAGTCAGATTTCTGTCTTCTCCCTCTCTGTGCAAATGGTTGAATGAATGGCAATAAAATAAAATAATCAGTGTTTATCTCCTCTGTAGAGTTTTGATTAATGCAAAAAAGAATTCTAAGGCTATTCTTAAGCTGGTGCATTTTGTGTTATGAGGTCGTTTTTCTGTGTTGAGGGATGCTTTAGGATGGAACACGGGCTTAGAATACCTGTAAGCCCCAGCAAGCTGGTCAGTAAGAAAGTTGGCTGGACGTCCTTGAAACCAACCAAAAAAAACTGGATGAAGTTTCCACCTTGGGAGCTTGACCTTTTAACCACGTGGCAGTACCGTCTCTTGGTCTCCACCTTCAAGGGAATAGGAATTTTAGGGTTCATGTCATAGTCAGCTGTAAAAATAATATTAAATAGTTACAAGCCTTTGCAAGCTCAAAATTAACTACTCTAGACTCTTCCTGGGAAGGGAAATGGAGACTGCCCTGCATTGTAGCTCAGTAGCCAAGGCTTTGCATTTTCACAGTGGTAGTCCAGGTTCAATTCCACCTAGAAAGTGAGTCATTTCACGTTTAATATTTGCGTGAACATGTCTATTTTTTTCTCCTCCATGAATTGTCTGAAATTTTCCTTTCTCTAAGCACCAGTGCTGTTACCATTGGTGAAGGTCAAAAGCCAGAAATACTGGCCATTTGGCATAAGAAATTCTAAAAGAACTTTATTAAAGAGTGCTATGGTTAATATCAGTTTAATTAAAAGTGGACATTCAAACTCTGTCTGGACTCCTTGGAAAAAACAGGAGGCACCAGAGATCCCTTTCCTGGCCCTGTTCTTCCAAGGGCTCCACCCTGAAGCCAGTCATCCAATTAAGAAACTGGCAAATGAAAATATTACAAGTGCTGAATCTTCTGTCTGTATATTTATATGTGTTGTATGTTTATATATAAAAGGGCTCTAATTAATTGGCTTAGAAAAATAAGCATTTAAATAAAATATTTCAGCAGAAAAATAGAAACTTTAATGCTTTTTTGTTCACATGACTTTACCAATATTTTGGAAATAAAGACAGTTTTAAAGATGATTGGTAAAATAAAATGTCTTAAAAATGTAGACATTTGGTCTAAATTAAGGTCAGATTTCAGACTTGCTAAATGCTTTAATGTCAAACTGTTTCTTTGACTTTTGAAAATTGTTCAATTTACCTACTTTAAAGGCATTAAATTCTAGATAAGACCTGGGGACATGGGGAATTTGCCATACCCTCTAGCTATACAAAGAAGATTATAAAGAAAGATTTTATATAAAAAAGGATCCTGTATGATAAATTCTTGTCTTAAAGTAAAATAACTGGTTGTTTAAAAGAAGGGATGTTAAGGGCAAGTCAGAAAGTCCACAAATGTCTCAGATGTTCTATGTAAGTTGTGAAAGGATTTGTGAAAAGAAATTTATGCAAGAAATGTTGTACAATTCAAAGGTTGTTAGGTCTCCTAAATGCTTCATAAAATGCCACTATGACTCATACTGTACAACTTGCCTGCTTTACTGCTAGGTAAGGTCTGGGGACATGTGGAGTTAGTCATGCCCTTAACTATGCTAGAGAGCCAGCTCTTTTCTGCACTTCTGCCTGGTGTGTTCTGGGCTAGGCTTCACACCTAGTACACAATTAAAATCTCAAATTTACCAGGGTTTTCATCAGAATAGAAGTTGCTAAGAGTTAACGTTATAACATGTAATTAAAACTACTAAAGAAACAATTTTACATGCAAGGTGTGTAAAGAAAGTAAAATGTGTTTTTGCTGAAAAATTATAAGAAGTCATAAGAATGTGAATATTTTCTGCTTAAAGTGTTAAAGAATTATTTTAAGTAAGAAAACAACTAAAGATTTAAGCAAGTTGTGGAAGGTTTATAAGGATTAATTGTAAGAGATTCTGTATGTGAATATATTGCCTAAAAAGGAGTATTATTTAGTTTTTCCATAAATTCAACATTGGAATAAAAGCACAATAGGTTTTTCTTAGAGCACTGATCTGCTCTTACATTAAAAAAATGTAAAGGGTTACAAAAGGTTTATAAGGATCTTACCTTATGGTTAAACATTAAAATTGGGTAAATATGTCTATAAGATTTTATTAAAAATTAAGTTTAGCATTAATCGTACGTTAATGTAAAGGTGAAATTTGGCTTATTTGGCATAAAAATCATAGAGGAAGCATTATCAAATGTGAAATGGTGTTTTGCTTGCTTTAGACTATATTTGCATAAATGTGTTACTGGTATATGTTCCAAAGTTATGGGAAACTCCTATAATTCTAATATGACTTAGTGTATGTTATTAATAATTATAACTGTTGTGTAAAATTTTGTGTGCCACAGAAGTAAGCAAATTTCCTTATCAATTGTGGCTTTAATAGTGGCTGTCCTAAAACTTTTTATCACCCACAGAAAATTGTTGTCTTGTTTTAATCCTCTTTAGAAGGTGATTTATAATCAGCTATAAAACTGTAACAAGTGTTCTTAAATGCAGGTTTCTGATAACTTTGGAAATTGTAACATTAGAATAGAGGAAACAACTTTCAGAACTTTAATGAAGAGCTGGACTGTTCATGAATATTAAGCAAAACAGGAGTCAACTAAATTCAGTAAACCAATAAAACTAAAGTAATCTTTTAAACTTTGCTTAGAACATTGCTGATTCTTTGTTTTGTTTTTCAGAGTCAATAAAACTTTTCTTTTAAGCTATTTACAGCTTTTAACAGTTGACTGTACTCCTATGAACAAAATTTGGAGCATATTTATTTCTCTCTACCTGATTTCTACAGAATTTGGAAACTAGTTGTGAGTATTCTTAATGCATGACAGTATAGTTATTTGCACAGGTGCAATAAAAATCTGTTGTCTTTTGTAACAGGACACAATTGGAGAAATTGGTTACCTTGCCAAGGCTTTGACTGGAATGGTGTGTTTTCTTTTAAGGAATTAAACTTGACTTATAAAGCCAATAAAAGCCCCTTGGGGAACTGGCCTCATATTTTGCCTACACAGTCCCTGTTCAGGGTTTCTGACCTATGTTAAGTAAAGAACATCACTTTCTGTCAGGTCCAGAAGCCTGAAGTTATCTTGGGACTTCAAGAGGAAGG
Organism: Mandrillus leucophaeus; assembly: GCF_000951045.1. NCBI lineage: Eukaryota > Metazoa > Chordata > Mammalia > Primates > Cercopithecidae > Mandrillus > Mandrillus leucophaeus. The sequence goes on from NW_012100421.1 coordinate 121,062, forward strand.
AAATTGACCCAACTCATAGGTATTTGAGGGTACAAACCCGTGGCTCAGCTCAGCTAAAAAAAGTCTTATCTGAAATTCCTTCTATGGAATAGAGTTCCATCAAAGCCAATTTAAAAAGAGCTTATGTGAAAAATAATTATTCTTGCTGCACTTTATACAAATAATCAGGCCATGTATAATAAAGCAAATCAGTCTTACCATGATTTGTCTATAGTAAAAATGGGAAACTAGAGAGAGAAATATTATGTTTCAAAAACTATTGTACACTTGTTATTAAATTCTCATTAGTTGTTTTTAAGTTTGTTTCCACAATTTAGGCTAATTCTGTTTATTCCTGTAAACCAACCAGTAACATCTGACTGCTGCTTAGAAAAAACAAGAGGGATGGGTAATGTAAAAATCTAAATCAGTATTCTAATTCTGGGCACATTACAAACAGCTAACAACCCCGTATCAGCTTAGTTCCAACAGTTGTCCAGTTCATGAAAAGCCTTCTCATTTATTTTACTTGGAATAACTTTACATATTTTGCTTTATTCTTGTGGAATATATTCCTGTTATACTTTTTGTGTAGGAATACAGGACAAGCTGACTGAATGTTTTCTTAAACTAAACACTTATTAATCTTCCAGATATCATCTCTTGTTGAAACTCAAGATTCATGAATGGCCCTCGCCATACTGATGCTTTCTGGCTGAACTTCTCTCTATCCTGAACACAAGAGCCCATAATAGCTAGGCAGGAATATTATTGCCCCTATTCAGCCTGAAGAAGTTACAGAAGATGGATTTTCATCTCTCTGCAACTCTTAGGATTAAGGATTCTCTTATAAATGGGAGGGGGGAAATGTCAGAGGCATATGAACCAGAACAACTCCATCTAGAATAGGAGCTGAATAAAATGAGGCTGAAACCTACTGGGCTGCATTCCCAGACAGTGAAGGCATTCTAAGTCACAGGCTGAGATAAGAGTTCAGCACAAAATACAGGTCATAAAGACCTTGTGATAAAACAGGCTGCAGTAAAGGAGCCGGCTAAAACCCATCAAAACCAAAATGGCAACAAGAGTGACCTCTGGGCGTCCTCACTGCTACACTCCCACCAGCACCATGACAATTTACAAACGCCTTGGAAACATCAGGAAGGTCCTCTATATGGTCTAAAAAGGGGAGGCATGAATAATCCATCCCTTGTTGAGCATATCATCAAGAAATAACCATAGAAATGGGCCACCAGCAGTCCTCAGGGCTGCTCTGTCTATGGAGTAGGTATTCTTTTATTTTTTTACTTTCTTAATAAACTTGCTTTCACTTTGAAAAAAAAAAGTTTATAAACCTACCTCATTGTACCAGTATCTAGATCATAATTAAACATAGGATAGTATTACAGAAATTAGTAAGAGCTTGTCAAATCTATTGTTAGAAACACAATTGGTATAGGGTTTGCCTAATTTCCTGGTCCAACAATTTTCTAAGAAAATAAAATTTATTTTGCCATAACTAATAATAACTTGCCTTTCAGAAGTTACTTGCTTTCTTTCTAAGTACTTTCAAAATACATTTTAATGGTTTAATCCAGGTTCTAAAAACGATTTGTACAAAGCTAAATATTCTATGGTTTTCAGTTGCTACAATATTCCCATTAAACTTAAGACTTTATTTCTTTACCCTCATTTTCCAGGAGTCCTTCCATTCTTGTTTGCTTTGGAGATTATGATTTGTGTTTCATTGTAGTTTGTCTACAACTCCTCTTAATGTTTTAATACCGCCATGAGATTTGACCTCATTCGGAGCCTCCTGGGGTTCTCTAACAATATCTTCATCTTTATTGGCCTTTAATTTTTTTCTTAATAATGTCTGAAGCTGAAGGTCATTTTATTTTCTAAAAGAAGCTTGAAGTAATACAAGGGTTGAAGAATTGTGCCTTTGCCTTGTCTTCCATGAATATGGAGTCGTTTTTTTTTTTTCAACTGGTTAGTGGTGTAGAAGAAAGCTTTCCTTAGAGAAATCAGTGTGATGTTTCAGAGGAGGATCAGACTAAAGTCAGGACACCTGGGGTTTGGTTCCAATTTTTCTCAAGCATTGCTTTAAAAACATCACAACTAATTTGGACCTTAATGTTTCTCCAGCTATTGAAAAAAATTAAACAGGTTAGATCAGTGGTTCTTGACTGACTTCTGCTGCCTGCCTCCACTCCAGGAGATATTTGGCAGTAACTGGAGGCATTTGGCATCACAATGGGAGATGGGTGGGTGCTACTGGCATTTAGTGTGTTGAGACAAGGGGTGCTGCTGAACATCTTACAGCACCTACAATGTCACTAGTGCCAAGGTTGAGAAGGCTTGGGTTAGTCCACTTTATGATCTCTTTTGGTACATTATTTCATTCCTTGTAAATGTTATTTACAAGAGATGAAATTCAGTTTTGGGGGAAAAGGAAAGGAAGAAGATGAAAATAGTAAAGTCTCATTGGATGGCTTAGAGTAATAATATCAGCCACTTGCCTGACACTTTGAATGGATAATCATACATCATGCTTACATCAAAGCTAAGTGGTAGTTACTACAGTGATTGCCTTTCTTATTGATGAGGAAATGCAAGCAGAGAGTGTTAGAAACTTGCCCAAGAACATTCAGCTGATCGGTAGTATGATCTGGGTAAATACTGGAGCCATTTAAATTTTTAGGATTTTGGCTATCCTAGGGCTTTCGGAGGCTGAGGCAGGTGGATCACTTCAGCCCAGGAGTTTAAGACCAGGCTGGCAACACAGCAAAACCCTGTCTCTACAAAAAGTACAAAAACTAGCCTGGTGTGGTGGCGTGTGCCCATAGTCATAGCTACTCAGGAGGCTGAGGCGGGAGGATCACTGGAGCCCAGGAAGTAGAGGCTGCAGGGAGCAGCAGCCTCCTGAGTAGCTAGAACTACAGGTGCGCTAGAACTACAGGTGCATGCCACTACACCTGGCTATTTTTAAAAAATTTTTTTGCAGAGATCGACTTTCATCAGGTTGCCCAGACTGGTCTTGAACTCCTGGGCTCAAGCAATTCACCGGCCTCGGCCTCCCAAAATGCTGAGATTACAGACGACAGCCACCAAGACTGGCCTGGCTCTAATTTTTTTTTTTAATCATAAAAAGTTCCTATTCTTGTCAAACTCAGAAACTCTACTCTAGAAGGAAACAAATTCTGAGTGTGAAGGGAGAAGACTGATGACATTGTGGCTCTAGATTCTTGATTTCCAGGGAAATAATAATTAGAAAAGGAAAATTATCAAAAAAAAAATTTTATTCTACACCCCACAGAAATTTCTATTTCTCATAATGTCCTCTCCAAATTAATTTTGCCATTTTTGTCAAATTTTAGCAATTTACAAATATTTATTTGCAACCTGTCAAAAGATATAGTGATCAGAATGACATTCAAAAATTAACAGCTGGTTTGTGATAGGTCATATACATTCAAACATCTTTTTCTTTAGTGTGAAGGAGAAAAATGCAAAAGCAAAAATAAATACTGTGAAACTGCATTTCAAAATCATAGAGGGACAAGGAAAAATAAATGTGGTGTTGTTGAAAGTTAAAAGAGAAAAATATGCACCTTTCATATCTGGCATCCCAAACTACATGAGGTAGAAAATAAAGATTGACATGTTCCAAAACATTTAATCTCAGTGAGAATATTTTTACAAAAAAGGGCTATAAAATAGCAATTCACCACTTAAGTTTAACCAAATAATATGACATCTCATTTTGTTAGGTTTTAAAGGAAAAATATATTGCTCTGTTTTTCAGTTAGTTGCATTAGTTGGAACAGTGAACACAAGAAGATACTGCACCATTTTAATTAATCCAATCTTTAAAACTAAATTTCCCTAAATTTCTCAGAGGTCTGAGACCACGCTGAAAAGAGTGAAAAATAGACTGGAATATATCAGGGCACACTGATTAAAAGCCTGGGTTATAAGATGGAATTTAACTGGAGTCAACACTTAGCCACTAACTTTTAAATTTTTTTTAATTAAAAAAATGTTTATAAATTTAGTAGAGATAAGGTCTCACTATGTTGGCCAGGTTGGTCTTGAACTTCTGGCCTCAAGCAGTCCTCCTGCCTTGGCCTCCCAAAGTGCTAGGATAACAGGCATGAGCCACTGCACCCGACCCCCAGCCACTACTTTTTAATTATGACCTTGGGCAAGTTACTTCCTTAAACATTAGTTTCTTCAACTGTAGAGTAGAGGTTACAATCCATATCTAATATGATTAAATAAGATATCCCATCCCAGACACAAAATGATCAATATGTGTTATTATGAATAGTCTAAAAGCCAAATTTTTCTAGGGCTAAACACATTTTTAAGTAAACAACATTTTCTCTCATATATCACAATAATTTATAGAAACACATACTAATTTCTTCTGCTATGTATGAAATATTAATTTTAAACCTACATTTACTCTAATTTCATACATGCAAAAAGAGACACACCTATATCATGCACACACACACACACACCCACACACACCTGGAACCATTTTCTTTTTACACCACAGAACTGAAAGAATAACCATTTTGATTTCATTCCCAAAATATGCATTAATGTTGTCCACTGCTGTAATATTGTGAACTATTCTCATTTGAGGTTTTTTTTCCCATTGAATTGAAATAATTTCTTTCCCAAATGAACTCTCCACAGATGTCTTGTAAAAAAAAAAAAAAAAACTGAGATCAACGTTTGTGAGTGATGTAGTTTATTTTAAAATTAGGCTTCTGCTTTTAGTTTAGCTGGAGATAATACAGTTCACAGTTAAACCAAATACAGAGCATCTCCTAACTTCCTGACCTGCTATTTTGATTAAAATATCAAGAAAGTGCTTTAATAACAGTAATTAGAGAGTTTAGGACTGGACTTGTCATATTAATGGAAAGGAATTAACAGGACATGCCATGATGTTCACTTTATCACCATTATGTTACTTTTTCCTATAAGACCCATAGGTAGATATGTCAGAATATTAAGTCTTTTTCCAAGGATAATTATGTTATTTCACAAAACACGTAACTCATTTGGTGAAAACATTCATGTCAATCAGCTTACCTGAAATGGTTAGGCAAGTTAGACAAAACAGTAAATTTGCTACTTTGGAGATGAAAGTACAGTTTAAATAAGAGATTTCAGTTTATTGTTTTATTTGAAAGGTGGATTCTTGGACCCTCACATAACAAACGTAATTTATCAGAGCAATTCTTAAGAACTTACATTTTCTAGAGCTTGTAGTAAATTTTGAGAATCTGGCTGAGACCATGTGATAATAATTGAGTTCAAAGTGGCATTGCGTGGGGAAGCAGAGAAAAGCTGTGGAGTAATATTCAAAGCCCTGGGTGCTTGTCTGGATTCTACCTCTTCCTGGCTGTTTGATCTGATATAGTGATTTAACTTCCCTGAGCATTTATTTTCTCACATTTACCCAGCAGAGTTGTTACAGGAAGCAGATGTGGTAACGCCCATAAAAGCACTTTTGAATCTGTACATTGCCATATAAATGCAAGGCAGCATTATTATCATGGTTGTTGTTAGTACTAGCTTGGTGCAAAAGTAATTGCTGCTTTTGCCATTGAAAGTAATGACAAAAATCACAATTACTTTTGCACCAAACTACACCATTTTAGTGATAATTCAACTGATCTAACAGTGTTGCTTTTTTCCCCATATAATGCTAAATGTTTTCAATACTCACCTATGTGTCAAGACATAAAATGCATTAGAGGCCATCCACGGGGGCTGATGTCTGGAATCTCAGCACTTTGGGAGGCTGAGGTGGGCTGATCACTTGGCGTCAAGAGTTTGAGACCAGCCTGACCAACAAGGTGAAACCCCATCTCCACTAAAAAAAATATAAAAATTAGCCGATTGTGGTGGCGCATGCCTGTAATCCCAGCTACTGAGGAGGCTAAGGCAGGAGAAGCATTTGAACCAGGAGGAAGAGGTTGCAGTGAGCCAAGATCGCACCACTGCACTCCAGCCTGGGCGACAGAGTAACTCCATCTCAAAATAAAAAACAAAAAACAACAACAGAAAGAAAATGCATTAGATAATATGATTCAGGTGGGAACCAAGTAGGCAAGGCAGGTTAGCAGTGGCCAGCAGTTCAGGTTTGAGTTGAACCCAAAGTGATCGAAATAAACGGGGGAAGTGTTTGAAGGCAAAGTGGAGTTCAACAGGGTAACAGCAGTGTAGGGCATGTGTGGAGAAATTAAATTGCACTGAGAGCAGATGGAAAATGAATGCCTATGCCTGAGTCTACCTAATAAAGATCTAAAAGTCATAAAGACAGCAAGCTGAACATAAATCAGGCACAAAGGCTACAGCTGGAGCAGTAGGCGGAGTCCAGGCATGCACAAAAAAACACGAGATCATCTTTTTTGTTTTTTCATATTCAGCTAGGGAAAGACCTCTTTAGGGCACCGAATCAATCTCTTGGTCTCCTCATCAAAAGCACTCGTTAGAAATAAAATTAGAAAACAACCATGAATCTGATTTTCTGAAAAGTATGAATAACATTGGATCAGAGTAATAAAGGCTGAGGAGGAGAAAAGGAAGAAGGCCTATTTTGAATATTTTCCCATTACTGACAGTAAGCCGGAAATGATGTCAGAGGGTTACACAGTCATTTAGGTTGTTCGTCAGTTGCATGAGAAAGGGGTCATGCCTGCCACATCTCCTGAAATATCCTCAGCCCTCTCATTATCCATTCAACAGACATGAATCTGTCCAGTGCCTTGGATATTTTGGAATTACTTTCTTTCTTTCCTTTCCTTTTCTTTCTTTCTTTTTTTTTTTTTTTTTTTTTGAGATGGAGTTTTGCTCTTGTTGCCCAGGCTGGAGTGCAATGGCACGATCTAGGTTCACTACAACCTCTGCCTCTTGGGTTCAAGCGACTCTCCTGTCTCAGCCTCCCAAGTAACTGGGATTACAGGTATGTGCCATCACACCTGGCTAATTTCATATTTTTAGTATAGTCGGGGTTTCACCATGTTGGCCAGGTTGGTCTCAAACTCCTGACCCCAGGTGATCCACCAGCCTTGGCCTCCCAAAGTTCTGGGATTGCAGGCATGAGCTACTGTGCCCCGCCAGAAGTACTTTCTTTTTAATGTGCTAGACTATGGCCTGGGAGAGCAAGACAGACATGGCTCCTGTCCTCAGGAGGTAATGGCTTCCCTGTCTCATGCAACATGTCCTTACTACAGATTGTTAGTGAAAGTGGTCATAATTATTCCCTCCCTATATCCCTATCCTTTTGCAATGTGACTGCAGATCCTATCAGCAAGAGATGGAGTCTAATTTCCCATCTTTTGAATCTAGGTTGGCAGGATGACTTTATTTGACCTATAACAAGCAAGGAGTTGACTGTATGCCAGTTCCTACTCTATGCCAAAAGAAGCTTTCCTTTCTTTTCTCTCTCTTGGAATCTGTGATCACCGTGAGAACAAGGCTGTGGTAACATGCTAGAGGGTAAGAGTCCACGTGGAGCTAGTCATTCTTGCTGAGGCCACGTAGATCAGCTGGCTGAGCACCCGCCCATTGGGCAGCTGCCCTCAGCGAGCCCAGCCAATACTAGAATGGTCTAGCCAAGCCCCGTTCCAATGGCTGCTCTACAGAATTGTAAACTAAGTAAATGGTTGCTTCTAGCCACTAAATTTTGGAATGATTTGTTGTGTAGCAAAAGCTGACTGAGCAGCTCTTAACTGTGTAAGTATGACTCCAAGCTTATTTTGGGCACAGAATTTTTTCATTGGCTTATCAAATTACCTTGATAACTGCCAAATCGCCACTCCACTTTGCGCTGTATGGACATTGCCTCACTGGATAGTTGTCAGAATATAGACACCCTGGGAAGGTTTGATATTGGATCTCTGATCTGCAGAATATGAAGTTGACTAATGTGCTTGAAATGTGACATATAGAGTATAATATATTCCTCAAAGAAAGTACAAATACAGAAGGCAGAACATAAACATCCACAACCAATATAAACTTCAAACAAGTAGTTGAAAGGTTAAATGCAAATCCTGTTAGTTTTGTTTTCAAACATGATGGATCATGATGTGAAACAATGACTAAACACCTGTTTATCACAGTCTGGGTTTGTACAACTAATTCAACATGTCCTATAGACACAGCCATCAAGTCTCCAATTTCTCCTTCAAGTCATTTGATTATGTTGATATATTATTGCAACTATCACTAGCAGCTTATGTATTGTTCCAGTTGTCTGGTTGTAACTGCTTTAATTCTAATGATGACACATCAGTGGAGATTAGCTAAAGGGAGCTTTGATTTGTCTTAATTTTTAAATATGTCGGAGCATCTTTCCCTCTTTTCCTGGTAGCCTCTCTTCTGTGTCCGGCTGTCTCAGTTGGGCATTTTGGGACAGCAGCCAATTCCAGGGCTAATGTGTTTCTGCTGTTATCCTACACTAATGCTGCTTCATAGAGGCAGCGATGAAGATAAGGCCTAATTGGATGTATTTTTAAAGCAAACCTTTTAGTTACTTGGAACAGAACTCCTCCAATTAGCTTCTTTTCTATCTGGCTGTACAATAGCCATACTGATGTGAAAATGCTGAATTTGGAAGGGAATCAAGGGCAGTGTCGGGCAACTGAAGAATAATCATGCTTAACTCAGGAGAAATGCTCCACCAGACGGGCTCGGAGCTGTATTTCCACGAAGGCAGGTTGAGTGAAGGACAGCTGGGAGGTCATATGTGGCAAGAGGTCCTTGCAGTGGTCCAGGGTACACTACTAAGCAGCTATGCTCTAGAGCCCAGCAAGACAGGGAAGGTACAGGTAGGGACTGAAGGAGAAAGAGTCAATACTTCATAATGGCCATGATTTTGCTCCAATAGAAATATTTTACTTCAAAGCAAAATATTTTACCCTTAGCTGAGGACTAGGCATTTTAAGTTGCAGTCTTTAACATGTTATCCCCAGGTTGGTGAAAATCTATTTAAATCCCTGCCCTTTTAAAGTTCCTTACAAAATTCTAGCAGCCACTGAATAAGAGAGCTGCTTAGCATTAGGTTGGTGCAAAAGTAATGGCTGTTTTTGCAACTACTTTTAAAAGGTAGCTCCTAGTAAAATGAGTAGGTTTAGCGGTCTTGATGTGGAAAAAAACATAGAGAAGAGAAGCAGAGTCAAAACCATTTCTTTCTGGCATTCATTTCTGAAATAGAATTAGAAGTGAGACATAATAAGTTAATAATCTCCCTTTGGCTGGAAGTGGGTCTGCCATCATTACCTCACGTTCTCTAGGGGGTGCGAGTTCCTGTGTTCCTCTGAGCATCACTGAATACCAGGGGTATGATGATTAATGTCGCCCATGACAGATGCATCTGGGCCATATTACATTAGTCCTCTGGTCAATTAGAAAGGTTGAGCCTGGGCTTGGCTGGACGGCAGAGTGGGGTATAGAGGAGACAGTGAGAGACAGGGTGTGGTCAAGAGACAGCAGGAAGAAGCCGCTGCACCCTGTGGTGTCAAAGGCCTCCCCTAGCTCCTCAACCATTTGACTTGCTATTCATTTCTCTGGAGCTATCCGTCCTCATAGTCCTGACCCCTGGCTCTAGGAACTTTAGCCAAGATTCTGACTCCTGCCTTTATTTCATAGGAAGTTTGAATTTGAATTCACTGTTAAAAAAATTATACAGGCTGTGATTTTTGGATGCTGGCATCATTATTTAAAATTTACTTACTTGGATTAATATTAAAAATTAAGCCATGTATTTGACTGATTTTATAGATCAGAGGTCAAAGTTAGCCAACCAGTGACTTAACCATGTAGTATGAACTTGGAGACAGCCTTTTCTCTTTCCTCCTTGTTGATTTCCCATATGATTATGACATTGTGTGTAAGTGTTGAATATTTTGTGTAGGTCCCCATTTGTACTCTTCTGGGTGCAGAAACACACCTTCCAAAAGCTAGTCACTATTCACCCTATTATCTCCAACAAGCATGAGGTCCGTTAAAAATTGCTTAATCTAATAATATTTCTTAGATTAATATTCATATGTTAAATATGATTCATATGTTAAATATGTGATTCAGTCTAATATGTTTGATATTTGTGCTAGAGTTCAGGTTGCAAACCAATAGCTAAAGAGAAGTTAGGAATGGTCATCTTTTAATCTTTTCTCCTTTTCCATGATGCGAATTTTCTGTGAATATCTTGCATCCATGACCACAGCGGGCAAGGCACTGACCCTCTCTCTTTAATCACAGAGCCAGAGCAAGACTGGCTTTTGAGAAATAAGAGGGATTTTGGAGTGACATCTATGAATTATATAATAATTCTGGGGAAAATGAAAAGGATTCTAGATAAGAATTACTTCCACAATGTGCTAAAGTCATAAATTTTTCATAGAAGTAAAAGCCATAAAAATAGTTATTTTGAATAGTTTCATGGATTTCTCATTGGTGTATCTTTATACCTAAATGAATATGTACAGTCAAATATAAAGAACACAGTTTGTATAACAAACCTCTTCTCTAACACTAGAACCACAGTCTGCTCCCCTCTTCCCTCCATTCTCATCCTCTATAATGGATTAAACTCCTAGTTTGGCACAAAGATTTATAATTTTTTACGTCATCCCCAGTGGATGCACCTAATTCTAGAGGCTACGTACCTGATGATTAGTTCTATCCACTGTATTGGCCGTGGAGGGGTGGTCTCTAGTGTTCTGACGAATTCGAGTGGAGTTTTGTTGCTCGATGTTGGAAGAGGTTGGGATACAGAACTCTCTGAAGCATCGTTTGAAGTTTTCATCCAGAAATGCATAAAGGACTGGGTTGAGGCAGCTGTTTGTGTAACCTAGAGCAATGCAGAAGTGCCAAGAAACAGTCTGGAACGTAGTTTCCGGGATTGTAACTAAGGCTTTAATAATGACGTAAATGTGAATGGGAGTCCAGCAGATGATGAACACAGCCACCACCACCAGCACCATCCTGGTGATCCTTCGAAGATTCCTGTCCTTTTCTTTGGAGCCAGAGAGCATGCGGACACTCTTGAGGCGCAAGATCATCAGTCCGTAGCACACGGTAATGATGAGCACAGGCATGATGAAGGCAAAGATGAAAACACAGATCTTCAGCAGGTTTTCCCAGTACCAGCTTGGGTGAGAGAATGTTAGTGTACAATCGATGGAACCTAGAAGAAAGGAATTTAAAGGAAAAATTAGCAGCAACATTTAATTATGTCATAAGGTGTTAATACTGCCATTTTGCTCATTTATTTTTAGCGTTGACCAGAGCTAACCTAAGGCTATAAAGAAATTGTGGAAGAAACTCAGTTGTTTGTTACTTTTCAAAGAAAATTTTACTTCTAATGTTTTTTGTTTTTTTTCTAAATTTCTCATTTGCAGCCCACTTTGATCACATTAAGGTTTCATTCAGGGAACAAAAATGAACGTCTCAACATGAGCTAGATCCTCCATGAGGTCTACATTGATATAAAAAATGTAATAATTATCCAGAGTCTCTAGGAGACTCCAGGTAATGGATGTTTTCACTTCATTTTTTGATGGATTGTTCAATATTCTGATATTAGGTGTAGAAAGATAAATTTGCCATGTAATCAGCAACTTGAAAATTTTCAACAAACCTTAGTGTAATACTCTTTGGGTTTAAGCTCCAATTACTCTTGGGAGAGCTATGTTCTAATTTACACACCATTTTTATGAAGTAAATACAGAGAAATCAGAAATAAATAGATTATATTCTCTTTAAAGGGTTTAATAGGCCTAAAATTATGAGGAAAATTCCAATTTTAAAGTATTCAAAGGCATTTTTTTACTAGAAAGAATAATTAAAATTACAATTTGACTAAGATGATGGACCTCTTTATAAATACTACTTTGCTTATGACATCACCGTATCAGACTGTGAACCCTCCATCCCTCAGGCTGGTAACATCACTCACCTTGCCTGTATTTTGTTGTAGCCATGAACATTACAGGAAGACCAATGGCTGAAGAGAGGATCCAGTTGCAGACATTGATAATTTTGGCATTTCGGGGAGTACGGAAATCTAAGGCCTTGACAGGGTGGCAGACTGCAATGTATCGATCAACACTCATGGTGCAGAGGGTGAATATGCTGGTGAACATATTATAGTAATCTATGGAGATCACGATCTTGCAAAGGATGGTTCCAAATGGCCATGTTCCCATTAGGTAATTCACACTCTGGAAGGGGAGGGTACTGGTGACTAAGGCATCTGCCAGAGCAAGGTTGAAAATGTAGATGTTGGTGGCAGTCTTCATTTTGGTGTATCTAGGAGATAAAGGAAGAAGAGTGTCTGAGTCAGTAAAAGACACTCATGTAAAATACAGGTAAGCTTCCAATAATAAATTTGCATGAATTAATAGAAAGCTTTTTTGAGATTCGATATAGACTTCTTTTCCAGTATTAGCTTGGCTATTTATAATGATGTCAATGATGTGCCTATGGGCTGAACAGCTGTAATAATAGCAATGATGCTGCTTTGTTGAGTTTTTTGTTTTTTTTTTTTAGATAGGATCTTGCCCTGTTACCCAGTCTGGAATATAAAGGTATGAACAGGGCTCACTACAGCTTCAACCTCCTGGGCTCAAGAGATCCTCTTGCCTCAGCCTCCTGAGTAGCTGGGACCATAGGTGCATCCTACCATACCCTGTTAATTTAAAAAAACTGTTGTAGGGATAGGGTCTTAACATGTTGCTCAGGCTGGTCTTGAACTCCTGGGCTCAAGCAATCCTCTCTCCTCAGCCTCCCAAAATGTTGGGATTACAGGCGCGAGCACACAGTGAAGTTTTTTTTTTTTGTAATGTGTCAGTCATGTGATAGGTCTAATAGAAAGAGGGAGATTCCAGTCAAGTAGTAGAGGCAGAGACTGGATAGTAATTCTAAATATAAAAGAGAAAATTTTAGCTATATAAATATAGTTAAAATTATCAAGAACTATAATTGTGCACGTCTGTAGATAGTATGTACAAGAACACATGCACATACAAACACGCAGGCGATTATGGAGCACAGAGATGAGGCAACTCACAGAGCATAAGGCAAAGGGAATAGCAGGAGTAAGATGTGGAAGGCATCCTGGAAGTGCAAGTTTAATCTCGAAGTACAAGTAGGATGATTGAGTTAGACACTTGGTAGGAGCAGGTCATTCTAGACAGAGAGGTAACAGAGAGAACCCCAACAAAGGTGTAGAGTTGGAATGACCTGAGGTGTGTGTCAAGCACATTCTACCAGGGAATAGCAATGGGTCTGACTGGGGAAGAAGAGAGGCCAGTACATGAAGAACTTGTATACCATGGTAAGAAAATTAGACTGTATCCAATTCATGATGAGGAACCCAAGTGTGTTTGCTTTGTTTTTATTTTTTAATGCTTTATTGAGGTAGAACTGACCTACACTAAATAACACATAATTAAAGTGTGTAATTTGATAAGCTTTGACACATGTGTACACCTGTGAAATCACCACCATAATTAAGATCAGAGATTGGCAAACTATGGTGTGTAGATCCAACTGGGCCACTGCCTGTTTTTATAAATAGTTTTATTGAAACACAGATACACCCATTTAAAAACCCATGAGTGTTTTGATGCTACAATGGCAGAGTTCAATAATTGCAACAGAGATCAGATCACATGCAAAGCCTAAGTTACTTACTATCTTGCACTTTACAGAAAAAAAGTCAACTCCTGATCAAGACAATGACATCAATTGCCCCCAAAAGTGTCTTTGTGTAGCTCTTTAATCTTTCCCTTTTGCCCCTCCCTGTCCTCATATCCCACCCTCACTGTTCCTTAGGCAATTGCCAATCTTGGTTTTCTTTCTGTTCTTGTAGATTAGTTTGCATTTCCTAGAAGACGCAAACAGAATCATTCAGTATGTACTCTTTTATTGTGCTGCTTCTTTTACTCAGTGTAATTATTTTGAGATTCATCCATGTTGTTGCATATAACAAGAAATAATTCCTTTTTATTGGCAAGTAGTATTACTTATCCATTCTTCTGTTTTTTAATCCATTCACCTATCAATGGGAACTGAGTTGCATATAACTTTTGGATGTTACAAATAAACTGTTATAATCATTCTTGTGCAAGTCTTTATATGCTTTTCTTTCTCCTGGGTAAGTATCTAGGAGTGTCATATGTTTTCAAGGCCTGCAGAAATTAGAAATATGATAGTAGAATAGATAAGCAGGTACACTTGCAATAATACATTATATCTGATGGCAGAAGTATACCTTGCAAATATTGGACATCAATTTTTTTTTTAAGATTCCACATATATTTACCTTCATTTAGTAATAGTACCTCAGTTTCACTCTGGGAACCACTCATTTCCCATTCTCAGTCCAGGTGCTTTGGGATGGGCTCTATTATTAGTCCAGGGCGTGAAGATGTTCAGTGACTGGGGCTATGGTGAATGGCAAGGATGGTCTCATGTTCCAACCAGAGCCAGTGAGAGTTTATTTTGAGACTTATGGAGAAAGAGTGTAGTAGTTTTCCTGCAGGACCCACACCTGAGAAGATGTATGGTATGTAGTTGCTGGAGGAGCTAGTCTGAAAATGGACCTAATCCAGAGGATGTGGATTTGAGAGAATGAGAGAGAACCCCATACCTCAAGCCAGGCCCTCCTTGGGCTTCTGATTTACACGGTGACATCAATTCCTTTTAAATGTTAGCTGTGTTTACTATTTTTCCATCACACGAGGTTGAGTCTAACTCATTCAGTCCAAGACGGCTGTTGGTTGGAGGCCCTTTCTTTCGGACTGAATTCTGTGTCCAGGAAAGTGTTTTGGTTTCAATAACATCAGGAAAGTGACTTCATAAATCTCCTCAGGGTCAATAGGGTGGCTTTGTTACTGAAGCTTTAAAATTCTGATACCTGATCCAGTCTGCAATACTTGCAGAAGTTGCTTTACTACCAGAAAAGCTCCACATTTTCAGGGCTTTTTTTTTTTTTTGACTTGCTTTAGAAGTCTCACTCTCTTAATGAATTTTAAAGAAAAAGGTAGAGCCATTTAACTTGAGGAGAGAAAATAATGTGATTTTAGTTTGGACTCTAAATACGGCAAATATAAAAAGATAATGTAGACAAATACTCCAAAGTACAAAAACTAACAAAAAAGCAAAATGAAAACTGTGGTTTTAAGATTTAGAATAATTGAACCTGGTGCTCAAGAAGTTTAAATATTTTTGATTTTTTTTAATAAGCAGAAGTTTCTCCCCAAAAGCAGAAAATAAGTTTTGCTAGACTCACCGTTGGTTACAGACCTGCGTGATCTAAAGACATGCTTCATTGCGTTCGCCACTTTCCTATCCAGCAGACCTTACTTTTTGCGGCTTATCTTTAATAGTGTTTTATGTTAAGTAACTGGTTCTTTACAGTTTTCTGACTCATCATACTTCTAACCTTTCCTTCAGGCTTATTTTAGCACTATTTCCAATGTATGCTTATTTTAATTTAAAAAAATCATTTCCTTCTCCAGAATGAGGTGTTTGACAAAAAAAAACTTATGTCAGGGTTCAACATGGTGAAAGGAAACGTGGTTATACATGTTAATTGGCATGCTAGCCATTCCACTATGTGTATACATTTCAAAACCTCATGTTGTACATGGTAAATATATATAATTTTATCTGTCAATTTACACAATAAAAATAATAAAAAAGAAAAGTGAATGTTTATCTAAAAAAATTCTTTCGATGGGCATTTTATAGGAATGATGCCGTTTAATTTTTCTCAATTTATTTAAAAAGCCTTCCTCTAAAGATAGCCAGCATTCTTACCCCAGTTACTCAAGCTTTGGATCACAGTAACATATAAAAGGGGGCTTAGCGATCTTCTAAATATGTGAAAGAAAATCATACAAAGCTAAAGGATTAAGAATTCCAATTGCCTCCAGCATATACCCAAAGGCTTTAATCTGAAGAGATGGTCTCATCAGAAAAGGAGTAATGTGGGCTGGGCATGGTGACTCATGCCTGTAATCGCAGCACTTTGGGAGGCTAAGGTGAATGGATCACTCGAGGTCAGGAGATGGAGACCAGCCTGGTCAACCCTGTCTCTACCAAAATCAGAAAAATTAGCTGGGGGTGGTGGCAGGCACCTGCAATCCCAGCTACTCGGGAGGCTGAGGCAGGAGAATCGTACCACTGCATTCCAGCCTGAGCAACAGAGAGAGACTCTGTCTCAAGAGAAAAAAAAATGGGCAAGCTTTTCATTCTGTTCTGTTCTGATGTGGTGGCATGAATGTTGTCCCAGCAAAGTTCAATGGATGGTCAGAGTCGCACCATGGGCCTCGCACAGGAGCATAGGACTCAGAGTTAGCAAACTAGCAAAAGAAGTGACCTGCAGGAAGAATTATCTTTGTCATTCAGTTTACCTGAGTGGGTCTGAGTAGAGCTCCTGGCTATTAGAACACAGGCCTTTTTCCTTCCTCCGTGCCTACTGCTTTGTACTGTGCTGTGAATGTGTTCTGTGGCAAAATGGGCAAAGAGAGACTCATCTGGACTTACAGGCAATCCTGACATTGACCCTTCCTATGGTAGCCACTGAACTCCGTGTTCTGCTCTAAGCAGTGGCCCACGCTGTTTCTTTCTAATTATCCCATTAAAATTTTTGTAGTAGGTATTTCTTTAACTTTGGTCTAGATGATAAAATAGCTGTTTTATGAATTCAAACAAATTTACCACACTATTCGTTTTTGAAAAATATTGTGTTCTTCTGAGAATCTCAGTGTTTGACCCATTACAGTGATTTTTGTGGAGCTTCCAGAAGCTTTGGGGAAAAGGCATTGTGAGACCCATTTGTTGGCAGCTCACCTGTTCTTTTATGTTGTATATATGACTTTTGTTTATAAATGTTCTTCCTTTCTTATGGTTATAAAATAATTCCTATTTATCTTTTGACCTATTCTTCACACATTTCTCCAACTATTTCTACTTACTAAAATGTGATTGATTTTGACCCATTTGTGCTAAGTGAAGCCAGACTGAATAAATTACCTCTGTACACCTGATGGACTTTGTAAACTTCTGTTTAGTTTTGTGGTTAATTCTCTCTCTCTCTCTCTCTCTTTTTTTTTTTTTTTTTGAGACGGAGTCTCGCTCTGTCACCAGGCTGGAGTGCAGTGGGGCGATCTCGGCTTACTGCAACCTCCGCCTCCTGGGTTCAAGCAATTCTCCTGACTCAGCCTCCAGAGTAGCTAGGACTATAGGCGAGCGCCACTACGCCCAGCTAATTTTTTTTTTTTGTACTTTTAATAGAGACAGGGTTTCACCATGTTGGCCAGAATGGTCTCGATCCTTTGATTTCGTGATCCACCCGCCTTGGCCTCCCAAAGTGCTGGGATTACAAGGGTGAGCCACCGCACCCGGCCTGTGGTTAATTCTTTGAATTGTCATGATCGTGTCTCAGTACAGAAGTAAAACTGATCAAGAGAGTGAGAGGAGGAAGGACACATTTTAGAATCCAACTTGTGTGTGTTTTTTATTTTAATTCCACATCATGGCCTTCATATTGCTCAACTACCTTTTTCATAAGTTCACAATAGAGTCAGTGGTGACAGACGGAAGAGTTTCACCTCTTCTGGGGCTGATTTTTCTGACTTCATTTTTTTTACCAAGTGATGTGAAGAAAGATACCTAATTCAGTAAGAATTCAAGGAGCCCCTTTTATATGTTCAGCATTGTGCTTGGAAAGATATATTTCTTGCAATTGCCATGACTTTTATGGTCACTTACCCTCACATAGAAATTAACTTTTTTAGTTGAGAAAAAAAAACCTCCCTAGAGTGTCATCCTTTAATACTCATAATTAGTTGGATCAAGCCAATGAAATAAAGATACTTTCCTACACTTCAAGTAATTATTTAGACAAAGAATGTGGTCAAATGAATATCTACCTGAAATAATTCTATCCGTTATTATCCATCTATTCCATTCTGATATCCCAGGTGTGTTTTTACTTGTGAGAGTGTGTGTGTGTGTGTGTGTGTCTGTGTCTGTGGGGGAGTTCTAAAATAAGAAAAAACATAATCAAAACTAGTGATTATCCTCTATTGGCATTAACATGGAGAAAGACTACATATTAGATTCTTTTTTTGTATTATATTCTCCACCATCTTAGTAAAGAGGAGAATGGAGGACTTCTCACTTTGCTACAAAATGTTGTGAAACATTTAATTTACATTTATTTCAAAGTAATGTTATGTGGTTAATGACATTTCCAATGAGCTACTATCAGCAAAGGGAAAGAGTGGTGATATCAGACAAGGAACTATTGCTTGCTAGTTTGCCTTAAAAAGAGAAGATGGAGAGAGGCCTGTATGAAATTAAGCAAAGAGGCATCTCCATCCAGAGGACAAGTGGCTGTTTCCATCTCTGTGTGTCACCAGAGTGGGATGACTATCCGTCTTCTCGGTGGCATGTCACTCTTTCTCTCCACATTGTCTTCGCTGTGTTGTCCTCTCCCAATCTTCTCCACTTTCTTCCTCCTCCAGGTCCCCTAATGACAAACCTTGAATAAACTATCTGTCAGACAGAACAAGGGGAAGTTGCTTTCTCAGAACCATGATGAACTTTGTGTATAGAAAACGTAAAATGAATAACTAATGATATTTTTCTTTCTGCATTTGGTGCTTGAAAATATCAGAGGCAAATCTATGTATCCTCATAATAATTGTGTAGAAGCTCATGGCATACATTTCTATTGTGTCACCTCTCCTGCTAATCTCCTTGTTTCATTCTCTCTTGGTTTCTATTGGCCTGCCTTCTCCTTTATTTCTCTTATTTTTTGGTATGCATTTTTGTAAGGCTCTTCAAATTCTTGTTTTGGAATTGGAAACTGGAGTGGAGGGTGTGGAGAGAACGTGGCCACATGTCACTGCACTACCCCTCTGGGTGTGGGAAAGGAAATGGAAAGAGAGATGCTTCCATTACAGCCAAGAGACCTTACTTTCCCATTTTTGTATTATGCTTTCTGGAAGTGCCCATTTCCTGCATTATTCGATTTCTGAAAACTTTACTTCAGGACATGAATAGCACTTATCAGAAGTTTCTAAAAAATGACATGTTTTGCTTCTCTGATTTCTGTATTCTGTGATAAATAGTATTTATGTATTATAGAAAAATGTTACTATGCTATATTTGCTGATATATATATATATCAGATTACATATATATGCAGTTATAACTAGATGAAATATTCCTATCTGTGGCTTTGGTTTTTGTTTGCAAATACATAGAAGATTTATTTTTTTGGACCAAAGACTTTGAAAATAGCATTGAAGCATCCATCTCAGGAGCTAGAGCTTATCGGTTTACAGAGAACACTGCTTTGCTTTTATTCTAAGAACCTGATATTTAGAGTTTAGAAATAGCTTACCTTTCAAACTTATAACTTCTAAGAAGAAAGCTCATTTCTTATATTTTAGGATCTGGGAATTTTATAAATGAAAAATCAAGTATGCATTACTAGCAACTTCAAATCATGGTATATAGCCCTAGGTATTTCTTTAATATGAAAGGAACAACAAAGAAAACAACTTCAAAATACGATAAAACAATTTCATCATTATTAATATTAGAAAATTACTTTTTGTAGAAGTGCAAGCATATGCTGTAGACTTTAAATTTCCAGAGAGCTTAGACTACTAGTAAAATTATTTTTTACTGCACTTAGTACAACAAATATAAGGCTTAATATACACTTTTGGTAATGACATTGTACATATAATCACTCAATAGAAGTAAAATGTGAAAAGTAACATGGATAGAATAATTTAACAAAATAAAATAGAAAAAAATAATCCATTCAGCATAGAACCCAGCACAAGATGGGCACCAGCAAATACTCGTTGAATGGAATTTAAATAAAGAAACAAGGGCTTGGGTTATTTTATCTTTTGTGTGTAGGATAGAACATTTTTTTTCTTGGGGGACCAGCAATTTTGAAGTAAGAATGAAGAGGGAATATTTGTTTTTGCTATGCCAATTCACTGTCAAATTAAAAAAAAACTTCAGTCATAGAAAGTCATGGAATAATGAGAGGATCCCAATGAGACTTTGAAGATCACATTGTCTAAGAGTAAAAGGGGTGATATCAGGCCTCTGAATCCTGCTACAGGAAAGGAACTATTGCTTGCTAATTTGCCTCAAAAAGAGAAGACCGGAAGAGGCCTCTATGAAACTAAGCAAAGAGGCACCTTTGCTTGATGGTGAAGGACCCGAGGCACAGAGAGGTACAAGTATTTGAGGCTTTTCTGCCATTTCTCTAGATTCCATCTAAAACTAAAGTGGAGTCTAGCTTGCATTGCGGGCCACGTGTATTTCTAGGAGTGCATTGCTGAGCATGTTATAAACAGTGTGTCCCAGAAATAGTCTTCTGCCTCCCTGGCCACACTGAGGTAGGCATGTAAAGCTTTCTTATCTTCTTTTCAAAGATGACTGTGCTGAGAATATCTTGGAAATCTTGAGACATTTTCTCATTATAGTGAATGCTGTAACAGTCATAGTTGTTTATTTTTTCCATATCCTTTGCATTCTTTTCTTTTTTTTTTCATTTATTTATTTATTTATTTATTTATTTATTTATTTATTTATGAGACGGAGTCTCGCTCTGTCGCCCAGGCTGGAGCGCAGTGGCGCTATCTCAGCTCACCGCAAGCTCCGTCTCCCGAGTTCCCGCCACTCTCCTGCCTCAGCTTCCTGAGTAGCTGGGACCACAGGCGCCCACCACCACCCCTGGCTACTTTTTTCTGTGTTTTTAATAGAGACGGGGTTTCTCCGTGTTAGTCAGGATGGTCTCAATCTCCTGACCTCGTTATCCACCGGCCTCGGCCTCTCAGAGTGCTGGGATTACAGGCGTGAGCCACCGCGCCCGGCTCTTTGCTTTATTTTCTTACAATCCGAGGTTTGAACCTATCAGTTCTATGTAAACTGACTCCCAACCTCTCTGTTCCCAGATTTGTGACTACGTTTTCTCCTTTTGTTTGGACATCTGTGCCTGTTTGTCGTATTGGTTTCTCAGAGACAATACTTCTCAAAAGGCACTTACTCTTTCTCACCTCTTCACCCCACTATCACCACAATGAGAACACCACAATAATCAGTAAAATCACTTCCGAAGATACAACAAATGGAGAATTGCGATTATTAGAAAGAAGGATCAACAAGACTTATTTTTTAGAAGGAGGGAATGAAAGAAGGGTGTAATGTGACTTCCGCATTTCTAGCAGGGGAGAATGAATAGATGGCAATAGCATTGTCTAACAGAGAAGGCAGAGAGGAAAAGCAGATTTGGTGTTGACACTTTGGATGTATGCTGTTGTAGGACAAAGGAGACTGTTCATTAAGCCATTGGAAATGTCTACAGTTTAGCCGGAGCCACTCACGTACGGGTCACCAGACTCTAGATAATGATTCTCTAATGCGAGCAGATGGGATGGCTCTGTGCTGTGATGCAGAATGGAAAGAATGCTGAAGGCAGAGAAGGATCAAGTTCCAGAAAAAAACAGAGAGGAAAAGAGGGAATGAGACAGGGAGGAAAGATAGGAATGCACTTTGCAGACTACGTCAGAAATAAGTGAATGTGAGAGAAATGAGGTTTGAAATGTCAGGCAGAAGCCAATCTGTGGGAAATTTTTTAAATCATCTTACACACGTTTTTATAAGTAGAGGATTTGATTTTTATCATATCTAATCAAAACAATTCTCATCTATCATGACTATAGCTGATTATACATGTAAAATGCAATTATTTATGGACTATAACTTTTGATGGCAATTGTTTTGAAATAGAATTTATCAGGATTCTTGCATTTGAAGGTGTTAAGTTTGCTGCACTACTAAAGCCATGAGTATGTCTGTATGTGAAATCACATATTTCATGCGTCTTAACATATTGGATTACATTTCACTTATGTGATAAAAACTTTCCTGATAAATCTTATAGCTCATATAAGAAATGATCTTGATAGAAATGTGCCCAAATCTGACAATCTTACAAATTTAAATGACAATTCCAGGATCAATTTGCAAACTAAAAAATTATGTAGAATATCAACAAAAAAAATAAATTTTTCATTAACCATGCTAGAGAAACTAATTATTATTCCCTTTTCCACATAGAAAATGATCATCTGAAATTTTAATCAAATAATCAGGCATTCCTAAAGTATGCAGCCTACCATTTAAGAAAGTATTACAGAGGTATGGCAGGGAGTTAACTAGCAAAAATATTTATTTTTCTGACCAGGTGCAGTTGCCCACGTCTTTAATCCTAAGCTCTTTGGGAGGCCAAGGTGGGAGGATCCACTGAGCCTAGGAGTTCAAGGCTGCAGTGAGCTACGATCATGCTACTGCACTCCAGTCTGGGCAATAGAGCAAGATCTCATCTCTAAAAAACGAAAACAAATTAAAAAGATAAAAAAAGTATCTTTTCTGAATTTTGTGATATCTGTGCTATTTGTCAAATTTGAAAACTTTATATTTGTAAATCATTTTTCCATTGAATTATCTGCTTTAGTTTCTTATTTTTACTTGTGATTTTTAATCGTTTTCTTACAGAGCACTCCAGTGTGTATGAGTCTTGAGCCCCACCCTACATATTTCCAGCCCCACCCTGCTCACCTCTCAACTCTGGCTCTCAGAGCTGTTCCTGGAGGGAGCCTGATGATCTCTCTGGTGTCTCCCCTGGATTTCTGCCGCAAGACTCTAGAGGGCTCACTTCCCACATGCAGCGCAGGTGCCTCTGGCTGGCACAAAAGTTCCCAACTCCATTAACCTCCTCTACCCCATTTTGGGTCTCCTCCTCATATTAAAAGACCATTTCAGTTTCTCTTTGCCAAGCG
The DNA here is from genome assembly GCF_000951045.1 of Mandrillus leucophaeus. NCBI lineage: Eukaryota > Metazoa > Chordata > Mammalia > Primates > Cercopithecidae > Mandrillus > Mandrillus leucophaeus. Next base: position 143,966 of record NW_012100421.1, read on the forward strand.
TCATCTGGCCAGATTTCTACTCCCCTCTAGCTACTCCAGGGGACCCTGGGACACTCTGTGAAGTGTCTCTCTCCAGAATTCCAGTCAGGTGAGAGGTCACATCTTTTATTGTTTTGGATTCCTTTTGTTTGTTTCCCCATAAAGAGTTTTTCCTGGAGTGAGGGAATGAGATGATCAGTTGGTAAAGGCAGGGCTCACACTGAGTTAATTTCTCTTGCTCTCTTTCTCCTATCCTCTCAAATGTCTTTCCCCAACCCAGAATGTTTTCCTCTCTCCTGTCTTCCTCTCTGTGTGGCAGGATCATCAACATTTTCAACAGCTTTTATTTTCTAATGTAGGACCTATTGCATAAGCTGTATTCTTTCAGTTTTTAGGATGAACTTTCTTCCCCTCCGCCCCTTTCCTGAGATAAGGTCTGGCTCTGTCGCCCAGGCTGGAGTGCAGTGGCACAATCATGACTCACTGCAGCTTTGACCTCCTCTGTTCAAGCGACCCTCCTACCTCAGCCTCCCAAGTAGCTGGGACCACAGGCATGCGTCACCAGGCCTGGCTAATCTTTTGTACTTTTTGTAGAGATGAGAGATGGGGCTTCACCATGTTGCCCAGGCTGGTCTCAAATTCCTAGACTCAAGAGATCCTCCCTCCTTGGCCTCCCAAAGTGCTGGGATTACAGGTGTGAGCCGCCACATGCAGCCTAGGATATGTTTTTCATAATTAAGTACAAGCTTTCAGAATTCATGAAAAACATTTTCCTTTCTCATCCATCTAGTTTTGCATCTTAAAGCTAAAGCTTTCAAAATTCTATAATGGAATCGATAGTCAATGGCTCTCCCTGTGGGTTCTTTTTTCCTTTCTTGGAAATACAAGCTTACTCTCATAGTCTGGTTTTAAGGATAACAGACCTGCAGCATAAAAAGGAATTACTGAAAGGGGATATACACAATGGATATTATTTTTGTTTCTTATTTTTGCTAAGTGCCTATTAGGTCACTGGTAAGGAAATTAAATAGGCAGTTGGAATGTGGAGTTTAGAAGAGAGGACAGGGCTAGTGATGTGACTTTGGGAGTAGTAGACATATGGGTAGTTTATAAAGCATGGAACTGAGGAAGAAAACTTAAGGAGAAAGTATATGCACGGAAGAGAAGAGGGCCTAGGTTAAAGCTCTGAGAAAGTAGAGGAACTTAGAAATGGCCAGAGAATTTAAGCAAGAAACCCAGAGCTGGGGTTGAGGAAGTCAAAAGAAGAAAGATTACCATGAAGTCTATAGTGGTCAAATTTGCTGAATGCAAGGAGATTGAGTAACAGAAATATGTTCACTGCCTTTGACAAAATACCTGTTAAGAACCTTGGCAAATTCCATGGAGTAGTAGGGTTGGATGATAAACAGATATGAGTTAAAAAAAAAAAAAAAGTAAATGGGGAGTGAGGATCTGGAAGTCAATGATTTAGAAACGTCTTTGGAGATATTTTGGTACCAAGAGGGAAAGAGAACTGTGAGTGCAAGAAAGATTTTTGTTTTTGTTTTAATTAATTAATTAGTTTTTATTTTTATTTTTATTTTTTGAGATGGAGTCTCACTCTGGCGCTCAGGCCGGAGTGCTGTGGCATCATCTCAACTCACTGCAATCTCCACTTCCCAAGTTCAAGCGATTCTTCTTCGTCAGCCTCCTGAGTAGTTGGAATTACAGACGTGTGCCACCATGCCCAGTTCATTTTTGTATTTTTAGTAAAGACAGGGTTTCACCATGTTGGCCAGGCTGGTCTTGAACTCCTGACCTCAAGTTATTCACCCACCTCAGCTTTACAACATGCTGGGATTACAGGCATGAGCCACCATGCCTGGCCTTATTTCATTTTTTAAAAAACGTGATTTGAAGGTTGGGCGAAGTGGCTCATGCCTGTAATCCCGGCACTTTAGGAGGCCGAGGTGGGAGGATCACTTGAGGCCAGGAGTTCGAGACCAGTCTGGCCAGCGTGGTGAAACTCTGTCTCTAAAAACAAAACAAAACAAAAATCCTAGAAACAACCTCCTTATGATTTGATATACTAGAGAATGTATGTGTGCTACTAAATCATGTTGTAGCAATGAAAACTTGAAGAAGCAGGGAAAATAGAGTATGAGCAATGTCCTTGAGAAACTGAAAGGGGGTGGGGTTTGGAGCACATGCGGATTGGTTGATTTCTTCTTGATTATGACGAGCAACAAGACTAAAAATATGGGTACAGATACAGAAGAGGCTTGTAGATCTGTTGAGAACTTTTTTTGCCTGCTTTTATTGTTTTTTTTATTGAAAGCCCTCTATTAACCGCATTTTTTTCTGTTTTATAATTTTCATTTGTTTTACTTGTCAGCAAAACTTCATGAAAGAATCCATATTCACTGTCCTGAATTCTATTGGAAAGGAACAAAATGAGTATTTGTTGGATGAATAAATAAAATAAAACCCAGAAGTATCCATGAAAGGAAATGATAGAGAAGAAAAGGTCGGAGGTCTAGAAGAGAGGAGAACAGGAAAGTAAATTTAGCAGAGAAACATTTGCTTGGCAATATTAGGTGCTCATTTGAGATTTGTAGTTTATAAAAAAGGAATGAGGATGATGGCTTGAAGAGCTCAGTTTTGGGGGAGGTATCAGATTCAGGGTCTGGAAAGGAAGAGGTGTTTGTCTGAAAGGTGATGATTCTTACAGGGGAGATTTTGGAGTTCTTGATGTCCAGTTCTAGGATATGACTATGGAAGATTGGGCCAAAATATACCTAGAGTGAAATATTGATAATGAGCCCGATTCAAATACTATCTCCTTCATGATGTTTTTTGATCCTTTCCACGGGTGTGATCTCTCTAGGTTGAGTTCTGCTAATGACTATTGTTACTATTACTGCAGTTAGTGCTACTTCTACTACGTATTCCGTTTCTTCTTATTCTTGTTATTTTTCTTCTTCCTTCTCCTATTCCTCTTCTTCTTCCTCCTTTCTTCTTCTTTCTCCCAATTCTCTTCAGGTTAGTCTGTTTTATATTACAGTAATGACTTGATTATATCTCCTTTAGCACATGTAGTCTTTAAACAAGTATTGAGTCAAACTTTCTTTTTTCATTCAATGTTAAAATTAATTTTAATCAGTTTATGAAAACACAAATTTTTGTGTACAAAACACTTGTACACAAGTTTCCAATAATACTAAAGACCCCTTTAAGCCAATTCCAGTATCATATGCCTCTTTTCCTCAAACACATACACACCACACACTCTCTCTGCCTCATGAGTTTGGACTGTTACATTGCCTTGACAATAATTATGTGCATAAATATGTACCCTTAGAAAATATGCAATGCTGCATTATTTATTTTTATTTTTTATTTTTTTGAGACAGAGTCTCACTCTGCAGCCCAAGCTGGAGTGCAGTGGCATGATCTTGGCTCACTGCAACTTCTGCCTCTGGGACTCAAACGATTCTCATGCCTCAACCTCCCAAGTAGCTGGGATTACACGTGCACACCACTATGGCCAACTATTTTTTGTTTTATATATTTTAGTCGAGACAGGGTTTCACCATGTCGGCCAGGCTGGTCTTGAACTCCTGACCTCAGGTGATCCGCCCACCTCAGCCTCACAAAGTGCTGGGATTATAGGTGTGAGTCATGGCGCCCGGACTACATTATTTATTTTCTTAATTCGAATAGTAACATACTCTATCTACTTTGTATATATTTTGTGAGTTCCTTCAACTTTTTAGTCAGCAATATAATTTTGTGGGTTCTTCGTTTTAATACCTGTAGACTTAGTTCATTTTTTTTTTTTTTTTTTTTTTTGAGATGGAGTTCCGCTCTTGTTGCCCAGGCTGGAGTCCAATGACATGATCTTGACTCACTGCAACCTCCACCTCCCCGGTTCGAGAGATTTTCCTGCCTCAGCCTCTTGAGTAGCTGAGATTACAGGTGCTCGTCACTACATCCAGCTAATTTTTGTAGTTTTAATAGAGACAGGGTTTCGCCATGTTGGCCAGGCTGGTCTCAACCTCCTGACCTCAGGTGATCCATCTGCCTCAGCCTCCCGAAGTGCTGGGATTACAGGTGTGAGCCATCATGCCCAGCTTAGTTCATTTTTTAAAAAATAGCTGTGTAGTAGTATCTTATATGAATACGCCTCATTTTATGTATCCTTTTTGCCACTTGGCATTTACGTTGTTCATTTTTCAATATTATTAGCAACGCTGCAATGGGTGTTGCTGTAACTGTCTCTTTGTGCAAATCTTTCTCTGGGCTGGTGTTAGCAGTTTCCAGAGGATCCACATTTCTCTTTAGAGAAGGTCACCCAAATTACCTGGAAAAGCAGTTGTCCTCTGATCTGAGGCACATGATCGTTTGTTCCTACATCCTCCCAATATTTGATGTCAAAATACTTTAAAACATCTACCAATCTTTTTTTTGTTTGTCTTCAGACAGAGTGTTGCTCTGTCACTCAGACTGGAGTGCAGTGGGGTGATCACAGCTCACTGCACCCTGTAGCCTTGACCTCACTGGCTTAAATGATCCTCCCATCTCAAACTCCCAAGTAGCTGTGACTGCAGGCACACACCACTGCACCTGGCTAAATTTTTGTTTATTTTTTGTAGAGATGGGATCTCCCTCGATTGCCTAAATTGGCCTTGAACTCCTGAACTCAAACGATCTGCCTGCCTCAGCCTCCAAAAGTGCTGGGATTACAGGCATGAGCTACCATGTCCAGCCATATCTACCAATGTTATGAATGATATGTAATATGCCATTATTGTTTCAATTAACAGTATACTATTTAGAGGTTGAAAATAATTTCATCTATTTCTGGGTTAATTGTACTGCCTCTTCTATGAATTTATTTTCTTTTTCTGACCATTTTTATTGGGTTGTCTTTTCCTATTGATTTATAAAAATTTAAGATACATGCTGCAAATATTTCCTCAAAGATTGCTATTGGTTAACATTATTCATAGTGTTTTTGTCCCTTAGAAGTATTACATTTTGACTACCTGTGGTGTATGTGCCTGTACATGTTTTTCATAAAGGTCTTACTTATTCTGAGATTATTAAAAATGATCTCTGAAATCTTCTTCTGATAATTTAAAAATATTGATTCCTTTACAGGGTGCATTATTTAAACTTTGTAAAAATAACACAAGCTTACTGTACAAATACACAATGCAGGAAAATACAAAGAATAACATAAAAATGAAGTAAAATCCTACTACATGGCGATTGCCTTTTCAAGTATCTCTTTATACATGAGAAGAGGAGTAATGAAAATGAATATTGTCTACGTGCCCGGTATTGCACTAAGTAATTCATAAAGTTGATGGGGTGGGCACTTCATCATCCCCATTTTACAGGCAAGAAAACTAAGGCTCAGAGACATCAGCTCCTTTTCCCCAATCTGTAAAGCCAGTAAATGACAGACTGGGATTCCCTGGGTCTGTTCACTGTTCTACCCTTCCTCCCTCTAACACATGGTGCGTATCTCAGAGGTGGGGTTGAGTCTTGTAAGTCTTTCAAGCCCCCTGTACAGGAGCACTTGAAATGCTTATTTTAGGCTGAGGTGGGTGGATCACTTGAGGTCAGGAGTTTGAGACCAGCCTGGCCCAAATGGTGAAACTCCATTTCTACTAAAATTATAAAAATCGGCTATGCATGCTGGTCTGCACTCATAATCCCAGCTCTTCGAGAGGCTGAGGCAGGAGAAGTGCTTGAACCCGGGAGGTGGAGGTTGCAGTGAGCCGAGATCACGCCACTGCACTCCAACCTGGGAGCAGAGTGAAACTCTGTCTGGAAAAAAAAAGTGCTTATTTTAGTTGGTTATATAAAAAAGAGATTTAATCTCTATGAAAAAGGTACAAATACATAATTTCATCCTTGTAATGAAAAATGCTAGTTCTTTTTGCTTTGTCTCATTCCTATTGTTCACTGTATCATTTTCAATATTTGTAACTGATTATGTTGCTATTTACTTCAATATCTCTAAAAAGCATGTTTCTAGTGTACGTTGAGGATATAACCTCTAAGAGAGCTGGTTTGGCTTAAGGTTCAAAGTAGTTTTTGTTCACTTTGAAAATGTTGCTCTATTCATTGTCTTCTTGATGCTGATTGTGTTGTTGAAAACTCTCATTCTATTCCCTTTAAAAATATAATTTTCTCTTCTCTTGTAGTACTTGCAATCTTATCTCTTTTGTATGTTCTTGAATTTTATTCAAATGTGGCAAGAATTTTAAAAAATATTTATTGTGCTTGGAACACAGAGACATCAGTTTAGTCTCATTCCTTTCTTTAGTTATAGGATGTTTGGGCTGTTATTTCTTCCAATATTGCCTCTCTTCCATTTTCTTTGTTCTCTACCTTTAATAGATAAATTTTAGCTTTTCTGTGTCTATCCTTTTAGTATCTTATGTGTTTCTTCATACTCTCCATTTCTGTACCATTTTCTTTTCTTTTCTTGTCTTTTTTTGTTTGTTGGTTGGTTGGTTGGTTTGAAGGAATCTTGCTCTGTCCCCCGGCTCTGATCTCGGCTCACTGCAACCTCCCACCTCCCAGGTTCAAGCGATTCTCCTGCCTCAACCTCCCGAGTAGCTGGGACTACAGGCGTGTACCACCATGCCTGGCTAATTTTTGTATTTTTAGTAAAGGCTGCGTTGCACCATGTTGGCAAGGCTGGTCTTGAACTTCTGACCTCAGGTGATTTGCCCGCCTCAGCCTCCCAAAGTGCTGGGATTAGAGGTGTGAGCCACCGTGCCCAGCCTCCATCCCATTTTCTGTGTTCTTCCAGCTCATTAACATGCTCTTTGCCTTCTCTCCTGGTTTTCAGCTCACCCATAAAATCCTGAATGCCAAAAATTATGGTTGTTATGTTTAGAATTTCCAATTTGTTTGTTTATTTAACAAACATTTATATGTCAGATACTGTTCAGAGTGCTTTATTAATGCTAAATTATTTAATCCTCATACCACCATATAAGGTATATACCATGACTATCTTCATTTTACAGATGGAAAAATGAAGACACAGATTGGTTTAGTAATCTGCCCTGGAGACATCCAACTATTGATTGTCGTCAGAGCCAGAATTGAAACCTAGGTTGTCTGGGAATTTAGGTGCTATGCTTTGCTTGTTAATAACCACCTCTTACTATTTTTGAATTGCCTCCTCCTATTTCATAAACAAATTCTCTCCTTTATCTCTCTGAAGATGTGAAATATGACTTATCATCATTCATTTTTCTGAGACAGTGTCTTGCTCTGTCACCCAGGCTGGAGTGCAGTGGAACAAGCTTGGCTCATTGCAACCTCCACCTCCCAGGTTCAAATGATTCTGCTGCCTCAGCATCCTAAGTAGCTGGGATCACAGGCGTGGGCCACCACACTGGATAATTTTTGTATTTTTAGTAGAGATGGGTTTTGCCATGTTGGCCAGGCTGGTCTCGAACTCCTGGACTTAAGTGACCCACATGACTTCACCTCCCAAAGTGCTGGGATTACAGGTGTGAGCCACCATGCCTGATATGATTTATTTTAAAGTCCTTGTGTGATTGCTTTTTTATTCTGTTTCCTCAAGTGTAAATTCTTCTGTTGTGTTCCCACTGCTGCCCTGTCTCTTTCCTGGGGTGGTCACTCTTCAACAGTGTGATGATTATTGGCTTTGAGCTGATCCTTGAAGATAATATTCCCTGGTAGACTGTTCACTGCTTCTGCTTGTGCAGCCTGGCTGGAGATAAAGGTTAAAATTAGCTCCTGAGTTTACACACCATGCAGTTTTCAATAAAAACAGAGGATGAGACGGCTTGTAGTAGATGTAATACATTAGTGGCTGGTCATCTGATTTCGATTACTTATCTTTTCTTCTAATCCTGCAGAGAAGTGCTGGTCTCCCACGTATAGCCTAGTATCTCTTCCGTAAGTATGCATGAATTTTATAAAGGACACCGTTGCTTATGTCTAGCCCGGAAGATATAAAAGAGTAAACTAACATGCCTGCTACCACTGTGGAAATCTGCCTCATTATGGAATATCAGTGGGGTTGCCTCCACTATCTGCAGCTTATATTGGCTGTTCTTAGTTTCAGGTATTCTTTTAGCATTTTAGTTTATCTGCAATGGGAGAAACTCCTTTCTTCTGACTTCATGTTTCATGAGTGAAGTCATCCACCATTTCTCTGCTTTGATTTCTCTCAGTTCCATTATTCACTCCTTTCAAAAGGAGGAGTGACTTAGCTAGTTTATATGTTTAAAGAATAGGATATGTATAGCTTTCTCCCTTTCTCTCTTTCTTTGAGATTCAGCTTCTCGAGGAAAACACAAAGCTACTCTATTTTCTAAATTTTAAAGGGGCGGGTATCCATGTGCGGAGGTCACCAGTGGTCCAAGCAGGCAATCAGGTGGTTTAATATGCTGCATTCTGGGATAAGAATTGGGAAGCCATTGTTACTGCACAACTTTTCATTATAAAGATATTTATCAGTAGTGAAGTTGTTAATTCATTTTGTCTTATCTCTCAGTTGGTTCAAAAATGGCAGAGAAAACAGGAATAACCTTTAATAGGCCCCTTTAAAAGATCACATTGTTTAGTAAGAATTTCTCTGCCATTTTCATAAACTAATGTATGACTGTCCATTGATTTATTGCTTTATATTATCTAAAAAATAGTCTCTATCATGTTTTGGAGTTTGGACACCAGGAGTGGAGTCTTGTGCTTGTTTTCAGTTAGCTATCTTGAAAATGAAAGACTGAAATTCACTTTAAACAAGTACTCAGTTTTAGTATTGAATAAAGGCAAATCTTGTGCTATCAACGAATTTGAAAATACATTTCAACCTTTTGCATGCTTGCACATGAAATCTTAGTGCTATGTAACATATGTGATGATTATAGTAGTATGATTTGTTTTATCTATTGGTTTATAAGTACAGAGACCACCTTCAATCTGCACTCAATTGCCTGCCTTGCTATGCCTGAGTAACATGATGCATTCTCTTGATCCTAATGGCCACATTTACATATTTGTTTAATTATGACATTCCTAATCATCTCACACTCATAGGAGATTTCCCACCAATAAGAATAAACCATACCTTCCCAGCGCTTGTTATTTTACCACTCCCACATTGATTCTCATTTTTATCCCTCTCCTATTGCCAAAGAAGGAGAATGGACAGTATATAATAGTCAGCTGAGTAATTTTGAGAAAGATCAAAAAAACTCCCTGAGAGCTTTTGGGGAGCAGCCTAGTTGCTAACCATCAGTCTGTGGTATTCCTCTGTGGAACAAAATTCCATAGAATATAAACCTCAGATGAGGTCTCTCCATGGTGTGATGCAACAAGACGAAAATAAGTTAACTTTGTAACCGTGCCTGGACGAGAGAGAAAACCAAAATCACCCACAACCATAAAAATGGCAAGCATCTCCCTTTTCCGGTTAACATTAAGTAACCACTGCTTCTTATTGTCATTGACCACTGCTCAGTGACAACTCTAGCCTTATGTGCTTAATTCTGCCTCCTAGATAAAAAATTGCTGATGCTCATTCATCAAATTTCTCTTGCTTTAAGACAGTACCCTGTCTGGATAGACCTTCGTTTCTTTGAATCCTTTCCCAAATCACCAAATATAAACTGAAATCCCTGGATGTTCTGTGTCCCTTGCTGCAGCAAGATCAATAAACCTATTTTTTTTTAAACTACAGAGATATTCCTGGTGGTTTTGTCTGGTGAGCATGGATAATACAGTGTACTTGAAGATAACAATGAGGATCAGGCTTCATGATGAGCAGGCCAACAAAAATCAGCAATTAGAGGGAAACAATATACATTTTCCAATGATGTTGACAGATGGGTACAGGCCACTTAAGGGGCATAGTAGCTACATCAGCTGCTGCACCACTGAAATCTCGGCATACATATTTATCCAGTGTCTATCTGTGGCAGGCAAAAACCCATCTCAGGTGGACCTGGGAGTATGAAAGCTAGTATTGGATACCATTCACCTTTTTTTTAGAGCTGCTTCCTTCCTTCAGCATCTATGACTACACACTGTGCCTTTAGCTAGATCTTCACCATGCTCTAGGTTAAATCTCTTTCCATATTATGCATTTCATACCTTCAAATATCAGTTAAACATGGTCTTTAGGTCTAGAAGTTATCAAAGTTATTCAAATATCTAGAAGTTATCAAAGATATCAAAAATATCAAACCTGCTTGCTCAGTTGTAATCAACTGGCTTATACTTACAGTGAGTATTTTCAATACCTTCTAGAGGTATTTTGCTCCTTAATATGTCTATCCAATGTTCCCTTAATTAGAATCTTAATTGTTACAGGATTTAGAAGCAAAAACTTGCCTTTTAAGGAAGAAACATTCATAGAGATTCCTGAGTCATACCAACTGCTTACTCTATCTTAAGAGCAAAGTTGGCTCTATTAAAATGCTGTGAACCCACAGACCAATGAGTAACTATAGCTACCTTGATTTGTTAATCTCCTCCTATATTTGGCTTCTTAACCAATTTAGGGGTAAAACAGTGCAGCATATTCTAGTAGTAAGAATATTGGGTTTGGAATTAGGATATAAAAATCTGAACACTGTCTGTGATGTTAGTCAAGTTGCTGAGTCTCAATTTCCATAAATGTGAAGTGTTGACGATATTACCACAAAAATTATCATTAAAACAAATTAAATAATAATGGAGATAGATACTGTTTTTGAGCATTATAATTATAGCTAACATTTGTTGAATGCTAGGCATTGCTCTAAAGAGTTTACTTGGATTTTTCTTACTTGATCTTCATCACAGCCTTTCAAGATGCATGCTACCACCTCTTAAATAACAGTGGCAAAGATTCTGGGCAGATGGATGAGTAGAAGCTTCAAGAATCTGTTTCCCCATCTAGATAACAACTGCATTAGCATATTCTGTCTGTTGTAAATATTTTTGAACTTTGGAGTGTTATTGAAGGCTTGCAACTTCCAGGGGAATGCTTGACAGTAAACTGTGGTTAATTTTGGTCAATTTCTGCTCTTATCTGGCTAGCAGCTTTCTCTCTCTTACCCTGAGCCTGGTTGGAGGCAGTGCATGAGCTTCAGGAAGCTTGCATGCAGCTTGCATGTAGCTTGCAGGAGCCAAGGTAGGCAAGAAGAACTCTGTCCTCCAAATATCAGAATCTATGTTCTGAGTGCTGACTGCTGCTTCTGATCATGGAGGTGCAGACACAAAGACAGATAGTCATTGTTGTATCTCCTCACCTTCAAATATTACAAATTTCTTTTCCTGTAACTGAAGCAACTTCCAGGGAATTTAAATTACCAGGACCATATTCCCCCTACTTCATTTGTTTTTCCTTGTTTGATGATCAGACATTAAAGACTAGGATATTCCAAAGCAACTGCATATACCAGGAAAATCAGAAAGTCACTAACAAGCCAAGGGAGAGGCACAGGCTCAGAAAAACGCCTGAGAAGACGTTAAGTTTATATCGTAGGCTAATCATTGGCACAGAGATAACTTACAAGAATCAAAATCAAATCAAAATGAAACAAAATAACAGCAAACTCTGGGGAAAGGGAACAACCTGATTTCTAGAGTTACCAGATTATCAGATTTAAATGTCTATTTTTGAAAAAAAAAAAAATTAGTAGGCATACAAAGAAAGAAAAAAGTATGAACAACAACAGAAACTGTTACTGACAGAGATCAGAAGACAAACCTACTAAAGAAGTCTTTAAAACACCATTTGAAAGCTACTCAAATAACAAAAGGAGGATATGGAGAAGGTCAAGAAAACAATGTATGAACAAAATGAAAATATCAATAAGGAAATAGAAAATCTAAAGAGAAACAAAAAAGAAGTTCTAGAGCTGAATATAATAATAACTGAAATTTTAAAAAATGACCAAAAGGATTCAAAAGCAGGGTTGAGTAGGAAGAAGAATTAGTGAATTGAAAATAGGACAATTGAAACTATCAAGTCTGAAGAAGAGAAAGAAAAAAGGTGAAGAAAAAACACAGCGTAAGGGACCCATGAGACACCATGAAATGGACTAACACACATATTGTGGCAGTCCAAAAGGAAAAAGAAAGTGGGGGTGGTTGAGTGATTACATGAAGAAATAATAGTTGAAAACTTCCCAAGTTTTGTGAAAGACAAGAATATAAACATCCAAAAAGCTAATGATCCCTAAGTAAGGTGAACTTAAAGAGACCCACATAATCAAACTGTTGAAAGACAACGATAAAGAGAGAATCTTAAAAACAGAAAGAAAGAAGAAACTTGTCATGTATAAAAGATGCTCAGGACACATAATCAAAATGTGGACAAAAATAAAGAGAGATAAAGCAGCAAGACAGAAGAAACTTGTCTCATCTTAGAGATTCTCAATCAGATTATCAGCATATTTCTTATCAGAAACTTTGGAAGCCAGAGGCAGTGGGTTGGTAATTTCAAAGTGCTAAAAGAAAAAAAAAACCTGTCACCTAATGATTCTATATCTGTCTTTCAAAAGTGAGGGAGAAGTTGTTTCCAGAAAAATAAAAGCTGAAGGAGTTTGTTACCACTAGGCCTATCCTGCAAAAAATGCCAAAGGGGAGTAATATGAACAAGATTGCAAAATAGGAGTTCTCTTGCTTCATTTCCTCTTGACAGAAATCCAACTAGCCACTAAACACAGACAAAAATCCCATCCCAAACATCTGAAAACTTGGGAACCACAGAAACTAGCTAACAGCAATTTCAGCCCAGACTGTGCTGGCATGGCAGTCCTAGGCATAGGCACCCCCTAGTGCTGAAACAGGTGCAGCAGTCAGAGTCTTAGATACCACATCAGACAATCTACCCAGAATATCTGGACTATTGAAGTACATTTCCAGACCAAGTCAGACTGCAAAGATTAGAATAAGTACTCATTTTTCAATGCACAGACATCAATGCATGACCATGAATATCAAGGACAATTAAGGAAACATGACATAATCAAATGGCAAAATAGGGTGCTAAGGTCTAACTTTAAAGAGATGGAGATAAATGAACTATCAGAAAAGAAATCAAAATACTGTTTTAAAAAAGCCTAGTAAGGCCAGGCACAGTGGCCAACCCCTGTAATCCCAGCACTTTGGGAGGCAAAGGTGGGCAGATCACTTGAGGTCAGGAGTTTGAGATCAGTCTGGCCAATGTGCTTCAACTCCATCTCGACTACAAATACACACAAAAATATGTGCTTGCAGGTCCAGCTACTCAGGAGGCGAGGGCAGGAGAATCACTTGAACCCAGCAGGTGGAGGTTGCAGTGAGCTGAGATTGCACCACTGCACTCCAACCTGGGTGACACGGCAAGACTCTATCTCAAATAAATAAATAAATAAATAGATAAATAAACTTGGTAAACTTAAAGAAAATATAGCAAAACAATTCAGAAATTTATCTGAGAAATTTAACAGAGAGATTAAAGGAACAAAACATCAAATAAAAATCTTGGAGCTGAAAAGTACAGAACGAAGTGAGAAATGTAATAAAAAGCATCAAGCAAATTTATCAAGCAAAACAAACACAACAAACACATCTGTAAACTCAGACATGTTATTTAAAAATTTACAGTCAGAGGAGAAAAAAAGAATGAAAAAGATTGAAGAAAGCTTATGGAATTTATGGAGCAACATTGGAAGAGCAAATTAGCAGTTTTTGGCATTCAAGAGGGATTAGAGATAGATAAAGGGGTAGAAAGCTTATTTAATACATGATAGCAGAAAAATTTCCAAACCGGGAGAAAAATATAGATGTCAAGGTAAAGGAAGGCCAAAAGTCTCCAATCAGGCTTAATCCAAATAAGACTAAACCAAGACACAATATAAACACACTTTCAAAGATTAAAGACAAAGAGAGGATCCTGAAAGCAGCAAGAGGAAAGAAGTGACACAAAAGGAGTTTCAATACATTTAACAGCAAACTTCTCAACGGAAACCTTACAATCCAAGCTTGAGTGAGTGAGTGAGAAGACATATTCAAAACACTGAAGGAAAAATAAAAAAAAACCCCTGCCATTCACAAATATTGTACCCAGCAAAGTTGTCCTTCATAAGTGAACGATAGATTAAAAACTTCCCCAAACAAACAAAAGCTGAGGAAGTTTATCACCGGACAAGAAATGCTAAGGCCGAAAGTAAAGGATGCTAATGAGTAACATGACAACATCTAAAAGTATAAGACTCACTAGTAAAAGGGAGTGCAGTCATGAGCTGCATAATGACACTTCAATCAACAAGTGGCATATATGATGATGGTCCCATAAGATTCAGTGTTTAATATAGTAAAATTTTGTACAGGTTTGTAGTCTAGTAGCAATAGGTTATACCATATAGCCTAGGTGTGGAGTAGTCAATATCATCTAGGTTTGTGTAAATACAATCTATGATGTTCACACAATGGCAAAATCACCTAATGATGCATTTCTCAGCACATATACCTGTTATTAAGTGATGCATGACTGTACTGTAATGGGGTGTGTAAATCATGTATATCTTGTGTATATCTTTAGTATGAAGGTTAAAAGACAAAATCATAGAATACAAAAACTTCTTTGAGGGATATGCAATATAAGAAGATGTAAATTGTGACACTAAAAAATTCAAAATATGGTGAGCAGTGGAGTAAAAATATAGAGTTTTATTTTATGAAGTTAAATTGTTACCTACAAGATTTTTTTTGTAAGCCTCATGGTAACCACAAAACAAAAACCTACAATAGATATGTTTAACAAAAGAAGTAATGGCTGGGTATAGTGGCTGAGTATGGCATTTTGGGAGGCTGAGACAGGTGGATCTCTTGAGGACAGGAGTTCAAAACCAGCCTGGCCAACATGGTGAAAACCCATCTCTACTAAAAACAAACAAACAAACAAACAAAAACTACTAAAATTAGCTGGCATGGTGGTGCATGCCTGTAGTCTCAGTTACTCGGAAGGCTGAGGTGGGAGGATTGCTTGAACCCAGGAGGCAGAGGTTGCAGTGAGCCAAGATTGTGCCACTGCACTCCAGCCTGGGTGACAGAATCAGACCTTGTGAGATGGTTTGACTCTCTGTCCCCACCCAAATCTCACCTCCGATTGTAATCCTTATAATCCCCGCATGCCAAGGGTGGGACCAGGTGGAGGTAATTGGCTCATGGGGGCAGTTTCCCTCATGCTGTTCTCGTGATAGTGAGTGAATTCTCAGGAGATCTGATGGTTTTATAAGCATCTGGCATTTCTCCTGCTTGCACTCGCTTTGTCCTGTACCCTGTGAAGAAAGTGCCTGCTTCTCCTTTGCCTTCCATCATGATTGTAAGTTTCCTGAGGCCTCCCCAGCAATGTGGAACTGTGAGTCAACAAAACCTCTTTCTTTTGTAAATTACCCAGTTTCTTCATAGCAGTGTGAGAATGAACTAATACACCTTCTTTCTCTCAAAAAAAAGGCAATGAATCAAACATGATAAAATCACTCAACCACAAAGGAAGACAGTAAGAGAGAAAGAAAGGAACAATGGATATGCAAAACAGGTAGAAAACAGAAAACAATTAAAAAATGGCAGTAGCAAGTTCTTACCTATCAACAATTACCTTGAATGTAAATGGATTAAATTATTCAATTAAAAGACATATAATGCCTAAATGAATGAAAAAAACAAGAGCCGACTCTATGTTGCCTGCAAAGGACTCATCTCACCTGTAAGAACATTCATAGATAGCAAGTGAAGGTATAGAAAAAGATTTTCCATGCAAATGAAAACCATGAGAGAGCAGGAGTAGCTATACTTATATCAGATAAAATAAGTTTTAAGTCAAAAACTATGAAAAGAAATAGACGAGGACATTACATAATGAAAAAGGGTTTCATTCGACAAGAAAATGTCACAATTGTAAATGCAAACACACTTAACATCAGAACACCTAAATACATAAAGTGAATATTAATAGATCTAAAGGAATAGATGGATGGCAATACAATAGTAGTGGGGGACTTCAACACCCCATTTTCAGCAACAGACAGGTCATGCACACAGAAAATCAATAAAGAAACATTGGATTTAATTTGTGCTCTAGACCAAATGAAACTTACAGACATTTATAGGACATTCTACCCAACAACTGCAGAATATCTCAACTGCACATAAAACATTTTCCAAGATAGATCATATGTAAGAGCCAAAACAAGTTTGAAAAAAATTTGAGAAGGTTGAAATCATATCAGGTAACTTTTCTGAACATAATGGTATAAAGGTTGAAATCAATAAAAGCAGGAACTTTGAAAACTTCACAAACATATGGAAATTCAGCAATATGCTTTTGAAAAACCAATGGGTCAATGAAGAAACTGAAAGAGAAATTAAAAAATTACTTGAGACAAATGAAAATAGAAACACAACATACCAAAACCTGTGGAATACACCAAAAGCAGTACATAGCAGGAAATTTGGAGCAGTAAATACCTACATCAGAAAAGAAGAAAGATCTCAAATAAAAAAACCCAATGTTGCACCTCAAAGAACCAGAAAAATAAGAATAAAATAAATAAATAATTAGTATAAGAAAGAAAATAATAAAGATCAGAGCAGAAATAAACCAGAGACTGTAAAAAATTACCAAGGATCAATAAAATAAAGAATTTATTTTTTGAAAAGATAAACAAAATTGTCAAATCTTTAGCTAGATTCAGAAAAAAAGAGAAGACTCAAATGAAGAACACCAGTGATGAAAAAGGAGACATTACAACTGATATCACAGAAAAAATATTATAATAGACTATCATGTGCAATTATATGCCAACAAATTGGATAACCTAGAAGAAATGTACAATTTCATGGGCACGTACAACCTACCAAGATTGAATTATGAAGAAATAGAAAACTGAGAAGACCAATAATGAATAAGGAGATTAAATCATTTATAAAAAGTCTTCCATCAAAGACAAGTCTAGGACCTGAAGACTTCACTGCTGAATTCTATCAAATATTTAAAGAAGAACTAATACTTATTCTTCTCAAATTATTTCAAAAAAATTGAAGGAGAAAAAATTGTTTAAATTTATTCTGTGAGGCCAGCATTACCTTGATACCAAACCAGACAAGGACAAACACACATACAAGAGAAAAATACAGGCATATATTCCTGATGAACATATATGCTAAAATCTTCAGTAAAAAACTAGCAAACGTAATTTAACATCTTATTAAAGAGATCATTCACTGTGATCAAGTGTGATTCAGCACAGTGATGCAATGATGGTTCAACATATGCAAATGAATGCATCACATTAATAGAATGCAGAACAAAAACCATAGGATCATTTCAATAGATACAGAAAATGAATTTGATAAAATTTATGGTCTTTTGTGATTAAAACTCTCAACAAATCAGGTATAGAAGAAATGTACCTCAACACAGGAAAGGCCATCTATGAAAAACCCACAAGTAACATTACACTGAATGGGGGAAAGTTGAAAGCTTTTCTTTTAAAGTCTGGAACAAGACAAGCATGCCCACTCTTGCCACTTCTATTCAACATAGTTCTGAAAGTCTTAATCTGAGCAATTAGGCAAGAGAAAGAAAAGGTATTCATCTTAGAAGGGAAGAAGTTAAATTGTTCCTGTTTACAGATGACATAAGCTTATATATAGAGAATCCTAAAGACTCTACCAAAAAAATGGTTTTTGATAACAAACTTCAGTAAAGCTGTAGGTCACAATCAACATTAAAAAAGTAGTATTTTTACACACTAACAATGAACCATCTGATAAAGAAAATTTGAAAAATCTCATTTACAATAGCTCCAAAAAAAAAAAACCTTACAAATGAATGTTACCAAGGAGGTAAAATACATCTACACTGAAAAAACTATAAAACATTGATGAAAATATTGAAGAAGACAGAAACAAATGGAAATGCATCTCATGTTCATAGGTTAGAAGAATTAATATTGTTAGACTGTTCATACTGCTGAATTCAATCTATAGAGTCAATAAAATCAGTGTTAAAACTATAATGACTTTTTTATGTTTACAAATCTCTTTAATGTTCTGAATTAATAGAAGACAGCTAGATTTTTAATTTTATTTTATGTTTTAAATTCAATTTAATTTTATTTTAAATTCCAGAATACATGTGCAGGACATGTAGGTTTGTTACATAGGTAAACGTGTGCAATGGTGGTTTGCTGTACCTATCAACCCATCACCTACGTCAGCCCTGCATGCATTAGCTATTTATCCTGATGCTCTCCCTCCCCCTGCACTCCCCGACAGGCCCCAGTGTGTGTTGTTCCTTCCCCTGTGTCCATGTGTTCTCATGGTTCAACTCCCACTTATAAGTGAGAACATGCAGTCTTAGTTTTCTGTTCCTGTGTTAGTTTGAGGTTAATGGCTTCCAGTTCCATCCATGTTTCTGCAAAGGAAATGATCTAGTTCCTTTTTATGGCTTCATGTTATTCCATGATATATATGTATCACGTTTTCTTTATCCAGTCTATCATTGATGGGTGTTTGGGTAAATTCTATGTGTTTGCTATTGTGAATAGTGCTGAAATGAACAAATGTATGCATGTGTCTTTATAATAGAATGATTTATATTTCTTTGGGTATATACTCAGTAATGGAATTGCTGGGTCAAATATTATTTCTGGCTCTAGGTCATTGAGGAATTGCCACACTGTCTTCCACAGTGGTTGAACTAATTTACATTACCACCAACAGTGTAAAAGCTTTTCAATTTCTTCACAGCCTCACCAGCATCTGTGGTTTCTTGACTTTTTAATAATCTCACTGGTATGAGATGGTATCTCATTGTGGTTTGATTTGCATTTCTCTAATGATCAGTGATGTTGAACTTTTTTTCATATGTATGTTGGCTGCATAAATGTCTTCTTTTGAGACATGTCTGTTCATGTTCTTTGCCCATTTTTTAATGGGGTTGTTTGTTTTTATCTTGTAAATTTGTTTAAATTCTTTGTAGATTCTGGATATTAGACCTTTGCCAGATGAATAGATTGCAAAAATTTTTTCTCATTCTGTCGGTTGTCTGTTCACTCTGATGATAGTTTCTTTTGCTGTGCAGAAGCTCTTTAGTTAGATCCCATTTGTCAATTTTTGCTGTTGTTGAAGTTTCTTTTGATGTTTTCGTCATGAAAACTTTGCCTGTGCTATGTCTTGGATGGTATTGCCTAGATTTTCTTCTAGGGCCTTTATGGTTTTGGGTTGTACATTTAAATCTTTAATACAAGTTAACTTTTATACAACAGTTAACTTTCATACAAGGCATGAAGAAGGGGCCCAGTTTCAATTTTCTGCATATGGCTAGTCAGTTTTCCCAGTACCATTTATTAAACAGAGAATCTTTTCCCTATTGCTTGTTTTTGTCAGGTTTGTCAAAGATCAGATGGTTGAAGATATGTGGTCTTATTTCTGAGATCTCTATTCTGTTCCATTGGTCTATGTGTCTGTTTCTGTACCAACACCATGCGGTCTTGGTTACTACAGTCATGTAGTATAGTTTGAAGTTGGGTAGCATGATGCCTCCAGCTTTGCTCCTTTTGCTTAGGATTTTCTTGGCTATATGGGCTCTTTTTTGGTTCCACATGAATTTTAAAATAGTTCTTTCTATTTTAAAATATTATCTGCGAGGAATGCCAATGACAGTTTAATGGGAATAGCATTGAATCTATAAATTACTTTGGATATTATGGCCATTTTCACCATATTGATTCTTCCTATCCATGAGCATGAAATGTTTTCTCATTTGTTTGTTTCCTCTGTGATTTGCTTGAGGAGTGGATTGTAGTTTTCCTTGAAGAGGTCCTTTACTTCCCTTGATAGCTGTATTCCTAGGTATTTTGTTATCTTTGTAGCAATTGTGAATGGGAGTTCATTCATGATTTGGCTCTCTGCCTATCTGTTGTTGGTGTGTGGGAATGCTTGTGATTTTTGCACATTGATTTTGTATCCTGAGACTTTGTTGAAGTTGCTTAGCAGCTTAAGAAGCTTTTGGGCTGAGATGATGGAGTTTTCTAGATATAGAATTATGACATCTGCAATACAATGACATTCTTCACAGAAAAAAACCCCTAAAATTTAAACAGTATTATAAAGATCCCAAATAGCCAAAGTAATCTTGATTAAAAAAAAAAGCAGGAGGCAGCACAGTACTTGACTTTAAAGTATACTACAGAGCTATAATAATAATAAAAAAGGTATCTGCATAAAAACAGAAACATAGGCCAATGGAACAGAATAAAGAGTCCAGAAATAAGTCCATGCATTTACAATCAAGTGACTTTCAACAAAGGTGCCAAGTAAACACAATGGGGAAAGGAAAGTCTTTTCAATAAATAATGTTGGGAAAACTGGATATCCACATGCAGAAGAATAAAATTAGACCCTTATCTTTCACCCGATAAAGTAGAAATTCAAAGTAAGTTAGCAACTTAAATGGAAGACCCCCAAACTATGAAAATGCTAAAAGAAAACATAGGAAAAAGCTTCATGACATTGGTTTCTGCAATGATTTTCTGGCTATCACCTTAAAAGCACAGGCCAGGGCTGGGCGTGGTAGCTCACGCCTCTAATCCCAGCACTTTGGGAGGCTGAGGTGGGTGGATCACCTGAGGTCAGGAGATGGAGACCATCCTGGCCAACATGGTGAAACCCTGTCTTTACTAAAAACACAAAATTTAGCTGAGTGTAGTGGCATGCACCTGTAATCCCAGCTACTGGGGAGGCCGAGGCAGGAGAATCACTTGAACCTGGGAGGTGGAGGTTGCAGTGAGCCGAGATTGGGCCATTGCACTCCAGCCTGGTGACAGAGTGAGACTCCGTCTAAAAAAAAAAAAAAAAGAAGAAAAGAAAGAAAGCACAGGCCACAAAAGCAAAATTAGACAAATAAGATTACATCAAACTAAAAAGCTTCTGCACAATGCAGGAGACAAATTACCAGAATGAAAAGACAACATTCAAAATGGGAGAAAATATTTGCAAATTATACAGCTGAAAAGGGGTTGATATCCAAAATACATAAGAAACTCTTACAAGTCAACAGCAAGAAAGCAAATAATCTAATTAACAAATGGGCAAAAGACCTTCATTGACATGTCTTAAAAGACATACACAAGGTCAGCAGGTATATGAAAAAAATGTTTAACATCAGTAATCATCAGGGAAATACAAGTCAGAACTACAATGAGATATCAACTTGTACCTATTAGAATGATGATTATAAAAAATACAAAAGGTAAGTGGTGACAAGGATGGAGAGAAATGGAAATCCTCACACAATGTTGGTGGGAATGCAAATTGGTAAAGCCGTTATGGAAAACACTGTGGTGGTGCCTCAAAAAGCTAAATATAGAACTAACATATGATCTAGCAATCTCACTACTAGGTATATATATCCAAAGGGAACAAAATAAATATGTCAAAGAGATAGCTACGTTCCAATGTTTATTGCAGCACTATTCACAATTACCAAGATATGGAATGAATCTCAGCATCCATTAATATATGAATGGATAAAGAAAATGTGGTATATATACACAATGGTATACGACTTAGCCATAAAAAAAGTAAGTCCTGTCATTTGCAACGGTGGGTGAACCTGGAGGACATATGTTGAGTGCAATAAGGCAGGCACAGAAAGACAAATACCACATTATTTCACTCGTGAAAAATCTACAAAATTGATCTCATACAAGTAGAGAATAGAATGGAGGCTCGGGTGGTTAGGGTGAATTGGGGTTGAGGTGATGTGGATCAGAGAAAACATATTTACAGTTAAGAGGAATAAATTCAAGAGATCTATTGTACAACATGGTGACTCTAGTTAATATTGACATATGGTACTATTGAAAAATGCGCAGAGTGGATGTTGTGTTTTCATTACAAAAGTGATAGCTAGCTAGATTTAACCATCCCAGAATGTACATATACTTCAAAATATCAAGTTGTACATGATTTAAGAAATTTACATCGATTACTTGTTGAAATGATAATATAGATATATGAGATTAAGTAAAATATACTATTAACATTTAAGAAAATACGAAAGGGAATCTTGCAGGTTGAAAGGGAAGTATAGTAGACAATACTTCAAAGCCATGCAGAGAAATAAAGGTCTCAGTAAAGGTAAATACAATGACAATTATCAAAGCTAGTATTATTGCAACAATAATTTGTAATTTAACTTTTTGTAAATAAAAAAAGTTTACAAGTGACAAAGAAAGGCATTGTATGTCAATAAATGTTTCACAGCAAGAAGATATAACAATTACAAACACGACTCAACAACAGACCATTAAAAAAGATATAAAGCAAAAGTGGACAGAATTGAAGAGGGAAAGAGATGGTGCCAATATCTTACTCTGAACAAAAGATAGAATAATCAGATGAGATAAGTAAGGAAATAGAGGACTTACAAAACACAATAAACCAACTAGGCTTAACAGATATGTATACACCACTCAACAACAACGTTCCTCTTAAGTGCACATTGAACATTTTCAAGATAGACTATATGTTAGACCACAAATTAAATCTTAATAAAAATTTTAAAATAAATATTATATACAGTATCTTCTCTGACCAAAATTGGATAAAATTAAAAAAATCAATAACATAATTACATAACAAAAACTGGAAAATTCACAGGTTTGTGAAAATTAAGAGCACTCTTAAATAACCAATAGTTCAAAGAGAAAAATCACAAGAGAAATTAGAAAATACTTAGAGATAAATGAAAATTAATACACAACACACCAAAATTTTTGTGACGCAACAAACACAGCGCTAAGGGAAAATTTGTATGTATAAATACTTAAATTTAAAAATCTTAAATTAACAGCTTAAAAACTTAAGGAACTAGAGAAAGAACAACGTAAGCACAAAGCTAGCAGAAGGAAGGAAAAATTGGAGTAGAGATAAATGACATAGAAACTAGAAAAACAATAGAGAAAATGAACAAAGACAAAAAATTGGTTTTCCAAAAATATTAGCAAAATTGGCAAATCTTTAACTAGATTGGCTAAGAACAAAATAGAGAATAATCAGATCACTACAATATTGAAGTAGGCATATTACTACTCTTTATACATAAATAAAGGGATTACAAGAGAGTTCTATGAACAAATTATATGCCAACAAATTGGATAATCTGGATGAAATGACCAAGTTCCTAAAAACATAAAAACTACTGTAATAGTCTACTTGAGCTACTATAAAAAATACCATACATTGAGTGGTTTTAACAACAAAAATGTTTCTCATAGTTCTGGAGGCTGGTCAATTGAAAATCAAGGTGCAAACTGATTTAATTCCTGGTGAGGGAGTTTTTTCCTGGCTTGCAGGTGCAGCCTTCTCATTGTGTCCTCCTGTGATCTTTCCTCTTTGCTCAAAGGAGATCTCTCTCTCTCTCTCTCTCTCTCTCTCTTGAATTCTTATAAGGCTACTAATTCCACTAATCCACTAACCTCATTAGTACCTCATCATTGTGATCTCATTTAACTTTAATCATCTTCTAAAGGCCTTACCTCCAATTACAGTCACATCAGAGTTAGCGTTTCAACGTATGATTTTTTTGGGGGGAGTGGGAGAGTGTATAATTCAATTCATAACACCTTTCAAGACTAAAGTACAAAGTAACAGAAGCTATCAATAATAGGAGATTGACCCAGTAATAAAAACATCTCCCAATAAACGAAAGCCCTGGTCCTGATGGCTTCATTCGTGAATTGTACGAAACACTTAAAAAAGATCAAATACCAATCCTTCTCAAAAATTTTCCATATCACGAAGAGGAGAGAGCACTTCCTAATTAAATCTATAAGGCCAGCATTACCCTAACATCAAAGACAGACAACAACACCACAAGAAAAGAAAACAGCAAACCAATGTCCCTTATAAAAATCAAGGCAAAAATCCTCAGCAAAATATTGTCAAACTAAACTCTGCAGCATATTGAGAGGATTATATATTATAATCAACTGGGATTTATTTCTAGAATGAAAAGATGGTTCAACATATGAATATCAATCAATGTAACATCCCGGATTAACAGAATGAAGAAAAAAACCCACATGGTAATCTCATTTAATTCAGAAAAAGTATTTGTTAAAACTCAACACCCTTTCATGATAAAATACCCAATAGAAATAGAAAGAATCAACTGTATCATATTAAAAGCTGTATACAAAACTTCCACAGTAAAGATCATACTCAATGTTGAAAGGCTGAAAGCTTTTTCTCTAATATCAGGAACAAGACAATGATGGCTGCTTTCCCCACTTCTGTTCTATGCAGCATGAGAATTCTAGCCAGAGAAAATAGGTAAGAGAAATAAATTTGAAAAAAATGCACCTAAATTAAAAAAGAAGTAAAATGATATATGTTTGCAGATGACATAATCTTACAAGTAGAAAATACTAAAGATTCCACACACAGAAAAACCTGTTAGAACTAAAAATGAATTCAGTGAAGTAGTAGAATACAAAGTCAACATACAGAAATCAGTTGCATTTCTATACTTTCTCAATGAACAATCTGAAAAGAAAGTTAGAAAAATAGTTTTATTTATGATAGCATCAAATGTAATAAAACACTTTGGAATTAACCAGGGAGGTGAAAGACTTGTATAAAATCTACAAAACATTGCTAAAGAAAATTGTGGCTCATGCCTGTAATCCCAGCACTTTGGGAGGCCGAGGTGGGTGGGTCACAAGGTCAAGAGATGGAGACCATCCTGGCCAACATGGTGAAACCCCGACTTTACCAAAAGTACAAAAATTAGCTGGGTGTGGTGGTATGCACCTGTAGTTCCAGCTACTCCAGAGGCTGAGGCAGGAGAATCACTTAAACAAGGGAGGTGGAGGTTGCAGTGAGCGGAGATCATGCCATTGCACTCCAGTACGGTGACAAAGAGAAACTCTGTCAAAAAAAAAAAAAAAAAAAGAAGAAGAAGAAGAAAATTAAAGAATACATAAATAAATGGAAAGGCATCCCATGTTCATGGATTGGAAATGTAATACTGCTAACATATCATACAATGTGATCTTCAGATTAAATGCAATCTTTATCAAAATCTCAATGAAGTTTTTGCAGAAGTAGACAAATTCATCCTGAAATTCATATGGAATCTTATGTTAAACAGTATAGCCAAAATAATCTTGAAAAAGAAGGACAAAGACAGAGAACTCACACTTCCTGAATTCAAAACTTACTTTAAAGTAATAGTAATCAAAATGGCATGGTACTTGTTTAAAGCCAGACATACTGACAAATGGAATAGAGTAGAGATCCCAGAAATAAACCCTTGCCTACATGCCCAAATGATTTTCAACAAGAGTTCCAAGACCTTTCAATGGGGAAAGAACAGTCCTTTCAACAAATGGTGTTGGGAAAATTAGACATTCACATGCAAAAGAATAATGTTGGAACCTTACCTAACCTGACGTATAGAAGTTAGCTCAAGATGGACTAAAGAGCTAAATATAAAAGCTAAAATTATACAACCCTTAAGAGAAAAAATAGGGCAAAATCTTCACAACATTAGATTTGACAAAGATTTCTTGGATATGATACTAAAGGCACAGGCAACAAAAGCAAACATGGACACACTGGATATCATAAACATTGAAAACTTTTGTCAATCAAAGGACACTTTCCATGTAGTAAAAAGGCAACCTACAGAATGGGAAATATATTTGGAAAACATATATCTGAGAAGGGATTAATATCCAAAACATATAACTCCCAAAACTCAACAACAGAAAACAAACAACCCAATTTAAAAAATAGACAAAGGACTTATTCAAGAGTCTATTCAGACTTTTCTCCAAAAAAGATTTTTGGATGGGTAATAAGCATATGAAAAGATCAAAATATCACTATTCATTAGAAAAATGCAAATTAAACCACAATGAGATATCACCTCACACTCATTTGGAATATCACTATCAAATAAAGCAGAAAATAACAAGTGTTGGTGGGGATATGAAAAAAGTACAGGACCCTTGTGGACTGTTGGTGGGAATGTAAAATGACATATCAATGTGGGAAACAGTATGACAGTTTTTCAAAAAATTAAAAACAGAATTACCATATGATCCAAATACACAAAGAAATTGAAAACATGGTCTCCACGAGATATTTATTTACCCATCTTCACATCAGAATTATTCAGAATTACTAAAGGATAGATGCAACCACTCAACAGATGAATAAATAAACCAAATGTGGTTTATACTTACAATGAAATGTTATTCATCCTTCAAAAGGAAGAAAATGTTAACATATACTACAACATGGATCAACTTTGAGGACATTATGCTAAATGAAATAAAGTATTTATATAAGATAAATATTATATGATTCTACTTATATTAGTTAACTAGATTAGTCAAAATCATAGAGACAGAAAGTAGGATGGTGATTACCAGGGTTTCGGAGGAGGAAAGAATGAATGGGTATTATTGTTTAATGAGTATAGAGTTTCAGTTTTGCAAGATGAATTGAGTTCTAGAGATAGCTGATACTAATGATTGCACAATGATATGGATATGCTTCAGACCACTGAATTTTATACTTACAAGTGATTAAAATGGAAATTTTATGTTGCATGAATCAAAAAAAGTATGAATTAGGGTTACAAAAGAATATCAAAGGCAGAGGCAGAATTTAAATTCATACCTGTTTTTAAAATAAAGTTAACACTCTTTACTACTACATCGCACTGCTACCGTATCTGCACCATGAAATATAAACCATCTGTATAATAAATAATTATAAAGTACAGTAAGGTTTACTAACTCTTTACAGGGCTTTGTGCAAACTGATGTTCACAAAAATTCTAGTAGTAACGAAGACAACTATGATTATTGTACCTATTTTTAAAGAGAAGAGTACTAAAGTTTAGAACAATTGTCAAAGACAAAAATGTTTAACATTGTTAGCATTATGCATTTGAAATAACTGGATATTTGTTGCTATGCAAGCAAAAAATCTGGGTAGTTAAGATTTGTTTTAGTTGTAGTTTTGTGTGTGTGTTTTCTGGAGATTTAACCACTTGGAATGTTTAATAATAGTACAACAGATTAGAAAGAATTATATGTCAGGATACTGCTTAGGAAGCTGAAATTGAAATAAGGATGTTCTCAATGCTCCTAAGTTTTACAAAAGGGAGATTTAATTAAGGTCTATAAAGACTTAATTTCAAATTCTATTTGTCCAAACTGTTGATGAGCATTCCTGTTTATCCATTTTAGTGTGTCATAGTACCTGCTGATGTCTGAATATTTTGGCATTTAATGAAT
Organism: Mandrillus leucophaeus; assembly: GCF_000951045.1. NCBI lineage: Eukaryota > Metazoa > Chordata > Mammalia > Primates > Cercopithecidae > Mandrillus > Mandrillus leucophaeus. The sequence continues at coordinate 171,286 of NW_012100421.1, forward strand.
TCCTGCAACAGGAGGCTTCCAAAATATTTTAGGACCAATCGATGGAAAAATAAAGGTAATGCAATTAGTTCCTGTAGATCTTGATTTATATAAAATTATGTATTTATGATGACTGTTTTCCATCCAAGAATTACACAATTATTTATAATTTAACAATCATGCTGATTGACATTTTTCTAGGAAACAGAAAGAAGCTTACTGAGATTTTTTTTTCAGTCAGATAGTTTTTTTGGAAGGTATTTTCCTTTCCCTGTGGAGAACTCAATAGCATTTGTGATGAGAAAATATGATTCATGAATAAACCAGTAATTTGGCAAAGCAAATAAGCTCCATTAGTTTTTAAAGCCTGAAATTTTAGTCTTATAGTGCAATAAGGGTTATTAAATCAATATAGAGTTGTCTTCCGACTTGGAATAGACTCATTTGGCACTAACAACATTTTCAGCCACAAATTATGTAACTGTTTTTTTAATAGGAAAACTCCAAACATTGATTTATATTTTAGTATAAAAGCTCTCTAATGCAATACTTTATTACTTTTCAGGATCATCTACTACTTCTGAAATTTTCTCCCTTTTCACTTGTTTTCATATGATTAATTATGTTTTTCCTTATTATACTATTGGACATTCATATTTAAAAATCTGAAGAACACTGAACTATATAGAAACTAAAATACAAATCACTCTAAATTTAACAAGTACAGCCAAACTCTGGGAACATTTTGTTATATTTAATACTCTAACTTTGTGATCAAAGTTATAAATTTCACACTTCTCCTAGCTAAAGACAAAAATGTCATTGAGCTTTATGTATTAAAGCATCTTAAGAATTGTGGGCATGTTTTTAATTTTCATAGAATGCATTATATTTTCATAATTACTTTTGTTCACCATAAAATCTTCTTAGTGTCAACACTGAGCCAACATACATTTCTTTAACACCTTTTTTTTTCCCCCAACTATTATTTTTGTTTTAGGGAGTACGTGTGCAGGTTTGTTACATAGGTGAATTGCATGTCACTGAGGTTTGGTGTTCAAATGATTTTGTTACTCAGGTAGTGAGCATTTTGCCTGATAAAAGTTTTTTGATCCTTACCCTCCTCCCACCTCCCACCTTCAAGTAAGCCCCAGTGTCTTTTGTTCCCCTCTTTGTCCATGTGTACTCAATGTTTAGCTCTCACTTATAAGTGAGAACATGTGGTATTTGGTTTTCTGTGCCTGCATGCGTTGCCTCAGGAGAACAGCCTCCAGCTGCATCCATGTTGCTGCAAAGGACATGATTTCATTCTTTTTTGTGGCTGCATAGTATTCCATATAACACCTTTCTTATTTTTATTTTTGCCCAGCACATGATAGGCACTGGTTCTGCAGGGAGACATATCTCTCCTAAGTGTGGTGACAAACCAGAACGAAGTGATTTCTAAATGGTATGTTAGATGTTATAGCACAGTGCGGGTAACATGGCAGTGTTGAGAAGCGTACCTAATCCTCATGTAGGTGACAGGAACGTTGCAATTTTTCAAAATTTGTTTTACTAGATGGAGAGTGTCAATGAGAATATTAAATTCACTTACTGGGGTCATGTTCCTGGCCCATTTTGCCAAGGATTTTGTCCCTGATGGTGGCAGAAAGCCATTAATTTAGGGTGGGCCCCAAAGTTTTCCAGAAACAAATATAAATCTAGTATTCTCCAATTAGCCTGCCATGTATCTACTTTCTAGAAGTAAATATACACCACTGATAAATATGTTTAAATTCACAAATTTTACTACCCATTTTACTGAGAGTGAGATATTTGTCAATATTTTATTACCAGTGTATTTTCTGCTCTGTGAAGTAAGAATTTCTTTTCTTGACATAAACTTTGTACTTTTAAATATTTGTGAAATAATTGGTGCAGAGTAGAGGCTAGAAATTTTCTTGTGTCACCTAGTATAACCTCCTTGTGTGATACATCTCTAAGATGAATCTGGATTTCTTAAACACACATTGTCTTGTGACTTCTTTCTTTCCATTTTCTAGGGAAGCATTCTACTCCTATTGTTCTCTTGTTACTATGGCTATTGCCACCTCATCTTCTTTTCTCAGGGAGTCAGAAATCCACTGATTTTTGGGGGGGAAAATTCATACAACTAAGAATTCTTCTCTCAGTATTTGTCAGTTTTCAGACCATCATATTGATACAATAAGTAAAATCTCATTTACTGGAAGTCTCCCCAGATACCTTATTCTTTTCCAATCTGTGTCTAAGACAAAGAATATGGTATGGACTGGAATAGTCTATGGGAAGAATTTGGCATGGGAGTTGAATGGACTAGGTTTCCATACTTTTTGTAAGTGACCCCATTAACCATTTGAGAAGCAAAGAAAGAGTTATGGATAAGAGTCATGAGTAAAAAGGGGGAGTTTCCATTACTTTTCTGGGTCCTTTTGGTCCTTTTGGTCTATTTATTCAGGCTCGCTGGAGTACCACCGACATGCCTGGTTACTTGCATTTGGCAGTAATTCCAGCTAATCTGCCTTCAGCCTGTCCATCTGGTGTTTTGCTCGCTAGGGTAGGGATACAAGGATATGGAGCAGGATGCTTTTCTTGAATTTAATTTAGTGCTGCTTCAAAAAAAATCCTTGAGTAAAGTTGAACCTTTTATTCCAGATTGATTCTTCTTAGATTCTTTCAGATTTAATTCCTCTTCTAGATTCAATTTTTCTCCGTTACTATTATCTTGTTATAACCCCTCTCCCATTTGGATTCCTTATGACAATAAATTGGGAAAAGGAAAAGGCAAACACTTCATGGGCGTAGGTTCTCTTCTCAACTCGAATGTAGAAAATAACCTTGGAAAATATCTTTGCATCAAAATAAAAAAATAGCTCTTTTACAATAATTTTAATTTTGGGAATTTCAAGTTTCTTTCAAACATTAGCTCTCAGTGGAACAAAGATCTAAAAGTTACTTTAAAAACTTAGGAATGGATCACTGAGACACAAAGGGCTGAAATAAATGTAGCATTAACATAACATTATAATCAATTCAGTGTAGTGGAACATTTCAGCTACTGTATGTCACATGAGTATTTGTTACTTTGTTGGGTTCTGAGATACAAGAATTAACATAGGCAAACAAACAACAACAAAAATACCAGACAAAGTCTGTCCTCAAGAAGCTTGCATTCCCAAAACTGGAAATTTCATTTTTTAAAAAAAAGTGTACAAAAGGATCATGAATGTAAATGGAAATATGCAAATGTCCCAGTGCTTGACTGAATAATACAGCCAGGAAGCCTGACTAGATCTCCAACTTTCAACACTGAGCCTGGCAGAGTGGCTGTCTCTTGACCAGTTTGCCGATAGGAATTATTAGCACTCCCTAGTCACACATTGAGTAATGATGCTGTCGAGGGTAGATTAAGACAGCACCTTTAGATCACAATCGAGGTTTTGTAAAATAGAAGTTCCACTAATAATTGATGGGTCCTATTTTTCCAGGCTAAAAGGCTGTCTCAATTAGAGACCTAGATCCAGTTATTCAATTAGAGACCTAGACTGGATCTAGGTCTCTAATTGAGACAAAAGGTCTATTATTATATAGGTCTCTATTGAGACAAAAGGTCTCTAATAGAGACAAAAGGTCAATTCAAAATGTCACAGCCTAATATGAAGGAAAAGTTCCAGGGTTTGACTTGCAAGGAGACAGGCATCCCATTTCCTTCATTCCGATTTCCATGAGGAAGAGCCTATCAATAAGGAAAATAGGTTGCCAATTAGGGAACATTCTGGAAAGTAAGATGTAAAACCTACCTTAATATACCTGTCAGCCATCCAAAAGGACCCTCGATAACTGGTTTGAGAATCTCTCCTTGATGCAATTGAATAACACAATTTTTAAACACTTAAGTTTCAGGGTAATGTAGCTCTCAGTTCAAATCTTACTTCCATCATTTACTAGTTGGACAAATTTGGGCTTACTATACGAATTGCCTAAATTCTATTTTTCCCATCTGTCATAGTTGGAAAATATTAATACCTTCCTTAATGGTTGGTGTACAGATGAAATTTTTTTTTAATGTAGTGTATTGAAGGATTGTTAGTATGGAATCTGAACTGTAGTTACTTTCAGTAAAAGTCAGTGATGATGATGATAATGAAGATGGTGATGATGACAATGAAGATGGTGATGATGATAATGCTTTCTGTGAGTTTCAAATTTAATGGGTGCTAATTTATTCTCCAAGGCACATTGCTAGGGACCAATATTCTTCTATGTTCATGTTTATTTGTCCTTAAAATATGGGCCCAGGTTAAGCATTCATATTTACTGAAGTGTTACTTTTTGTTTTGATTGTACTAACATTGCTTCTAGATGTTTCTCATGTGTGCTAAAGATAATTGACGCATTCTGACCTATGATTGTTCTGAAAACACAACTGTTTTCAAAGGGCTTCTTTGATCAATTATCGTTCCAAAAATGTTTTGGTCTGCTAAATTTTATAACTTTATCTATTTCATCTAGAATGTTGACCCAATATATTCTGCTTTAATATCAACTTAACTTCAAACAACTGTGTGAATAAAAACATGACAGCTATACCAAACATCATTTTTCATCTTTTTACTACTGTTAGAATTTTTTTGATATAGTAGAAGACATATATCTTTATATAAAATATTTTTTAAAAGATGTATAAAAGCAAGGGTGTGTAGAAAGCATGTTAATTCCTTCATTCATATGCTGTTATTTTGAGTTCCGAAATTGCTGAGAAAATAATACTCCTGTGGAAATGATCACTGGTGTGGTTTATGTGTTTTAAGTTATGCTTTGTGGCATTGACTAATGTACCAAAGTCTTTTGTGGAAATGTGATGTATTTGTTTATATGCAGACAATTTCTTCTTTGTTCAGAATAGTGGCCCTTTTCTAAAAGATAGTGTCAATTTCTCTTTTGATAGTCACATCTTAAATTCCACAAAACTGATACAAAACTTTGTAAAATGTGAAAGTTTCAGGTTTGACTTCCAGCTTGATTCTTCTGCTGCCTGTCTTCGCTTGATAGGGTATTCATAAGTAGACTGGTCATCGTTCCAATACAATGACAGAGTAACAAATGCCTGAAAGGAATGATTCCTGAGATTTTCTTCCTACGAATTCCACTCATACAGGACTCTGCTCTTCTGAGCCGATATCCTTACTATTTGTAAAATTTTTGCAATATCTACTTTGAGAAAAATACTTATAAAATTATGGTCAATAGCACTTTCTTTCATTCTTTTATGAAAATGAACCAAGGCCTTTTCCACTCACTACTCTCTTGCCTCTGAGACATAAATAATACTTTTAACAAAATTTGAGGAATGGAATAAAGACTTAAATTAAGAAGATATCACATTGATGGGTTTGGTGATGGAATAAGATGAGCTACAGTAATTGATTTTAATAAACCTTGAGAAGAGTGTTTTTCTGATAGTGTGATGGAAAGAACATAAGGTGAGTTTTTATAGTCTTATTCTTGGCATTTATTAACTGGTAAAATTGTTTAATTTTCTTATCCACTAGACTGTACCTTTGGGCTTTGGAAAAAAGTCGGACTGTGTCTATTTTGCTCACTGATATCTGAAACTTCTAAGAGAGTGCTTTGTACATAGTGCTCAACAAATGTAGTTCATGTTTCTTCTTTAAAATTAGTCTGCTTATTTCTTTAAAATGAATCTGTTCAATTTCTTCTCTGTTTAGACTCACAAAAATTTTATGAGACTCAAACTGTTCAATATAGGGAAAAATGTAAAGTTCTATACAATTTTAAGGAATATCTTTAGTCCTTAGATACGTGTTTTATATACCTTATAAGGAACTTGAAAAAGCTTCGTTTTGTCATCAGAAGGAAAGACTATTTGAAGGATTTCAATTAATGCTATCTGCTTTAATAGGACTACCAATTTCAGTGGCCTTGGATCTTGAACATGCTCATATTTAATTTTATTCAGCCTGCGTGGTTTTCTTTCCAGAGCTGATGGAGGCTGAGTAAGAATGAAATTATAATGTTGATAATAATTTCCCTTGTTCTTCTTGGCAGGCACAATGAGGCTCTGATGTTCAGGTTATCCTGCTGGCAACGTTTTTCAATTAACATTTTATACTCCCCCAGAAAAAGCTCAACCTCTCACTGGCACTGAACCCAGCATTTCAGTGAAAAAATCCTTGGAAACAAAGAGGCCTTCCCTTCCATTGATCTCCTTGTTCCCACAGCTTCTGTACTTGGAGGAGTCTTAGTTCTCAAGGGCACCATGAGATTCAAGGTTATTATTCTCTGCTGCATCCTGTGCTTGCTTTATTTATAGAGTTTACTTTCCTGAGCTAGGAAGTAGACAGACATTGCATTGCAAGTCTTGGAAAAATCCATCATGAAGGCATTAGAAATAGACACGTAGGCCCAAGGAACTGTCATTAAGGCATCTTTCATGCAGAAAAGAACTCCATCATGCTGGGCGTGGTGGGTCACGCCTGTAATTCCAGCACTTTGGGAGGCTGAGGCCAGTGGATCATGAGGTCAAGAGATCAAGACTATCCTGGTCAACATGGTGAAACCCCATCTCTACTAAAAATACAAAAATTAGCTGGGTGTGGTGGCAAGGACCTGTAGTCCCAGCTACTCGGGAGGTTGAGGCAGAAGAATCACTTGAACCAAGGAGATGGAGGTTGCAGTGAGCTGAGATCACACCACTGCACTCCAGCCTGGTGACAGAGTGAGACTCCGTCCAAAAAAAAAAAGGAAAAGAGCTCCATCATTTGTCCAGCTTTACTGTGTGATTAGAGAATCAGACACAACAGGGGTCAGGATGACTCTTCACAGGATGAAATTAGAAATGCCTAAATTCTCAAAGCTAGTGTTCAGAGAAAGTCATTGTTGTGAGTTATTTCTTCTTATTCAAATGAACAGTGCTGCTGGAGACAAAGGAGTTTTGTCACATGCAATTAGCATTTAGACTTAGATCCTGCTTGAGATTCTTTCACACCAAGATTTAAGTAACAAAATGCTATTTTGTTTGAAAAATCACCGGTTCGCATATTTTCCCCCCACTGACTTTATTAGACAATACAAAAAGACTTATCAATAGGGAACCAAATGAGTTGCCATTACCTGTCTTAGAATTCTCTTCACATCATCATGTCCCTGACAAGATGGTTTTGAAATGACCCAGTGCATGTAGAAGGAGTTGATGGGAATGAAGAGAAGAATGGCAAGAAACAGTGATACTCATGCAAAGCCTGGCTTCTCCTCTGCAGAACTTAGGAGTCTAGAAAGATAAACTGTAATCAGAAATATTATAATGGATAATATATCTGACCTAGGTAAAGGCAAAAGGCAAAAGCCCTGGGTGAGTGTTGATAGCTTGCAAACTGATGGTGTGAATCCAGTATGAGGGAAGATAATTTGGAGCAAATAAAACTCTTTAGTATTTATTTATTTATTCATTTATTTTTGAGACGACGTCTCACTCTGTCACCCAGACTGGAGTGCAGTGGCGCCATCTTGGCTTACTGCAACCTTCACCTCTCATATTCAAGCTATTCTCCTAGCTCAGCCTCCCGAGTAGCTGGGATTACAGGCACAAGCCATGTCGCCCGGCTCATTTTTGTATTGTTTCACCATGTTGGCTAGGTGGGTCTCGAACTCCTGACCTCAAGTGATCTGCCCACCGCAGCCTCCCAAAGTGCTGGGATTACAGGCATGAGCCACTGCGCCCAGCCAAGCTTTACAGAACACTTTAGAGTTTACCACATATTTTCCCATATTTTTATTATCAAAAGCTTATCTATTTGGACCTAAAACCCATGTGAGGTTGAATATGACTATTTTTCCTTTATTAAGCATTAACTAATGAGATTGAAATAGGTTAGGTGTCTAGTGTAGTCACTAGTAAGGGGCAGAAATCTAAACATATCTGCTTTTCAAGTTTTTTTTATTTAGATTTTTGTGGGTACCTAGCAGGTGTTAGTTGTGTGATTTATCAAGTATATGAGATGTTTTGCTACAGGCATGCAATGCATAGTAATCGCATCGCAGAGAATGGGGTATGCATCCCCTCAAGCATTTATCTAAACATGTCTTTCATTACATGTTTACTACTCTGTCTACTCCACTATGCCTACTCTGAAGAGAGGTGATTGGTCAAATTTAGATAAATTTTCAAAAAATCCTGAGCTTTCACTTTTCTGGAAGGTAATTTAATTTACTACTTGTTCTATAAATAACCCCTTAAAGTTCAGAGAAGTAAAATATACAGACAGATTAGTTAAATATTTTTCACAAACAGGACTCAGTTTTCTCAACCATAAAATGGATAGGTTGAACCAGACCTGTTCTTCTTGATCTTGGCTGCATGATAGAGTCACCAGGGGAACTTTTATACTTACTTATGCCCAGGAGCTGCCCCTGGAGATTCTGATTCAATTAACCTTAGGTGGGTTTCCTTTTTTTTTTTTTTTTTTAAGCTTTCCAGGTAATTCTAAGGTACCACCAGGATTCAGAGTCACTGGACTAGATGATCTGAAAGTACTCTTCTTCTATATGTCTCAGCATATTGTAGGGATTTATATAATGGCTCTGATGTTCCATGAATTAATTGGAAGGAGACTCAGTTATTATTCATTTTATTCTGTCTGGGTTCCTTGCTAGAATTTAGATCCAATTCTCACTTATGAGAGTCTGGGAATTATAAAATTTTGCAGGGCACTCTATGTCGCCCAGTTTAAACTCTCCTTTAATTTACCCAGTTTAAACTCTCCTTTAACTTAACTCTTCTTGCAAACTTTTTCCTGATGGTCATCTGGCTAATCTAAAGAATTCCTGTACATGTGAGAAGGTTTCCTCTGAGCATGGCAGATCAAAGGAGCAGTCACTTAGATATGGGGACAAAGTTAAAGACGTAGAGTCAGGCAGGGAGGAGATTTCAATTGAGTCTTAAGGAAATCATTGAACAAAACTGTAGACAAGAAGCAAAGAGATTACAAACATCCTTAGAATACCTTGGCCTACCCTAATACTCCTTTTTACCCAGCTAGACAGTCTGAGTTCCAAAGAATAAGTAATAGCATTTTCCAAAGCAACTTTTGAGAGCTGTAGAAAACATTTTTTAAAATGAGCAACATATAAGTCCGACAGAAAAGAAAAAAGATCCAAGCAATGAGCTTTTACGTTTGAAATGGCATAAAGAGAGTTTGAAGCTGCCACTCACTATCTGGTCACATGCAGTGGGTGCAGGGCGGCAGGTGTGCAGGCATAGGTGTCTTGGAGGGCAGATTTTATATTTGCCAAGAAGTTAATATGAATTTGCAGATGACAGTTTCCATTTTTCCTGAAAACTTCCAAAAGATTGAAGACGAAAATACTGTGATGAGCCTAGCAAATTGCACTTATTTAAGATAACCACAAAGCATATCCAATAGAGAGAAATTCTTCAGAAATGTTATTTTCTAAGCACTTACTCTTTAATCACTGGCTAAGGGTGGTAATGAACCTTGCTGATTGTCTGAGCGAAATAAATAGTTGAGGGTTAGAGATGGGGGCCTGGGGTGAAATAGAGATAATTTTGTGTGATGATTATTATAGCACAACTTCAACCTCAGTTCCGGAAGAGCAATGTGCTCTGTCATAGCAATCTATGGCAACTGTTGTGGTTTGTGCTAACTTCATATTTGTGTTGCTATTTTCTGATGTTGAGAAATACTGTGAGTTGGCCTAGGGTTTTTGTTAATTTTTAATTTTTGTGGGTTTATACATACCCCATAAATACATACACCTACAAAGTACTAGGTTATTTTAACAAAATGTTTTGCCTTCATGTAGTAAACAATATGTAATCAAATTTTCTAAAGAAGATGATATGTTCCTATTTCATGACCACTGCAAGAATAAAATTTTATTTAAGATGTTCTGTATCAGAGTTTGGCAAATGACAGCTTGTGGGCAAAACCCAGCGTACGACTTCTTTCTGTGGTCTTCCAGCTGAGAACAATTTTACATTTTTAAATGGTTGAAAGAAATCAAAAGAAAAATAATGTTTTGAGGTGTGTGAAAATTATATGGAAATTCAAATGTCAGTGTCCATATCAAGTTTTATTGAAATGCAGTCATATCCATTTGTCTATGTGTTGTCTATGGCTTCCTCTAGGCTGCAATAGCAGAACTAAATAGTTATGATAGAGATTATCTGATTGTAAAAACCTGAAATATTTACTTTCTATTTTATTTTATTTTATTTTATTTTATTTTACTTCAAGTTCCAAGATACATGTGCAGAACGTGCAGGTTTCTTACACAGGTATACGTGTGCCATGGTGGTTTGCTTCACCTATCAATCCGTCATCTAGGTTTTAAGGCCCTCATGCATTAGCTATTTGTCCTAATGCTCCTTGTTCCCTTGCCCCCCAACCCCCGACAGGCCCCAGTGTGTGTTATTCCTCTTCTTGTGTCCATGTGTTCTCATTGTTCAGCTCCCACTTATGAGTGACAACAGGCAGTGTTTGGTTTTTTTGTTCCTGCGTTAGCTTGCTGAGGATGATGGCTTCCAGTTTCATCCATGTCCCTGCAAAAGACATGATCTTATTCTTTTTTATGACTGTATAGTATTCCATGGTATATATGTAACACATTTTCTTTATCCAATCTATCATTGATGGGCATTTGAGTTGGTTCCATGTCTTAGATGTTGTAAATAGTGCTACAATAAACATACGTGTGCATCAGTCTTTATAGTAGAATGATTTATATTCCTTCGGGTATATACCCAGTAATGAATTGCTGGGTCAAATGATATTTCTGGTTCTATATCCTTGAGGAATTGCCACATTGTCTTCCACAATGGTTGAACTAATTTGCATTCCCACCAACAGTGTAAAAGCACTCCTCTTTCTCCACAGCTTCATCAGCATCTATTGTTTCTTGACGTTTTAATAATCGCCATTCTGACTGGCGTGAGATGGTCTCTCATTGTAGTTTTGATTTGTATTTCTCTAATGATCAGTGATGTTGAGCTTTTTCTCATATGTTTGTTGGCTGCATAAATGCTTTGTAACTCTTATAGGAAAGACTGAGCAAAGTCATCACTCTTCATGCAATGAATGGATCTTATGTGCATCTTAGTAAAATGAGATGACAGTCTCACATCAGAATCATTTAGACCCAAATTTCACTTTGGCTAATAAAACTACTTTGGTATAAAATAGGATTTTATTTTCCAGATGGAATGTCTAGTTTACTTGTGCGTTTTCACCATTCTCGGTTTGGAGGGAGCAGGCTAATTCACAGTCCTAGAGTCATTCAGTTGTAGGCAGAGCCCTTTTTAGTTGTTTATCAAAAATTAGAGTAAGGATTTTGTGGCTTAAAATTTTTTTCCAAAATTTGCTAATTGTAAATCTCAAGTAATTGTTGTGATTTTATAGCTATAGCGTGGTTATTACTTATTAAGTAAAAGTTTCCTTTCCATGTTTTAGAGCTTTACTGAAAATAAAAGCCTAAGACTTCAGACAGATGAAATCCTACATTGTAAGGATAATTTTGACATTCACATACTTATATTACATAATCATAATTTTACTTAAATTTCTATTTTAGAAATATACAGGAATCAATTTAGTTTTGAAAATGTTATTTCAATATGCAAAAAACATGCTAATATATATTTTAATTTTAAAATTATTTGTATTTTTTTGGCTATGTAGTAGGTGTATATATTTACGGGGTACATGGAATGTTTTGATACATGCAGACAATGTGAAATAAACATTCATGAGGAATGAGGTATCCACCCCCTCAAGCAGTTATCCTTTGAGTGACAAACAATCCAATTACATTCTTTATGTTATTTTAAAATGTGCAATTAGCTTATTATTGATTATAGTTACTCTTTTGTGCTTTCAGATAGTAGGTCTTATTTATTCTTTCTAATATTTTTGTACCCATTAGCCATCCTCACCTCCTCCCACCCCCTATCAGTCCCCACTACCCTTTCCAGCCTCTGGTCACCATCCTTCTACTCTCTAAGTTTATGAATTCAATTGATTTGATTTTTAGATAACACAAATAAGTAAGAACACGCAAAGTTTGTCTTTCTGTGCCTGGCGTATTTCACTTAACAGCATAATCTCCAGTTTCATCATGTTGTTGCAAATGAGTGGATCTCATTCTTTTTAATGGCTGAATAGTATACCATTGTGTTTATGTAGCACATTTTCTTTATGCATTAATCTATTGATGGACACTTAGGTTGCTTCCAAATCTTAGCTATTGTAAACAATGCTGCTGCAACAAACATAGAAGTGCAGATATCTCTCTGATACACTAATTTCCTTTGTTTTGAGTATATACATACAACCTACCAAAATTGAACCAGGAAGAAAACCAAAAGCTGAACAGATCAATAATAAGTAGTGAGATCTAAGCCATAATAAAAAGTCTTCCAGTAAAGAAAAGCCCAGGACATGATGGCTACACTGCTGAATTCTACCAAACATTCGAAGAAGAACTAATACCATTCTTATGCAAACTATTCTAAGGAATAGAGGAGGAAGGAATACTTCCAAACTCATTCTGTGAGGTCAATATTACCCTGATGCCAAAACCACAGACATATCAAAGAAAGAAAAATACAGGCTAATATCTCTGATGAATAGTAATGCAAAAATCTTCAACATAATACTAGCAAAGAGAATTCAATAATACATTAGAAAAATCACTCCTCGTAGCCAAGTGGGATTTATCCCTGGGATGCAAGGATGGTTCAAAATATGCAAATCAATCAATGTGCTATGTATATTTTTAATTCATGTGATGTGGTTAGGTATCTGGTGACTGATGAGTGAGTTATATGGGAATCCATTTTGTTTTCAAACGATTCTACCTGATTATAACAAAACATACAACTTGTCATTATGTCATGAATTTGTTACCATATTTAATATGGAACATAGCTTCCTGATTTTCTTCTTTACTAATGTTTTAAAAATATCTCCTTGAGGAACAATTTATATACATTTGATTCTCATTATTTGAGGATTCTGTATTTGAAAATTGGCCTGTTCACTAAAATCTATTAATATTTACCCTCAAAATAATACTTGACTTTTGCAGTCATTTGAGGACCTAGGTGGACATGTGTAGAGCAGCAAAAAATTTGAGTTGCTCTCTGTGCAAGTTCCCAGGTAAGGCCAAACAAGGCAATGCTCTACTGTCTTATTTCAGCTTGTACTACAAACAAGTGTCCTTTTCACAATCTATTTAATGCCACATTTTTCACATTTCTGTGTTTTTTTTGTTGGTGGTGATGGTGGCAGCTTCACTGTTTAAAATGGTCTCAAACATAGTGTGGAAGTTCTACTTAGTGTCCCTAAGCCAAGAAGACTGTGGTGTAGCTTATGAGGAAAGTACTTGTGTTAAAGAAGCTTTGTTCAGGCATGATTTATAGTGCTGCTGACCATGAGTTCAACGTTAGTGAATCAGCTATGTATCATATAAAGCGTCTTTAGACAGAAACACACATAAAACAAGGTTATGTATGCATTAGCTGATGAAAATTTTGTAATCAGAGGCTCACAGGAACCTAGCTCTATATATCCCCTAGAAGCAAAGCTTCAGTATTCACAAATTCTGTAGTCATAATGACTTTATGGAACATAACTATCATGAACAATGAGGATTGACTATATTAACTTTTTATTTTTTTACTTCTTCAAATTTTACTTTCTGCATTTTATTATAAGAGTAACCATATATTCCCTTTTTAAAGTTTGCAAACTCAGGAATAAGCATATATAGACATGCATGTGTTTGTATATGAATTTATGATTTGCTAATATGTATCTATGGTACAGATCACTTTTCATGACTCAAGTGATAAAAGTTAATATGCATGAACAAAGTGAATTGAGAAAATTATTTAAATTAGATTTTATACTTAATTTGAGGTACATCTGAATTGCTAAATGCTTAGAATTGTACAGTATTTTGAAGATATACAGGTGTGTTCGCCAACTTTGAATGTTGGATTTCTTACCTAAATATAGAGAGATAGATGTAGTTCAAGTCTTTAAATTTGATCAAGTGACATTTTATAAGGCCATGAGAAAATGCATAATTTTTTTAAACAATGGTTGCATGTATTTTGGGTTATATTGCAGGGAAATTTGTTGTAGGAGTACTTTGGAGAGGCTCTAAGAAAGGATAGATTTAAGCTGATACTTGAAGAACAAGAAACATTTTGATAGGAAAAGAATGAGAGATATGTTATGGGTAAACAGAGAGAAAGAAAAATAAAGAAAACAGTATAAAAGAGATAAATATGAAGCATATTGGAAGATAGTGAAGGGATCAGGTTGGCCTAATTTACTTAAACATTAATTTAAATCACACTAATGGTTTTTAGTGAATATGAGCGGTTAATATTTGAATCACTTAGGACACCTACTGAAACTGAATGTGTTCCCCTCAAATTCATATGTTGAAAACTATTCCCCAGTGTGATAGTATTTGGAGGTGGGGCCTTTGGGAGGTGATTAAGTCATGAGAGCAAAGCCATTATGAATGCAATTAATGCCCTTATGAAAGAGGTCCTGGAGAGCTCCGTTGCCTCTTTGCCTTGTGAAGACATGGGGAGAAGATAGCTGTCTATGCAAGAGGGCCCTCAGCAAATGCAGAATCTGCTTGTGCTTTCATCATGAACTTCTCAAGCCTCCAACACTGTTTAAGAGTAAATTTCTGTAGTTTGTAAGCCACCCAGGCTATGGTACTTTGTTATAGCAGCCTGAATACACAAAGACACCTACTTATACACAGTGCATCAGCTAACATATTATTTAAAACAAGCAAAAACCAAACAAACAAAAATTGTACTTAACAACATTTTGGTTGGACAGAAACTTATATCCAGAACAGAATGATCTCTCTCTCGTTTAAACCCATCACACAGTTCATCTTATGGGAAAGCCTTATCCATTGATTTACGAAGGTTCACTTGATTAGATTTGGTGGAACCTCTGCATCAGACTTGGAATACAACATCCAGGATATGACTAATATCTGAAGGCAGATATTAAAACAATCTCCTATATAGAGAATGACAGAGAGAGAGAGTGTGAGAAAGAATTTTGCCCACGCCCCACCTTTGCCAATCATGCTCTTAGGTGTTACGCATTCCTAACCCTTAAGGAGGCAGCACATACTCTGACTCACTGTTTTTCATTCCTTGTCTTTCCCCATCTCTCACCCAGGCCCTTGGGTGCCTGGTGTGCTTCAGCTCACTTTTGAAGATTGAAATTTTCTTGAGCTCAATTAATCACAAGATACTCTTAATGTTACTATATAACATAAAATTAATGGAAAAGGGAGTGGTAGGTTTTTTGTTTGTTTGTTTCTTTATACCCTTTCATCAGCTAATGCATATATAACCTTGTTTTATGTGTGTTTCTGTCTAAAGATGCTTTATATGATACATAGCTGATTCACTAACGTTGAACTCATGGTCAGCAGCACTATAAATCATGCCTGAACAAAGCTTCTCTAACACAAGTACTTTGGGTGCACAAAAGAGCAGGACCTTTTGCTTGGGGCTCCCTGTGCAGTGAGAAGATGACTTTCCCCTCTCCTTCCTGCATTTCTGCTCAAACATGTTATGCTCACCTGGTGGCTTCTGTGGGGTGGGAGTGGGAGGAATGAAACATTGTGGGGTTGCACCTTTTCCCATTTAACCACTTGCCTGTACTCTCGAAGCATGTGAATACAGGCTTGACTGTAACTTTCTGTTTCACTTATTGTCCTAATCATAAACACCACATCTGGCAGTTCAGTGCGCACTCGCTCCTTCTCCCTTTGACAGAACCTATTTGAGCTTATATAGAATCCAAAGGGCTGTGGTATTCGGAATGGCGACCACGATTGTTCAGTTTTGTGTATGATTACTCTTCCTCGAGATTGTATCGCTGGGAAAAACATGCGCTTAATAGTGACTGAAGTTGCCATAGGACATTTTAGTACCAGAAAGGGTTTAAGATTTTTTTAGTCCGATTCGCACATTTTTACAGATACGGAGAGTGGGGCACACAGTGCTTTGAAGTCAAGCCACAACTGACACGTGGGGTCCTGAGCCAGAGCAAGGTTTCTTCCTTGCTGTTCTTCCTTTCTAAATTTATATCTGAGAAGTGGATGGGAAAGAAAAAAAGTTACCTGAGACAAGAAAGGATGGATAAAGAAAGGAGTTGCTTGGCAAGCTCAGTATATGATGCTTCTTGTATATGACATTTCTTGCATTTGATGCTTCAGCTCACTTTTGAAGACTGAAATTTTCTTGAGCTCAATTAATCACAAGATACTCTTAATGTTACTATATAACATAAAATTAATGGAAAAGGGAGTGGTAGGTTTTTTTGTTTGTTTGTTTCTTTATACCCTCAGATAGTTCGCCAGAAGGCACAGGAAGCTTTATTTCCTTTACATGGCGCAGACAATTCTGCTCCTATCACCCTGAGCTCAAGAAGAAGTAAACGGAGCACTGGACATGACTGGTGCCCACTCTCTCTCCATTCAGCCAAACTTACCCCAAAAAGCCTTTCCTAAATCCCAAGGCAGGAACAAAAATGGAAGGAAAAGCTTAGCTTCTGAACTCTCTTGGTAGTTCTGACTGGGGCTGCCTATTAGAATTTTTCTTATGAGTTTTTGATAGTTAAGAAAAAACCTTTATTGATAGGTCTCTAAGGGCTCTATTGATTAACCAGATTTTACTGTGCTAACATATAGTCACCAATTATAAAAGAACAGGAAGGATATTCAGCAGAGTGTGAGATATGACCTTGTGTGAAGGTGAACCATTTTGAAAAGTGGTTGCTTGGCAAGGAGTGGGAAACCTGAAGAGTAAACCAGGGAAGAGGAAAACAAGGCATGTGCTTGAGACGGTCACAACGTGGGCAGGGCCTGCTGACATGCCTTGTAGTTGGCACCTCAGAATTGTACAACTGAGGAGAGAGGGGAGCAAGGGCAGTATTTGTCCACAGGCTTCCATTTCCTGGTCAAGAGAACTTCCCTGAACTTCCAAATAGTGCCTTTGTGAGTGCCAGGCTGATTCCTACGGAGGCTAATTACTCCAATAGAAAAGCCCTAGGGCGGAAAGTAAGGGATTTTGATGCAGCCAAGATGAAGTGTTACTCAGTTATGTTTGGGCAAAACTGACTGTCATATCAGCGGCTGAGGTGGAAGGCAAGACGAAGGACATGACATGGCCACGAGAAGGCTATATGAAACAACGCGAAAGCCATTGCTTTCAAATTTTGCCTGGTGGAGGGCTAGAAATTCTGTGGTGGTCCCTTGGGGACAGCACTGGTGGGCGATATGGGGATGCAAAGTGAGCAGCGCTCTTGGCCCCAACACGTGGTTACATCTGGACAGTTGTTCTGTGATCTGTTTTATATATTGGGTCCCAAGTTCTTGAAATGAGTGTCTATGTCTAAAAACAAGTTTGGAGACTGCTCTCACAGACAATTATTTCAGTTAGATAAACATTAAACTTAGTGAGGATTAAAGACATGAAATTCTTGTATTTTAAAATGACATGCACCATTTAGTCTTGGTACTTACCCCTAGTACTTTTTTTTTTATTTTAATTTTTTTGTTTGAGTCAGAGTCCCACTGTGTCACCCAGGCTGGAGTGCAGTGGTGCGATCTCGGCTCACCGCAGCCTCTGCCTCCGGGTACAAGCAATTCTTGTGCCTCAGCCTCCAGAGTAGTTGGGACTACAGGCATGTGCCATCAGGTCCAACTAATTTTTGTGTTTTTAGTAGACACAGCATTTCACCATGTTGCCCAGGCTGGTCTCAAACTCCTGACCTCAGGTAATCCACCTGCCTCCACCTCTCAAAGTACTGGCATTTATAAGAGCCACAGTGCCTGACCACCACGAGTACATTTTAAAATCTCATATGGTTGTATGTTATTTATCAAAATGAGCTTATTTTTTCTTGCTGCTGAGCTTAAAATATCTGTTTCAACTACTGCTTTAAACAGAATCCTAGGAGAAATAATATTTCAACTTTTATATGTTAGGGATCCTATTAGATGTTCAAAATCTCAAAATAAATATTGCCAGCATTTATTATTTGAATGCATACAGACACCAATTAATTACTTTTATTTTCTTCTTAGCAGTAGAGAAATTGTGCTCTATTTAAATTTATTAACCGGTATTTTTTTTTTTGCAGCAGTAGCTGAGTTTTTTATACCTAAATATTAATTAAAACAATTAGATTAGAAAAATGCTTGCAAATAAATTTTTATGAATAATTTTTAACACATGTTTTAAAAATAAGATCAGTTAAAAATACTCAGAAGAGTTAATGGCCACAATGTTTGTTTGTTTTCTTTTATGTTTGTTGGTTTTATTTGACATCTATTTTCTAGCACTGGCCTACTGGAACTATAACAACTTGGGGTAACTGGGAAATTATGTATTTAAACTTAAACATATGATATGATACCAATTATAAAAAGTTACAAAAACATACAAAAACATTTACTATGTATTTGTGTTTCCATATATTTACTATATATATGTGTTTCCATATGCAGTAAATGTTTAAAAACATGCATGTGAATACTCACCACTAAATTTATGGTAGTGGTAGTCTCAGTGAAAGGAGGGTAATGCGAGCACAGAAGAGACTTCAACTGTTTCAGTCTGTCTGTCTCTCTGTCTATCTATCTATCTATCTATCCATCCATCCTTTAACAGAAGAATTGTTCTGTAATTCTATATATTTTTTTATCTTTGGAGATGTTTCAAGAAATATCAGATAGGTCATCCTTTCAAGAAAGAAAACAGAGAGAGAAGAATGTAGGAAACTCATTGATTGGTAATGCCATGCAAATGACAAAGACACAGCTTACAACCAAGGAAAGTAAAAGCAATTTAGTGTGTTTAGGAGACACAGAAGAAGAGTTGTTCTCCTCTGAATTAGTATCTATAGGGAAAATAGCACTTAAAATTCAAATTGTAATAGGTATCAGGAGCTCCCCCTGACTAAGTGAAAGGCATGCAATTAAGTTAGTATTTTTTAATGTAAGCCATTAAATTGAGAACTGAATTTTACTTAGTGTTCTCCACTTAAAATCTATCCTCTAATTAGGATATTTTATGGGTTTTAAAAAAGTGAATTTTATTAGTATTTGAGCTTTCCAAATAAACTATTATCTTTTTATTTTATGAAAATTACTAAGGATCATATTTAGTGACATATGCTTTCAAATTGATTCAAATATATATGTATGTGTGTGTGAATTTATATATACACACACACACACACACATATATATATATATCCTTATATTAGATAAAACATTATTGTTCACTAATTTCTACCTACCTAAATCTGGATTAAGTTTAAAAGTTTATACTTCTGTTCCAATCAAGTATAACTGATCATCTTTAAATTTAAACCTGAATCAAATATTTGGTATATAGAACAAGTATAAGCTCACAGGACTTTTCTAAAATCAGAAATACTTCTTAGGAAGGAGAAATGACAATAACATCTTGCACGTATTTAAATGCTCTTCTCTGATAATTAGTTATATTGGGAATTTATCTAACCACATTAAGAAATAGTCTTACAAATGAGGGTACTATTACTTGGCACTCTTCATTGGAAATTTACTGTAAGGATGGTTTACACAGCCCACAGAGATCTCAAAGTTTCTAGCCCTCCACTTTTCAACAGTGTCTGTACATACCACGTTCATAGCTACATGAACAAACCTTGGAAAAAGAATCTGCCAACATAAACACATCTGGGATTATATTAGTTTTTGCAGTTATGGGTAATCCTATAGTTTGGTTCAGTTATTAAATATTTTTAAAAAGTGAAACATCTCTGGTTGCTGTTACTCTTCGTTTTGATTTTTTTTCTTTACAGTTCTTGACAATGAAACATTATCATCCCATTTTAAGTGGTTGCTACTTTTTGTAATATTTTCATCATATTTTCTAAAATCTTTGTGGTAATTTTCATAAAGTTATTCTGCAAGCATTAGTTTTCTTTAAAACCAAAAAAAGCTTTCAGGTGATGGTTACTGATAACATTTTTATGACTTAACATTTGGATGTAAAACCTTTAGAACATATTACAGTTTCTTCTTTCCTCCCTTGTATTCCTTAGAGCAGCCCTATTTAAGAATCTCATTTAAGTTATACTACTTAGTAATGTTGTTGATGAAGGGATGATGATGATGGTGGTACAAACAGAGCCAAAGAGTTAATCACAGCATCTGCGTTAGCAGTTATTTTTGTTGTTATTGTTGCCATAGTCATCTGAGCCTCATGATTCACTCAATGGACTAAAACATCTTAATAAATATTACCTTAATATAATCAGAAAACTGCAGCTACTTGATCATTCAATAGTATTTGTTGAATTTGAAATAGAGAAGGAAGTGAGCACTTCTCCTCAATGCTTAATAGATGCAACATTATATCCAGCCTATTAGCAAGGACAATACATCCCTGAACTGATCATTTTGTAGTTTAAACACTGCAGCCTGGAGACAGTCAGTTAAATATTCTCGGCTAAATAGATATACTTGGTTCAATCCCCAGATGCCTTCCCTGTCACTTCATCTGTCACTAACTTGCCCATTTTTCTGTTTCACAGTCACATTCCAAGAGGGTTACCTAACCCTGCAATTAAAACCCACCCTGCCACAGGTGGGTGTTTGGGATGACCTTTCAAATAGTACTGCATTTTGTAAGAACTTTCAGTACCAAGAATAAAGCATAATATCATGTTCTCAGTAAGATGCACTGTCACCATGTTTCTCCAAGTCAACAAGAGGCCAGAGGTAATGCCTTTAAAACCAACTCACCCAACCAACAACATCTACACTGGAATAATAAGACCAATCTGCTTATTTCACAGCCAGTTGCCACTCTATTGGCCCTCTCTGTATTGCAAAGCATAAACTAAAGTGTAGAAAAAATGAGGAAGGAAAATACCAAGAAGCAATAAAAAGGAATAAAATATTATGTTTCAGATGGCAGGATTCCTAGATGCTTTGGTAATTTTTGTTTCATGCTTTTTTTCCTTCAGGATTTCATACAGAATTTGGGGATAATTTGTTATTCCCAAGTTATTATTGCTGTATCAACCCACTCTGTCAACCTAATAGTCAAATTAACTCAAATCATGATTTGCCAGCACAATAAACATAAAATTATGTTAGCTAGGAGAGATTCAGTGGCACTGAATTAATGAAATATCTGTTTTTGGAGAAAATCATTTACATTTTCTGTGCCTCAGTTTATTTACTTAGCATAGATAATCTCTAGAGTCCCTTCTAGCTTGATTAGTGTATGATTTTATGAATTTCTTTTAGAAAAAATGAGAAACATATTTTCTCTTCACAAAGTAGGCCTTTAATTATAACTTTTATTGTCATAACTGCAGAATGAAACTTGGCTTTTAATCTTTAATGTGAATCATTGTATTGAATTACTTAAAGTAAATGTTTTAAAAAATAAATTATTCCATTGATCTTCTTACATTTTTCCTTCTGTTGTTAGCCTTCCTCTCAGTAGATGGTGCTCTTTTCTTACAGACGATACTTATCTTATTC
>NW_012100421.1:194642-198016 GCF_000951045.1 Mandrillus leucophaeus
AAAAAGCTTTCAGGTGATGGTTACTGATAACATTTTTATGACTTAACATTTGGATGTAAAACCTTTAGAACATATTACAGTTTCTTCTTTCCTCCCTTGTATTCCTTAGAGCAGCCCTATTTAAGAATCTCATTTAAGTTATACTACTTAATAATGTTGTTGATGAAGGGATGATGATGATGGTGGTACAAACAGAGCCAAAGAGTTAATCACAGCATCTGCGTTAGCAGTTATTTTTGTTGTTATTGTTGCCATAGTCATCTGAGCCTCATGATTCACTCAATGGACTAAAACATCTTAATAAATATTACCTTAATATAATCAGAAAACTGCAGCTACTTGATCATTCAATAGTATTTGTTGAATTTGAAATAGAGAAGGAAGTGAGCACTTCTCCTCAATGCTTAATAGATGCAACATTATATCCAGCCTATTAGCAAGGACAATACATCCCTGAACTGATCATTTTGTAGTTTAAACACTGCAGCCTGGAGACAGTCAGTTAAATATTCTCGGCTAAATAGATATACTTGGTTCAATCCCCAGATGCCTTCCCTGTCACTTCATCTGTCACTAACTTGCCCATTTTTCTGTTTCACAGTCACATTCCAAGAGGGTTACCTAACCCTGCAATTAAAACCCACCCTGCCACAGGTGGGTGTTTGGGATGACCTTTCAAATAGTACTGCATTTTGTAAGAACTTTCAGTACCAAGAATAAAGCATAATATCATGTTCTCAGTAAGATGCACTGTCACCATGTTTCTCCAAGTCAACAAGAGGCCAGAGGTAATGCCTTTAAAACCAACTCACCCAACCAACAACATCTACACTGGAATAATAAGACCAATCTGCTTATTTCACAGCCAGTTGCCACTCTATTGGCCCTCTCTGTATTGCAAAGCATAAACTAAAGTGTAGAAAAAATGAGGAAGGAAAATACCAAGAAGCAATAAAAAGGAATAAAATATTATGTTTCAGATGGCAGGATTCCTAGATGCTTTGGTAATTTTTGTTTCATGCTTTTTTTCCTTCAGGATTTCATACAGAATTTGGGGATAATTTGTTATTCCCAAGTTATTATTGCTGTATCAACCCACTCTGTCAACCTAATAGTCAAATTAACTCAAATCATGATTTGCCAGCACAATAAACATAAAATTATGTTAGCTAGGAGAGATTCAGTGGCACTGAATTAATGAAATATCTGTTTTTGGAGAAAATCATTTACATTTTCTGTGCCTCAGTTTATTTACTTAGCATAGATAATCTCTAGAGTCCCTTCTAGCTTGATTAGTGTATGATTTTATGAATTTCTTTTAGAAAAAATGAGAAACATATTTTCTCTTCACAAAGTAGGCCTTTAATTATAACTTTTATTGTCATAACTGCAGAATGAAACTTGGCTTTTAATCTTTAATGTGAATCATTGTATTGAATTACTTAAAGTAAATGTTTTAAAAAATAAATTATTCCATTGATCTTCTTACATTTTTCCTTCTGTTGTTAGCCTTCCTCTCAGTAGATGGTGCTCTTTTCTTACAGACGATACTTATCTTATTCCTCATCAAAAGATCAGGGAAATTAGCTTTACTCTTTGAAAATCATTAATTAAAGAAATCAGACAGATGAGTAGAAAGAATTGCTTATAAGCAATTTGCAGCAACTTGGTAATGAAACGATACTGGAGAGAGCAATTGTTAAATGATTTAAGAGCTCCACTGAAACCTGCAATACTTGCTGAATAGGTGAAACAAATATTGTAACTAAATATGAAAATGCCTTGTTACCTACATACACATACCCCTGGTTAAAAAAGAAAAAACCCTCGATTTAGGAGCTATTTTAAAGTCTTAAAATCTTTGTATTCTTTAACAAAAACAGATATATGGCATTTCACATTCACATATAGTATTTGAATATATATTTGAATATACATATCAACAGCAACACAATCAATACCAATCTCAATCAATATTGAGAGCTTCCACACTCTGCCAAATATACCTGGAACATCTGGGTAAACAGAAAGTGGACCACAACTCTTTTGAATTAATTTTACTTGATAAGAACACTTTGTTTAGAGCACCCATCAAAACTTCCTGTATAAGCGTTTCTGCAGTCTCTAATGTGGAATTATGATGCTTTTGGTCACTCCTAGTTAGCTCCAACTTGTGGAGGCATTGAAATACAGCCATGTCCTGCAGTTTTCCTGAACCAACCTACCCATTCCAGATGCAGTTTGTGACTTAGGCGATCTGAAGCTACCAATGGCAAACTGGTCTAGGCAACACAGCTGTCATGTTTGTTATAACAGGAGGAAAACTACCATGGAGAGACGCTAGGGAAACTTCCTCTACCTAGTGTTGCCTCAGGATGAAAGGAAGATATGGGTAAGGGCTGCTATGGTAGGGGAGAAGAAAGGGTGGGGTTGTAGTACAGGGAAGTACTAAACCAGCAGGAGTAGGAAAGTTGCCAAGGTCCATCTCAAAACAACTGAGAAGACTTCTCCCCCCTCCCCCCCACACACACCACAGCCCCAACCAAATTTGGGAAAGCTAACTAGAATTTCTCTCCCATTATTCACAACTTACTCTTTCCATAGCTCCTGCAGAGGGACTGAGTGTAGGACTCTGCCAAGAGCCCTCTTTGCTCAGTATAAGGAAGAGCTCTAAGTCTACCCTATAACTTCCCCCCAACCCCTAGACCTTTGTAGCTTTAACCAAAGCAACTTCTCTGCTCCTGAAATTTTGGATTACTTCTTTATCAATTGAAAAAAATAGAAAAGTAGATTTTCTCACAGAAATAGCAATCACTGTCCGTGGTAGCCTCCAGAGTTCCCCCAGTTTACCTCCCCTCTTTCATCCTCCCGCCCAACAGTGAGCCTTGGGAGTTAGGTGTCTCTTTGGACTCCCTTGAGCCGCTGAACCCTCCGCTCGGAGCCCTGGTGCTTTCCTTACCTGACAATCACATACATGACCAGGAAGTTTCCGAAGAGCCCCACCACGCACACGATGGAGTAGAGGGCCATGATGGTGATGGCCGTGATCATGGAGGGACTGCCGGTCGGAGGGCACAGGCTGTCTCTCCCGCCCCGGTCGGTGCGGTTCGGACCGCATGGGTCGGACAGGTTGCCATCTAAGTGGGACAAGTTGACCCAGGAACCGGGGCTGGGTGCTGGGGAGCAACTTGAGTGCGCCAAGGCATCAGTGCAATTGCTGGCGTTCGTGGGGACAGCGCTGCTGTCCATGGTACTGACGGCCGGCCGGGCACCGCGGTGCGAGGTAGCCAGGAGCACCGGGACTTTTCGGTTCCAAGCGCCTCAGTGGCTTCCTTTCGCCGCTGCCACAGCTCCTGCTATTTCTTACAGAAACC
>NW_012100421.1:198066-236824 GCF_000951045.1 Mandrillus leucophaeus
TTGTGACTTAGGCGATCTGAAGCTACCAATGGCAAACTGGTCTAGGCAACACAGCTGTCATGTTTGTTATAACAGGAGGAAAACTACCATGGAGAGACGCTAGGGAAACTTCCTCTACCTAGTGTTGCCTCAGGATGAAAGGAAGATATGGGTAAGGGCTGCTATGGTAGGGGAGAAGAAAGGGTGGGGTTGTAGTACAGGGAAGTACTAAACCAGCAGGAGTAGGAAAGTTGCCAAGGTCCATCTCAAAACAACTGAGAAGACTTCTCCCCCCTCCCCCCCACACACACCACAGCCCCAACCAAATTTGGGAAAGCTAACTAGAATTTCTCTCCCATTATTCACAACTTACTCTTTCCATAGCTCCTGCAGAGGGACTGAGTGTAGGACTCTGCCAAGAGCCCTCTTTGCTCAGTATAAGGAAGAGCTCTAAGTCTACCCTATAACTTCCCCCCAACCCCTAGACCTTTGTAGCTTTAACCAAAGCAACTTCTCTGCTCCTGAAATTTTGGATTACTTCTTTATCAATTGAAAAAAATAGAAAAGTAGATTTTCTCACAGAAATAGCAATCACTGTCCGTGGTAGCCTCCAGAGTTCCCCCAGTTTACCTCCCCTCTTTCATCCTCCCGCCCAACAGTGAGCCTTGGGAGTTAGGTGTCTCTTTGGACTCCCTTGAGCCGCTGAACCCTCCGCTCGGAGCCCTGGTGCTTTCCTTACCTGACAATCACATACATGACCAGGAAGTTTCCGAAGAGCCCCACCACGCACACGATGGAGTAGAGGGCCATGATGGTGATGGCCGTGATCATGGAGGGACTGCCGGTCGGAGGGCACAGGCTGTCTCTCCCGCCCCGGTCGGTGCGGTTCGGACCGCATGGGTCGGACAGGTTGCCATCTAAGTGGGACAAGTTGACCCAGGAACCGGGGCTGGGTGCTGGGGAGCAACTTGAGTGCGCCAAGGCATCAGTGCAATTGCTGGCGTTCGTGGGGACAGCGCTGCTGTCCATGGTACTGACGGCCGGCCGGGCACCGCGTTGCGAGGTAGCCAGGAGCACCGGGACTTTTCGGTTCCAAGCGCCTCAGTGGCTTCCTTTCGCCGCTGCCACAGCTCCTGCTATTTCTTACAGAAACCAGTTCTGGCTGACACAGAGAGGAGCGTCAGGCGGAGGGGACCGAGCTGAGCATCTGACATTCTTCTCTGCCTGTAGCCCCCTCCCACCTTAGTAGTTCACAGCGGCTCATCCCCAGCCACGCACCGCTGCGGGAGGGGAGGGAGGGCCATGCGGGATTCGGAGGCTGGAAGGGAGGGAGGAGAGAAAAGGGGTGGATTTTGCGCAAAGCGATCCAAGGAGTCGGTCTCTTCACTGGGCACTCTTCTGTGCAAACACATCTAAGGGAGGGAGATGGAGAGAAGGGTTGGGGAGAGAGATAGAGTTAGTTTTTGGCAGCAGTGAAAAATAAGAAAGGGGGCTAACATCACTCCATTTTCCAGCGCCTTTTTCTCCTTAAAATCTGGCAGGGAATACACTGGCTTGACGAAACCCTAACAACCCTAAAACCCCAATGCTCCCCCATCCCTATTGCCAATTTTGATCATTTGGGAATAGGGGACACACAATCTTGTTTTGCAGTCCTTGTTGCCTCAGTTGCCAACATCTAAGAAAATGTAATAATGTTTCTCCAATTTTCTTCCCTACAAACCTGTTGGGAACAACAGCGATCCTCTATTTTCTGAAAAAGAAATAAGAAACAAATAAACTTTTGTGTAGAAAACCTGTTCCTCATTTTCCCCAATTTCTCTTAGGGTGAATCTCTGTTTACCTCTGATTTTGTCTCAGTGAGGAAGAGGCATAAGAAGTGGTTACAGAAATCAGAAGGTTGTGACATCCAGTAAAGTCAACTAAAGATAATGTTGATCTTTCACATCTTAAATCTCATAGACCTATTAGGAATGATTTGTCCTTGTTATCTGAAGACTTCCTCGATAGACATATGCTTCTGAGAAGAAGGTTGTTAAAACCAAACAAAATTTGATTGCTTGTTTTCTAGTGTAAAAATTCTAGGAAAAGTCACATAACGTATGGAATTAGAGTGGCCTACAACAAGGTCCTTGAGAAACATGGATACGTTTTTGAATTTTATACCTTACTTCTAAATCCACGAGCGCTTCTATTTTAGAAATAAATTTGTAGTTACAAAGAGTAAGTTCTTGGCCTTTTTTTCCCTAAAGTTAACACCAATTCTGAAGTGATTCTCATTTCTGTGCATGTATATTTTTGTGCATGTATATATCTTTTAACCATAAACATTGAAAATACATGTCCCCAGTTGGTCTTGAAAAATTAACTGCACTCTCAGGGAGCAGGGAGGATAGATCTTGAAAGGAATATTTAATTCCAATATTATTTTTAGGTATTTATCTTAGAAGCAGATAACTCATAGGTAAACTCTATTAATCATAGGCTATTTGCCAATGTTCAGTATTATTTTTATCCTCTTACATTAAAGGGTGTAATTTATACAATAAAATGTTACAGAGATTTCCTAGACACTAACAAAAATACTTTAAAAACATATTCTTCCATGAACTAATGTAACAATTCTCTTATACTGAGCTGAAATCTGTCTGCATGCACTCATTCCTTTGTGGTTAGTTCATGTGGAAGACAAGACACAGTGTAATAATTCCTGATCTTGGTCTTGGAGTCAAATCATTTTATAAATCAGCTTTATAACCATGTAGCTCTATGAATTTGGACATGTTATTTTACCTTACAGATGACAGTCTTCTCATTAGTTTAAAAGGGGGGGGGTGGGCTAGTAATATTCACCTCACATGTCTGTTAGCAGGATTAAATGAGTATACATTGCAATAGTAATTGCTTAATAAGTGATAGTTCATTACCATTATATGTCATATATTTGAAATCAACTGAGTAGTCTCTTTTGCAAGTTAAACATTGGCATCATTCAGTTGTTTCTTATAAGATGTAGTTCTGAGTTCTTTCGGTGGCCTTGCTGTTTGTCTATTCTCATTATAGCTTGTCTATCTGCTCTTAAACTACAGTTCTAGTGTTAAAAATAATGACCTAAGTTTGCCCTGACCAAAAAACAACAACAAAAAAGAAAACAAAAAAGAAACTGAGCCAGATTATAAACTTCATCTTTCTACCAGTACAATGAAAGTCCCAATCTTTTTTTATTTTTTTATTTTTATTTTTTGGTCACATTGTTCTCTTGACTCTCCTTAGGTTTACCAATGACAAAATTCCCAAAACACAATCCAAGTCAGTTCCACAAATACTAAAGATCTGCTTTGGACCAGATGCTGTGATAGGAGCTGGAGTTTAAAAAGATGGATACAATTGTTTTTGATTATGGAAGCTTTCTTCTCATGCCTGGTGAATCATGTGTTTCATCTCCTATAAATATATAGTTGCTTTGGAGGGAGCTTAGTGCAACACTATAGTTTTTTACTTTTAAGTTACATCTTGTTAAATCCAGTTCATGATTGTTACCCACCAAGATCTTTTGGAATGGTGATTCTGTCATCTTTTGCATGAATTTTTAAATATACTTTATTTACTCTCTTAGCTTTGTACTCTGTAATAAGGTTCCTAAGGGAGGCCTACTCACTAACACAGTACTTAATACATAGTGGACTCCCTCCCTCACTCTCTGTGTTTCTTTCTGTATTAAATATATATGAATACGCATGTGCATCATATTTGAATTCAATTGAAAAAATGATTAGCATATATTTTGTGCCATTATCTATTTAATAAAATAATCTGGGTGATTTTTTAATGATACAGTTTGAAAATAAAACATCTTTATGGGAAAACCTTAATGAAGATATTTTGTCCTTTTTGACTCAATATAGTCTGTTAACGAACCAGGACTTAAATGTGTATACTTATGGACTAGCCATATGCCTTTTCTTCTAGAACTATAGGTGAAGAGCAACCCCATTCCCATTGCCCTTTTCTAGAAACAGTTGTGTTTTTTTTCTGTTTTATAGAAAAATGCAATTGCTCTCTAGAGAAGGACTTGAACTTTGTACTTCATATTCTCAGCTGAGATTGATTTTCTCTTTTTCTATTGGTCTTTATCATCTTTCACTGAGGATAGTTATTATCCTTCTATTTTGAATATAGAATCTTCTGGTTATCATTGCATGTCCTTCCTTATGTTGTATTAACATTTATATCTTGGTATCTTCCACCTATTTAATATACAATTCAGGGAACTGCAGAACAAATTTAATTTTCTTTCAAATATATTGACAGCCTTGAGAAACCTAGATAAAAAATGTTTCAGAAATAATAAATTAATACCACTTAATATGTAGTACAAAAGCACCTCAATTTCAAGCTTTTGTTATTTCAGAGTTTCCCTCTGGTATATTCCCCCTTTCCTCCATAATTGTTCATTTCCTACTCAATTGGTCTGAAGTCTATTGTGGAAATTCAAGTCTCTCATAAAAGCAGATGGACTGCAAATAAATGAGTCAATTTATTACAAACATAATTATTTTATACAGTATCGATCCCAAACACAAAATCTTTTATTTCATTGAGTCTTAATATGTAATTTGTACAATAGAAATATCTTTTTGTTGATGCTTCTTGCTTAGCCCAGGCTTTCTATTTGAAGGAAGACTAATTTATTATCTATCAATTTAGATTTAACATTGCTATCAAATCCATATCACGCAACATTTTTCACAAAAATTATTTGTTTCAAAGCAACGTATTTATTCATAGCATGGATGAATCCCAGGAAAGTGCTAAAAGTCACTTCCCTTTTTTGAATTTCAACATCTTTTGGCTTAGTTATTCATAGGATTGCCATCACCCTACACTTATTTTAATAGCTTAGTCCTGATTCTGTTGAGAGTGGCTGTTAATGGAACACATGATTAATGGCTATTAATGAGGAACACAGGCATAAATACTATGCAGGAAACAATTACAGTGGTTTGAAGCTCAGAAAAATGGGACATCCAAGGTTTCATTGGAGGAGCATTTTATATATTTGTTTATAGATCTTTTCTGTGTTATCTAACATTTAAATGTGTATAGCTAATGAGAATGCAAATTCATTGTGATACAATATTATCCTTGATCACTGGATTGTTGCATACATATCAAGTAAAATGGAATAGGCACTCTTTATTTGCATGGTAAAAAACAAATAAGTAAATGAAAGCAAAAAACTCCTCACACCAACTTCTACCCAATAAACCTAAAACAAAGGCATCTAGAATAAAGTGGATGACAGCCGTGGACTTTTGATTAAAAAAAAAAAAAAAAAACAGTTCAAAATCCAGGCTCAACTATTTACTTCCTTGTGACTTACTAAATTACTTACGCTTCCTGATATTTGGTTTCCTTTTCTGTAAAGCAAAAATATGAGAATCAACTTCAAAGAGGGTTTATAGGATTACACACATATGAAAGAATTTATCCTTTGTCTTTTGGCTTTTTATATCCTGTTGTATGTGGCCTAGAAATTAGCAAGAAGAATTATCATAAATAATACACTATATTTAATAATACAGAATCATCCTTAAAGGATCTGATTCTTTTAAGGGCCTGAAGGTAGTATCTAGGGTCCAGCTAAATCAACTCTTTTGAAAATTCATCCAAAAACAAATAGTTTAAATGATACATAAGTCTAAATGTCTTTCTAAAATCTGGAACCTCATTTCTATTCAAGTCTTGCTCTTCAATTTCCAGTTACAGAGGTTTGCCATTACCCTAGTACAGCCCCTTATCACTTTCTATTAGATAAACAGTTGTCAGATGTTTCAGTCTCAGGACTCTACAAGTTTTTAAATTATTGAGGATCCAAAAAGCTTTTCTTATTTAGGTTATCTTTATCACAGTCTATCACTTCAGATATTAAAACTGAGAGATCTATAAAAACATTTCTTTATCATTATACTTTATTTTATTTATTTATTTATTTTTAAGACAGAGTCTCGCTCTGTCACCCAGGCTGCAGTGCAGTGGTGCTCAGCTCACTGCAAGCTCCACCTCCCGAGTTCACGCTATTCTCCTGCCTCAGCCTCCTGAGTAGCTGGGACTATAGGCACCTGCCACCATGCCTGGCTAATTTTGTTTTTGTATTTTTAGTAGGGACGCAGTTTCACCATGTTAGCCAGGATGGTCTCGATCTCCAGGCATGAGCCAACGTGCCCAGCCTATCATTATATTTTAAATAACAATACACCTATTACACGTAAACATAAATATTTTTCTAGGAAAAAGAAACCCTCTATTTTTCCCAAGCAAGAAAATATTTAGTGAGAAGAATGGCATTGTTTTACATTATACAATTCTTTTAAATGTCTGATTTAGAAGAAGAAAGTTGGATTCTCATATCTGCATCTGCATTCAATCAGTTGCAATACATTGTTTAGCTGATATACATGAACAAAAATATGGATTTACAATTGCATATATGTGTTTGGAAAAAGGAAGATTATTTTAACAGCCTTTACAAATAATAGTGGATAATTTTCCTTAATACTAAATCCAAACTTAAGAAGTGCTAGTTTTTTAAAGGTTAGTTGGTATGTGGAGATTAAAACCACATTAATGAATTTTTTGTACTTTGACACGTTTAAATCTATTGATCTGTCTTCTACTTTGAACGAATCTGCTATTCATGTGTAGTTTTGTAATAGTATGCATTGATCATTTAGAAAATACTAGTTCACTGCATTATGTCACTTTCCAAATGGTGAAACATGTCATTAGAAAATAGCAACAAATTACATTTGTTCATATTACAACTGGTCTTGTAGGAAATTTCTTCCAATATTGAGATGCTGTTAAGCTCCCAGTGGGGGACAATTTTCCAAATTCCAACTTTGCTTAAAAGCCTGAACTTAATCATTGGTAATAGATACTTTTAGTTTTCCTTGAGTTGATACATTCAGTTCTTTCATTTTCAGGAAGATATCCGCCAAACACAGAATTTCGAATAAATGTAGTTTATTTTTCAGTCATTCTTTAAATAAAAATAGTGATCCACGGAAAAAGTGGTTAGTTCAGTTCACAGCTCAAACAGTCATGCATGTGCTTTTCTTTGAGACAAATCTCTTACTTTAGTTTGTGGCAGAAGCTTCATGTGTCCTTCCCATGTCATCATACATAGATTTAAAGAGATGTACTCAAGGGCCAAGATTTAATACCATTAATACATTTTACTGATCCATTAATTATAGTTTTAAAAGTAGAACTTATTTCATGTTTTTCTTCTGTGACTGCAGGTCTGTGAAGAGCACAGTGACTCTTAGTACAGCATGGGGTTACTGTCTCGATTTCTGCTAAGGTGTGAGCAGTTGAACTCATGATTGCTTATGCACCATTCATGCAAAAATGCAATATAGTGAAAAAGCCATTTAACTTTATAGAATTATTATTAAAATTGGTTTAACCTCGTTGATCCATGGAAAGAGTCTTAGAGACCCCACAAATCCACAGACTATACTTTCAGAAGCGCTGATTTAGGTCATTATAAGAATGTCTCAGCTTCTGTCTTTTGTTTCCTTTTACTCCATTGAACATTTGTACCAGTGCCATGTAAATCTTTCTAAAATCTCTTCTTGAGCAAATCACTCTTTTGCATTATAGCCTTCAATACTCACCAAAACAAAACAAAACAACAAACAAACAAACAAAATGTATTAACCTGCATTCTTATCTCCGTACAACTCTCTGTCCTTCCTTTCCCTTGATTCTTTCTCTCATCCTCCCCTCCCTGAACTTCATGCTCCAAGGGTCACAGAGAAAGCAGTGGGGGTGGCACTTTTGCAGTGCTTTAATTCTGCTGTCAAACCCTTGCACATTTGCCTTTGTATAAAAGACTCGTTGGTGTTAATTCCATGGGACTATTCCATTTTCATTAAAAACTGGCATTTTATTCACATCTTCATCTCTAACCCAAGGCCTGCCTTCAATTTTCTCTCTGTTTTTCACAGCTTCCCTTTCTCCTCCTCCACACTTTAAAATCTGGCCTTTATTTCCAAGGGCATTAGGGACTTTCATAATGTTAAATCTATTGGTGTTTTAGTCTTTATTTTGTAGCATCTCTCTTTTTGATACTCTTTATTATCTCTCTTCCATAACTTTATTTTTTTAAATTACTTTCCCACCCTGACAATTTCTTTTGGTTTATCTTAATGCTTTCTTCTTCCTTTGCTTGCGTTTTAAATGTGGATGTTTTCCAGCATTCTCTCTATTAACCTTTTCAACGTGTTCTTCTTAAGTAATCTCAAGTCATTCTTGTCTTGATTTTAACCTATATGCTGACAGATCCAACCTGCATCTCCAGCTCAGTTGTTTCTCTAAAGCTTCAGATTCTAATACAGATAACTTTGGTAGACATTTCCACTTAAATAACTCATGAGCACTGGAAATACAACAGGCCCAAAGCATTTTCACCTTCCTATCCAAACATAGTTCTCTTAATGGCATCATCATCTCCTTAGTTCCCCAAGGCAAAAATCTGGCAGCCTTCCTTGGCCTTCTAGGTAGGCAGCACTGTTCAGTGGTTAGAAATGTGAACTTTGAACTGGGTGAGGTGGCTTATCCCTGTAATCCCAGCATTTGAGAGTCAGAGGTGGGAGGATTACTTGAACCCAGGAGTTTGAGACCAGCGTGGGCAACATAGCAGAATCCCATCTCCACAAAAACAAAAAATTATCCAAGTGTTGTGGTGCATGCCTGTAATCTTAGCTACCCGGTAGGCTGAGGTGGGAGGATCACTTGAGCACAGGAGGTCGAGGCTTCAGTAAGCTATGACTGTGCCACTGCACTCTAGCCTGGGCAATAGAGAGAGATCCTGTCTCCAAAAACAATTTTAAAAGAAGTATAAATTCTCATACCCCATTTCTTGCTAAAATCTTGTTTCAATCACAGGCAATTGGTGTGACTATGAACAACTTAATCAGCTAGTTGATGGCCTGATTTTTTCATTTGTAAAATTGGGTTTCCAGTAGTGCTTACTTTGTAAGACTTTTATGGGTGTTAAATGAACTTCATTAATAAAGCACTTACAAGAGTCCTTGGCACAATATGCATCATATAAATTTTTGTTAAAGAAAATCATAGACTGCTCTCACTGCCTTTCCCACATTCAACTACCACGATTGTTGATTGTACCTTTTGGTATCATTTTTGTTGTTCAGACTTTCATGGCTCATACAGAGTTTTGCAGTGAGCTCTTAACTGATCTATTTTCCTACATGTTCATCCTATACACTGTAGTCAGAAAGAGATTAAAAGAATGGAAATCAGACTGTGCCCTTGCTGATGATGCTTGTTGGCTCCCCATAATGCACAGGATAAAGTTAAACATCCTGACATCTAAGGTCCTTGAGGACAAACCCTTTTAGCTGCATTTCTGGATACCCACTGTTTGCTCCTAGCTCACCATGAATCCTGAACGGCTTATAATTCCCTGTACTTGCCATGCTCTTTCTTTCTTCTCTGTTTTTGCTCATTTTTTTTCCTCTAGCACACAGTAGATATTTAATAAACATTTTACTTTGATTTTTATTTTTATTATTTTTTCCGAGATGGAGTCTCACTCTGTCACCCGGGCTGGAGTGTAATGGTGTGATCTTGGCTCACTGCAATCTCTGCCTCCCAAGTTCAATCTGCGCCTCCCAAGTTCAAGCAATTCTCCTGCCTCAGCCTCGCGAGTAGGTGGAATTACAAGTGTGTGCAACCACGCCCAGCTTTTTTTTTTTTTGTATTTTTAGTAGAGATGGGGTTTCACCATTTTGGTCAGTCTGGTCTCGAACTCCTGACCTCAAAGGATCTGCCCGCCTCGGTCTCTCAAAGTGCTGAGATTACAGGCGTGAGCCACTGCACCTAGCCAATAAACATTTCTTGACTCACTGTAAGACACTGGTTCTGTTGACATTATAGACTGGCAGTTCTGGAATGTAGCAGCTCCTCAGTCTTTTCTGTAGCAACTGATTGCCAGGAGAGTGGTGTAGACTCCATGGTTTGATGTATTCTAGACATATGCAACAGCGTATCTCAGAATTTAATGACCTGTGCCAAACAATTAATTGATAATTTTCTCTTTAAGTACTTTTAGTAAAATAATAATTTAAAATTGTCAAAATAGCAATATTTCATATTAACAGTAGGACATTGCATTTTTGAAACGAGATTTATAGAAACGTGAACTACTCACAGAGCTTTTGATGAGATTAAACTACCATAGAACATTTTATTTTTTTTGATTGCTTTAAATATAAAATTAAACTTCCATGGTAACCTTAGAATTAAGTTACACTTAGATTCTTTGTGGCTGAAATTTCTGCTTCTTATCTTGGATTATATAGTCTAGGCTTCATTTGCATCCATTTGCAGGCTCATAGAGCAGTACTAACGTAACTTGTCTTTGTGTTTATCTGTTCTGTGACTGTTTTCATGTAAGAACAACGAAAGCAATCCATGTATTTTAATGGTGTTTATCACTCTCAATCCTTCTCACCTTCATAGAATGTTTCCTCTTTTCAGGGAGGGGATTGCCAAAATTGACATAGAACAAGGTCTACTACCCAAATTTATTCTCTAATCTGTCTGTATTTTTAGTAGAGATGGGGTTTCACCAGGTTGGTCAGTCTGGTCTTGACCAGACTGTCTTTTTTCTCTAATCTCTCTGTACTTTCCAAATCTTATAGGGGAAAATCCAAAAAAAATTTTGTACTAAAAATTAATTTGCTACTGGGAAAGTCCAGTGCATGTACTTTGTGAATATTTTCTATTATTCTGTTTTTTAGCTTACAATTTTACTTGTTTCTCCCTCATTTTCCTTGTAAGTGTCCAAGTACATAGTAAGAATATTGATTAAAGTAAATTGATGCTTTGAAGTTCATTCTTAATAATACCTTACTATAAAAGGTTTAAATTCTTAAAGAGACAGATATAGTTCTGTTTTGAATCTTTAAAATTTTTCTGGGCATAAAAGAAAAGTTCTAAAATCCCCAGTGTCCCCACAATGCCTGTCTTTTTATTTTCTTAATCAAGTTTATGGACCTCAAGAGCAAAAACCAGGACTTACCCTTCTTCATAAATATGTTAAAATCTCCTCTCTTAAATGTAAATGCACACCAAGGGGAAACTCTCAGAAGTCTACAGTATGTCAGGTATTCTACTACTTTTTTAAGGAAATAGACCTGAATATAATGTACATGGGTACATGACTAAACATTTCCTGATAGGAGGCTACAGAATTATTAATGATAGCTCATTGTATTAGTCCATTCTCATGCTGCTAATAAAACATATCTGAGACTGGGTAATTATTAAAGGAAAGAGGTTTAATAGACTCACAGTTCAACATGGCTGGGGAGGCCTCAAAAAACTTAAAATCACAGCAGAAGAGGAAGCAAACACGTCCTTCTTCACATGGCAGCAGCAAGGAGAAGTGCAGAGTGAATGGGAGAAAAGCCTCCTATAAAACTATCAGATCTCATGAGAACTCTCTACCATGAGAACAGCATGGAGGTAACTGCCCCTATGATTCAATGAACTCCCACTGGGCCCCTCCCATGACATGTGGGGATTATGGAAACTACAATTTAAGATGAGATTTGGGTGGGGACACAGCCAAAACATATCATCCATCATATGTCTAGAAAATCTCATCTGGAACTGTGCTTCCTTGTATATTAACATATCCTTTAATATAGCTGCAAGTGTTTAAGTCTTTATTTCTTGAAGGTAGAATTGATTTTTTTTTGAAATATTAAAGCCAAGTTTATGCATTCATTGTATTCATATTATTTTATTTGTGGTTTAAAGAAAGACATTCAGCTTTAGTGTATGTGAATGAAATTTATTTTCAAAAAATACGTTAATGAATTTTTTTAAAGCAATTTCAAGATTAGTTCTTAAACCAGCAAGTTTTTTCAGAAACAGATAATCTTACAAAATGACCATTTTGAAAGACTGCTTTCATTTATTCATATTCTAGAGTATTTCGTTTTTTTTAAAGGAAACATTTAATTTGTTGTCACATTGCTCATATACTACTTTACAAAATGTCAGTCTTATGTATATCCAAATATTTTAAGAGCAGATCAGAGTTTAAAGGGGGCAGTATTTAATATGTGAATCTATATTCGAGCTTAGCAAAGCCCCATGGAGACCTCTACAAGAGAAGGGCTACTGATAAGCTAGACCAAATAAGATAATAATTTTGGATTTCTGGTGAAGCAAGATGGCAGAATAAAGGACTCCACTAATTGTCACCCAGATAAGGACACCAATTTAACAACTATCTACACAAAAAAGCACCTCATAAGAACCAAAAATCAGGTAAGCACTCACAGCATCTGTTTTTTTTTTTTCTTCTCTGTTTGCCCAGGCTGGAATGCAGTGGCGCAATCTCCGCTCAGGTTCATGCCATTCTCCTGCCTCAGCCTCCTGAGTAGCTGGTACCACAGGCGCCCGCCACCACACCCGGCTAATTTTTTGTATTTTTAGTAGAGACAGGGTTTCACCATGTTGGCCAGGATGGTCTTGATCTCCTGACCTCATGATCTGTCTGCCTCGGCCTCCCAAAGTGCTGGGATTACAGGCGTGAGCCACCGTGCCCAGCCAGCACCTGGTTTTAACTTCATATCACTGAAAGAGAAAGAGGCACTGAAGGGGTAGGAAAAACAGTCTTGAATCACCAACACCATCCCTCCTCCATTCCCCAGCAGCGGGTGGGCAGTGCATGGACAGTGTTTCTGTGTGCTAGGTAGAGGGAGATTGCAACATTTGTGACATATTGAACTCAGTGCTGTCCTATTATAGCAGAAAACAGAACCGGACCAAACTGTGGGGAGCATTTAACCCAGCCCTAGCCAGAGGGGCATCACTAATCCCAGTGGTCTGAACTTGAGTTCCTGCAAGCCTCACCACTGTGGGCTAAAGGGCTCTGGGGCCTTAAATAAACTCGAAAGACTATCTAGGCCACAAGGACTGCAACTTTCAGGCAAGTCCTAGTGCTGAACTTGGCCAATAGACAGTGGACTATAGGAGCATTGTGATGGCTAAGGAAGAGCTGGCATCACTCCTCTCCTAGCCCCAGGCTGCACAGCTCACAGCTCCAAAGAGATCCCTTTCCTCCACTCTACAAGAGGAGAAGAAAGAGTGGGGGGGACTTTGTGTTGCATCTTGAATCTCAGCCACAGCAGGATATGGCCCCAGTCATTGTCGTGAGGCCCTCTTTCCAGGCCCTAGCTCCTGGATAACATCTCTAGACACACCCTGGGCCAGAAGAGAACCTGCTTCCTTGAAGGGAAGAACCCAGTCCTGGAAAAATTTATCACTTGCTAATGAAGAGCCCCTGGGCCCTGAATAACCAGCAGCAATACTCAGGTACTATGTTGAGGGCCTTAAGTGAGACTGAGAACTTCATGGCTTCAAGTGAGACTCAGCAGGTTCCCAACCATAGTGACTATGGGGTAAGACTCCTTCTACTTAAGAAAAGTGGCGGTGGGGAGTGGGAAGCAAAGGGGACTTTGTCTTGCACCTTAGATACCAGTTTGGCCCCCGTGGGGTAGAGTACTAAGTAGGTTCATGGGGTTCTAGGACTTGGCTCTTGTATAGCATTTCTTGGCCTGCCTTGGGCCAGAGGGTAGCCCATTGCTCTGAAGGGTGAGTCCCAGGCAGGGTACATTCATGCCAAGCTGACTGAAGAGACTTTGTGGCTTAAAGGAACAGCAATGGTAGTCTGGCAGTACTCCCCATGGGCCAGTAGTGGCTCTGGCCACAGGGTGAAACTCCTCTGCCTTTGGAAAGAAAGGAAAAGTGGGAAGGACTGCATTTTGTGGTTTGAGTACCACCTCAGCCACAGTAATGTAGAATACCACATAGAGTTCTAAGGTTTTTGACTCTAGAACCTGGCTCTTGGACAACATCTCTGGACATGCGCAGGGCCTGAGGAGTACTTGTCACACTGAAGGGAAGGACACAGGCCTGGTTGGCTTTGCCTCCTGCTGATCAAAGAGTCCCAAGTCCTTGTGTGAACATAGGCCAAAGCCAGGGAATGGTTACAGCAGGACTTGAGTAACACCCAGTGCTGTGTTGGCCTGAGGTCTGACCTAGCAGAGTCCTAGTAGTGGTGGTCTCAAGGGTTCTTGTGTCACACCACCCCCAGCTCCACGTGGCTCAGAACAGGGAGAGAGACTCCATTTGTTTGGGAGAAAGTAAGAGAAAAAAACAAGAGTCTCTACCTGGTAATTCAGATAAGTTTTCTAGATCTTGTCAAAGACCATCAAAATGGTGCCTCAGTGAAAGTGCAAGAACCACAGCATGACTGGGGTTGAGGTGCTCCCTAAAGCAGATACATCTTAGATTAGAACACCCAAGTTATTTTGAATATCTGGAAAGCCTTCCCAAGACGGACAGGTACAAATACAAACCAACCCAGGCTGAAAAGACTACAATACATATCTTATACTTCAATGCTCAAACACAGATGAACATCTACAAGTACCAAGACAATCCAAGAAAACATGACCCCACTAAATGAACTAAATAAGCCACCAGGGACTATTCCTGGAGAAACAGAAATAAATAATTTAAAATAGCTATGTTGGAGAAACTGAAGCAAATTCAATGTAATGCAGAGAAGAAATTCAGAATTCTATCAGATGCATTTAACAGAGATTAAAATAATTAAAAATAATAAAACAGAAATTATAGAGATGAAAAATGCAACTGACATACTGAAGAATACATCACAGTCTTTTAATAACAGAGATGATGAAGAAGAATGAATTAATGAGCTTGAAGACAGGCTATTTGAAAATACAGTCAGTGGAGACAAAATAATAAAGAATAAAAAGCAATGAAACAAAGAAACACACTCACAGGATCTAGCAAATAGCCCTCAAACGGGCAAATCTAAGAGTTATTGGCCTTAAAGAGGAAGTGGAGAATGATACAAGGGTAGAAAGTTTATTCAAAGGGATAATAACAGAGAACTTCCCAAACATAGAGAAAGATAGCAATATTCAAGTATAAGATGATTATAGAACACTAAGCAAATGTAATCTAAAGAAGACTACCTCAAGTCATTTAACAATCAAACTTCCAAATGTCAAAGGTAAAGAAAGGATCCTAAAAGCAGCAATAAAAAAGAAACAAACAACATACTATTTAGCTCTAATATGTCCGGTGGGCACACTTTTAAGTGGAAACCTTACAGGCCAGGAGAGAGTGGCATGACATATTTAAGGTGCTGAAAGAAAAAAAAAATTTACCCTATTTCTTCATCAAATATACTTTAAACATGAAGGAGAAATAAAGACTTTCCCAGATGAACAAAAGCTGAGTGATTTCATCAACACCAGACCTGTCCTACAAGGAATGCTAAAGGGAGTACTTCAATCAGAAAGAAAAGGACATTAATGAACAAAAAGAAATCATCTGAAGGTACAAAACTCACTGGTAATAGTAAGTACGCAGAAACCCACGGAATATTATAACATTATAACTTTAGTATGTAATCTAAACCTATCTTAAGTAAAAGGAATAAATAGCAAACCAATACACAAATAATAACTACAGAAACTTTTCAAGATATAGACAGTACAATAAGATGTAAATAGAAACAACAAAACCTTAAAAAGTAGGGGGACAAATTTAAGGTTTAAAGTTTTTGTTTTTGTTTTTACTTGTTCGTTTGTTTATGCAAAAAGTGTTAAATTGTTATGAGGTTAAAATAATGAGTTACAAGACAGTATTTGCAAGCCTCATGGTAACATAACCATCCCTCAAAATATAAAAGATACACCAAAAATAGAAAGCAACAAATAAAACCATATAACCAGAGGAAGTTACCTTCACTGAAAGGCAGATACATGGAAAAAAGAAGGGAGATAAGACCACAAAACAACCAGAAAACAAATAACCAAATGGGAGGAATAATTGCTTACTTATAATAACATTCAATGAAATGGACTAAACTCTCCAATCAAAACCTACTTAGTGGCTGAATGGATGAAAAATCAAGACCCATTGATCTGTTGTCTAAAATAAACTCACTTTACCTCTAAAGATACATATACACTGACAATAAAATGATAGGAAAAG
Organism: Mandrillus leucophaeus; assembly: GCF_000951045.1. Classification (NCBI taxonomy): domain Eukaryota; kingdom Metazoa; phylum Chordata; class Mammalia; order Primates; family Cercopithecidae; genus Mandrillus; species Mandrillus leucophaeus. The sequence continues at coordinate 214,192 of NW_012100421.1, forward strand.
ATATCACATGTCAATGGAAACCAAAGAAGAGCAGGAGTAACTATACTTGTATCAGACAAAATAGATTTCAAGACAAAAGCTACAAGGAGAGACAAAGAAGATTACTATATAATGATAAAGGGGTCACTTCAGCAAGCAAATATAACAATTTCAAATACATTTGCACCCAACATTGGGCACCCAGATATACAAAGCAAATATTATGAGAACTAAAGAGAAAGACAGGCCCTAGTACAATAATAGCTGGAGACTTCAAAAGTCAACTTTCAACATTAAACAGATCTTCCCGACAGAAAATCAACAAAGAGACCTCACATTTAATCTGCACTATAGACCAAATAGACTTAATACAGAACATTTCATGCAACAGTTACAGAATATACATTCTTCTCCTAAGCACATGAATCATTCTCAAGAATGGACCATATGTTGAGTTATACAACAAGTCTTAAAACATTCAACAAAATTAAATATCAAGTATCTTCTCTGATCACAATGGAATAAAACTAGAAATCAATATCAAGAGGAATTTTGGAAACTGTACAAACACATGGAAATTGAACAATATGTTCCTGAATGACCAATGAGTTAATGAAGAAATTAAGAAGGAAATTGAAAAAAGTCTTGAAACAAATGACAATGTTTATTTGAACACAACATACCAAAACCTGTGGGATATAGCCAAAGCAGTACTAAGAGGGAAGTTTGTAGCTATTAAGTGCCTACATTAAAAAAATTCAAATAAGCAACCTAGTAATACATCTTAAAGAATTAGAAAAGCAAAAACAAACCAAAGATAAAATTAGTAGAAGAAAAGAAATAATAAAAATCATAGTAGAAATAAATGAAACCGAAATGTAAAAAACAATACAAAATATTAACAAAACAAAAAATGAGGTTTTGAAAAGATAAACAAAATTGACAAACCTTTAGCCAGACTAACTAAGAAAAAGAGAGGGAAGATCCAAATAAATAAAAGTCAATGATGGAAAAAAAGACATTTGGACTGATACTGCAGAAATTCAAAGGATAATTAATGGCTACTATGAGCAGCCACATGCCAAGAAATAGGAAAATCTAGAGGAAATGGACAAATTATTAGACACATACAACCTACCAAGATTGAACCATGAAGAAATCCAAAACCTCAACAAACCAATAACAGGTAATGAGACAGAACCCAGAATAAAGTTCTCCCAGTAAAGAAAAGCCCAGGACCTAGTGGCTTCACTACTGAATTTTACCAAACATTTAAAGAAGAACTAATGCCAATCCTACTAAAACTATTCTGAAAAATAGAGGAGGAGGGAATACTACCAAACTCATTCTATGAGGCCCATATTACCCTGATACCAAACATAACAAAGTCACAGCAAAGAAAGAAAACTACAAGCCAAGACCTCTGATGAATACTGATGCAAAAATCCCCATGAAAATACCGGCAACCTGAATTCAACAATATATTGAAAAGATAATTCATCATGACCAAGTGGGATTTATCCCTGGGATTCAAGGCATACACAAATCAGTCAATGTGATACTTCATATCAACAGAAAGAAGACCAAAAAACATATGATTATATCAATTGATACTAAAAAAAGCATTTGAGAAAATTCAATATTCCTTCATAATAAAAACCCTCAAAAAACTGGGGCTAGAAGGAACATACCTCGACATAATAAAAGCTATGTATTACAAACCCCCAGTTACTATCATACCAAATGGGGAAAAACTAAAAGCCTTTCCTCTAAGATCAGGAGCATGACAGGGATGCTTATTTTCACCACTGTTATTTAACAGTACTGGAAGTACTAGCTAGAGCAATCAAACAAGAGAAAGAAAGTGCATCCAAATTGGAAAAAAAGAAGTCAAATTATCCTTGTTTACAGATTATATTATCTTATATTTGGAAAACTCTAAGGATTGAACCAAAAAACAATTAGAACGCATCAACAAATTTAGTAAAGTTACACGATACAAAATCAACATACAAAAAATCAGTAGCACTTCTATATATCAACAGTGAACAATCTGAAAAAGAAATCAAGAAAGCAATTCCATTTACAATAGCCACAAGTCAAATGAAATACCTAGGGGTTAAATTAACCAAAGAAGTGACAGATGTCTATAATGAAAACTACAAAAAATGTAATAAAAGAAATTTGGGCGACAGAGCAAGACTCCATCTCAAAAACAAAAACAAAAACAAAAAAAAAAGAAAAAAAAGAAATTTAAAAGGACACCAAAAAATTGAAAAATATTCCATTTTCATGTATTGGAAGAATAAATATTGTTAAAATGTTCATACTACTGAAATCAATCTACAAATTTAATGTAATTTCCATCAAAATCCCAATGACATTCTTCACAGGAAGAGACATAATAGTCCTAAGATTTATGTGAAACCACAAAAGACCCAGAATAGCCAAAGCTCTCCAGAGCAAAAAGAACAAAACTGGAGGAATCACATTACCTGACTTCAAATTGTACTACAGAGCTAAAGTAACCAACAGCGTGGTACTGGCATAAAAACAGACACATAGACCAATGGAACAGAATAGAGAACCCAGAAACAAATCTACACACTTACAGTGAACTCAGTTTTTTACAAAGGTGCCAAGAACATACATTGGGAGAAAGACAGTCTCTTCAATAAATAATGCTGGGAAACCTGGATATCCATATGCAGAACAATGAAACTAGACCCTTATCTCTCACCATATACAAAAATCAAATCAAAATGAATTAAAGACTTTAAGCCCTCAAACTATGAATCTACTACCAGAAAACATTGGGGAAACTTTCAAGGACGTTTGTCTGAGCAAAAATTTATTGAGTAATACCACATAAGCACAAACACCCAAAGCAAAAATGGACAAATGGAATCATGTCAAGTTTAAAAACTTCTTCACAGCAAAAGAAACAATCAACAAACTGAAGAGACAACCTATAGAATGGAGAAAATATTTGCAAACTACATATCTGACAAGAGATTAATTAACAGAATGTATAGGGAGGTCAAACAACTCTATAGGGAATAAAATCTAATAATCTGATTTTAAAAATGGGCAAAAGAATTGATTAGATGTTTCTCCAAAGAAGATATGCAAATGGAAAACAGGTATAAGAAAAGATCATCACTGATGATTGATGATCATCATTGATGACACCATCATTGATCATCAGAGAAATGCAAATCAAAACTACACTGAGATATCATCTCACTCCAGTTAAAATGGCTTATATCCAAAGAATAGGCAATAACAAATGCTGGTGAGTTTGTGGAGAAAGGGAACCTTCATAAACTGTTGGTAGAAATGTAAATTAGTACAACCAGTTTGAAAGTTCCTCAAAAACCTAAAAATGGAGCTACTTCATGATCCAGCAATCCCACTGCTGGGTATGTACTCCAAAGAAAGGAAATCAGTATGCCAAAGAGATAGCAGCACTCCAATGTTTATTGCAGTACTGTTCCCAGCAGTCAAAATTTGGAAGCAACCTTAGTGTCCATCAACAGAAGAATGGATAAAGAAAATGTAGTATTTATATATACTACTCAGTATATATATATACACTACTCAGTATATATATATATACTATATATTTATATATACTACTCAGTATTTATATATACTACTGAGTACTACTCAGCCATAAAAAAGAATGATACTTTCATTTGCAGCAACATAGATGGAACTGGAGGTCATTATGCTAAGTGAAACAAACCAGACACAGAAAGAAAAAGTTCACATGTTCTCACTTATTTGTGTGATCTAAAAATCAAAGCAATTGGACTCATGGAGATAGAGAGTAGAAGGATGATTGCTAGAGGCTGGGAAGAGTAGTCAGAGGGTATGGGGGAGGTGGGGATACTCAGTGGGTTACAAAAAAAAATCATTAGAAAGATTGTATAAGACCTACTATTAGCACAGGAGGGGCAAGAGCCCCCAAGGCTGTGGGGAGGAGGCTGGGCCCCTGCACAGGAAAGGAGGGTGGAAGCCATGGGATGTGGAGCAGAGGCTCTTCTCTTCTTCAGGAGATTACTCTAGGATTTGAATGATCACAAGAGATTCACCAGAGGATTTTATACACTTGGCTGTGGCAGCAGACTAATTACACCACAGCACCAGGCTAAAGAAGAAAAATCACATGATCATATCAATAGATGCAGAACATGCATCTAGCAAAACCAGCTCTCATTCATGATCAGAACTCTCAGCAAACTAGTGATAGAGGGGAGCTTACTCAACTTGATAATGAACATGTACAAAAATCTTTCAGCTAACGTCATACTTAATGGTAAGACATTGAAGCTTTCCCACTAAGATAAGGAGCAAGATAAGGACATCTCCTTTCACCAACACTTTTCAACATCATATTTATTGAAAGTCCTAGCTAATGCAATAAGACAAGAAAAGGAAGTAAAAGGTATACAGATTGGGAAGAAGAAAATAGAACTGCCTTTGTCTGCAGATGACATGATTATCTATGTAGAAAATCTGAAAGAATTGACCAAAAAACAAAACAAAACAAAAAACCAAAACAACAACAGCAACAAAAAACTCTCCTGGAGCTAATAAGCAATTATTAACAAGGTAGCAAAATTAGGTTGATATACAAACGTTAATTGCTTTCCTATATGCTAGCAACAAACAAATGGGATTTGAAATTTAAAACAAAATCCCATTTACAATATTACCCCCAAGCTAAATACTTAGGCATAAAACTAACAGAAATATATAAGACCTTTATGAGGAATTCATAAAACTTTGATGAAGAAATAAAAAACTAAATAAATAGAGAGAGATTCCATGTCTACGGATGGGAAGACTCAATATTATGAAGACATCACTTCATCCCAACTTGATGCATAGATCCAAGGCAGACCCAATCAAAATCCCAGAAAATAATTTCCTGAATATCAACAAACTGATTCTTAAGTTTATAAGGACAGGCAAAAGAACCAGTATAGCAAACATAATATTGAAGAAGCACAAAGTTGGAGGATTGTCACTATCTGACTTCAAGACTTACTATAAAGCTACAGTGATAAAGACAGTGTGATATTTGCCAAATAATAGAAAAATAGATCAATGGAACAGAAAAATAGATCAATGGAACAGAGCATAGGTATAGACCCATATAAATACTATCAACTGATTTTTGATAAAGGAGCAAAGGGAATACAATGGAGAAAAGATAAGTTTTCAACAAATGGTGTTGAACAATGGGATGTTCACACTCAAAACGATGAATCTAGACGTAGACCTTAAACTCTTCACAAAAATCAGCTCAAAATGGATTATAGACTGAGATGTAAAATGCTAAAGTATAAAACTCCTAGAATATAGTGAGGAAGAAAATCTAGATGATCTTGGGTTTGGGCTGAATATTTGGGATCCAACACCAAAGGCATGATCGATGAAGGAAATAATTGACAAGCAGTACTTCATTAAATTAAAAACATTTACTCTTGTGAAAGCACTGTCAAGAGAATGAAGTGACAAGCCACAGATGGGGAGAAAGTATTTGCAAAATGCTTTTGATAAAGGACTGGTGTCCAAAGTACTCTAAAAACTTACCAAAGAAGACACACACCAGGCAAAGAAGCATATGAAACAGTTTTCAACATTGTATGCCACTAGCCAATTGCAAATTAAAATGAGATACCACTACATACATATTAGAATGGCTCAAATGCAAAACATGAACAACACCAAATGCTGGGGCAGCAAGAACTCTCATTCATTGCTGCTGGGAATGCATAATGGTAGAGCCATTCACAGTGCCAATCATAATCCAAAAGACAAAATCTCAAATGTTCAGTTGTTTTTTTATGTTTCTCAAACAAACCTTCTTTACAAATGTAAGTAAATGTCTTTAAAAAAATTTTTTAAAATTATCTTTCCAGAATTATATTGTGATTTTGGTCTATCAATATTTGAATTTTGGGAATTTTAGACATTAGGGATTTTGATAATTTGGGATTTCAACATTTGATATTACAAAATTTAGAATGGCATCTTTCAGGAGTATGGCCCAAACCCCAGTCACTGTAGAAAACAGTTTGACAATTTCTTAAAAAAGCTAAACACCCAGCCACTATTGAAAACAGTTTGGCAATTTCTTAAAAAACTAAACATATTTTTGCCATACAATCCCATAATCATGTTCCTTGGTATTTACTCAGATGAGTTGAAAAGTTGTGTCCATATAAAACCTGCATACAGATGTTTATAGAAGCTTTATTCATAATTGTCAAAATTGGAAGCAACCAAATTGTCTCTCAGTAGGTGAATGGATAAACTGCAGTACAGACAATGGGGTATTTTTCAGTGGTAAAAAGAAATAAACTATCGGCTGGGTGTGGTGGCTCACGCCTATAATCTCAGCAGTTTGGGAGGCTGAGGTGGATGGATCACTTGCTCCCAAGAGTTTGAGATCACCCTGGTCAACATGGTGAAAACCCATCTCTACAAAAAATACAAAAAGTAGCGAAGCATGGTGGCATGTGTCTGTAGTCCCAGCTACTTGGGGGACTGAGATGGGAGGATTGCTTGAGCCCAGAAAGGAGAGGCTGCAGTGAGCCATGTTTGTTCCTGGGCAACAGAGCGAGACCCTGTCTCAAAAAAAAAAAAAAAAAAAAGAAAAGAAAAAGAAACCATCAAGCTATGAAAAGACATAGAGAAACCTTAAATGCACATTTCTAAGTGAAATGAGCCAATCTGAAAAAGCTATGTACTGTATGACTTCAACCATATGACATTCTGGAAACGACTAAACTATGGAGACAGGGGAAATGTCAATGGTTGTGAGAGATTGGAGGGAGGGAGGAAAAAATGGGAAGAGTGTACAAATTTTTAAGGCAGTGAAACTATTCCATATGGTACTATAATGGTGAATGCATGTCCTTATATGTTTGTCAAAACCCATAGAATGTACAACACAAAGGTGAACTCTAATGTAAACTATGGACCTTGGGTAATAATAATATGTCAATATAGGTTAGTTGATTGTAATAAAGGCAAGAGGTGTTAATTGTGGGGACGCTCTGTGTGTGTGTGTGTGTATGTGTGTGTGTGTGTGGGAGCAAAGGTCATATGGAAATTCTCTGCACTTCCTGCTCTATTTTGCCGTGAACTTAAAACTGCTCTAAAAAATAAAGTTCATTTTTTAAAAAAGCATGCTATCAGTAAGCCCCCTACAAAACAAAATAGCACAACAGGGTGACTACAGTCAATAATAATTTAAGTGTACATTTTAAAATTACTAAAATAATGTAATTGGATTGTTTGTAATGCAAAAGATAAAGGCGCGAGAGGTTGGGTGCTCGATTTGGCATGATGTGATTATTACACATTGCATGTGTGTATCAAAACATACCATGTACCCTATAAGTATGTACACCTACTAGGCACCCATCAAACTAAAATTAAAAAATAAAAAAATGATAATATTATTAGGACATTTGTGTTATAAGAAAAAACAAAATTTGTGGGGGAGAAATTATGTGTTCAGAAAGAGAAGATATTAAGAGGTTAGAGTGAGGTTCCTGGAAAATAGTCTAATGTTGGATATAAGGAGGGTGGGCCTTGAACCCAAATAGAACACATTTTGTTTAAATAGAACACACTTTGTTTTTCTGTGTAAAACATGAAGAGAAAGATTACCCTGGGCCAGAGGATAGTAGTATTTTCAGGGGCTGAGTCTTCATTCCTGAACCTGCAGTTTGGATAGGAGAATGATATTGTGATTAGAAAAGAGTATCAAATGTTTTCTCTTGGGGCAACATCACAAGACTTAATCTGGTTTTATTATTTACTAGGACTATAATGGGTTTTGGTCTCTCACATTTTTGATATGCAGGGTCAGAAAAGACAAAAGAAAGGAATTAATGGGGCACAATAGAAAGTGAGAAAGAACTTGGAACCCAAGGATGTATATTTTCTTCTTTTTGTTTGTTTGTTTTTTTGTTTTTGAGACAGAGCTGCGGTCTGTCACCCAGGATGGAGTGCAGTGGCCTGATCTCAGCTCACTGTAACCTCCGCCTCCTGGGTTCAAGTGATTCTCGTTCCTCAGCCTCCCAAATAGCTAGAATTACAGCTGCAAGCCACCACGCCTGTCTAATTTTTTGTATTTTTAGAAGATACAGGGTTTCACCATGTTGGCCAGGCTGGTCTCAAACTCCTGACCTCAAGAGATCCATCTGCCTCGGTCTCCCAAAGTGCTGGAATTACAGGTGTGAACCACTGTGCCTGGTCCCCAAGAATATATTCTTGGGAGAGAAAAAAAAATCTCTTTGTTTATACCTGAGTGGCCGCAGCTGCACGTTAAACAAGTCAGAAGACTTTAGTGAATCTTTTGTCTGTGGTTTCCCTGGGGAGTGCTGTAAATACCTACATTACTCTACATGGTGAAGAGTTCAGTGCCTCACACTTGGTGTGTAATCATGAATACGTGCTGTTTGATTGATTGATTGAACAGTTGGCTTAATTGACTAGGTGGTTTGAGTGGGTAGATGGTAAGGACACAGCACAATTATATAGCAACATATCACTTCCACTTAAATGGTCTTGTTTGATGTTTTTGTTGAGCAGGAATTATTTTATTTCAATTTTTCTAATTCAGAAGCTGATGCTCAAATTATTCCAAAAACTTAACCATGGTCACCTGTATGAAAAATAGCAGAATGGAAAATCGAGGAAGTTAAGTGCTGGGGAGGCTTTATGGCTCCTTTAGACTTCTTCCCTTTACCCCTTCTCATAACTTATGGGTATGAACAATACATTTTCTTGACTGTCTGCCAGACACTGTATTGGGTACTTTCCTTGAATAACCACATGAGGTAGGTTCTGTCCTAAGTCTCTGTATGCAGGTACGTGAACTGGGCTCTGTGGAAGATGGAGTGAATGCCTTCAGAGACTACCCTCTTTAGCCATGGCAGTCTGCCCTGATCTCATGTACATCTGTGCCCCAGTGCCATTAGAAGCCTACAAGAGATTCTGTCCATCATAAATACCTGGATTAAGACACATGGCAAAATGCACTGTGACCATATCAAATCTCAGGTAGATTTTTGGCTGTGACAAATGAATAATACTCGCCCATTCATTTACTTAACAAATATTTATTGGGCATCACCTATTGGTCAGGCACTGGTACCAAATACTTAGTTAAAAGAGTAAAAACACAAAGTCCCTGGTTTAATGGAGCTTACATTGCAGAGGGAGGAAAGAAAGATGGGGTATGAGAAGGAAGAGGAAGAGAGAGGGAGAGAGGAAGAAATTAGTTTCATGTAATGTCAGATGATGATAAGTGCTCGGGAGGTAAGCAAGTCAATTTTGTGTCAAAATCAGCTTGATAGCCCAATGAAAAAGTAAGCTAAGAAGTAAACTGAGATATTTGTATTTGATTACATAAACAGAATCATATTGATTAAGGGAATAAATCCCAATCATTATTTCTGGGTACAATCCGTAACCATTGTGGATTTTTTCTGTTTGTTTTCAAAGAAATATTTTTTTCTGTTTATTTGGCTGGTGACCTGATTTCCAATTGAGAAACTCCACCAGACTCCATCTCTTTCTGCTGTATACTAGAGCTCCTATCACAGTGAAAAATACAGTCCACACGTGTGTGTTTTCACACATGCCAAAATAGCTGTTGCGTATTCCTAACTTAAGAAAATAACTTAATGTCATATTAAAAAAGTCGAATTAGAATTCCTAAACTTGAAAATAACTTTCAGCATAAGTTCTTCAAATTCACTTCTAAAAATTACAGTGTTGCAATATGTTTCATCAGCAATTTAAATCCTTATCAGAGTCAGGTATACAAAGTAAAGTACCTTCTAAAGAAGTTTGGTTACTCTTTACTCACTGCCTTTTCCCCTTCTTCCCTCACTTAAAGGTAATTTAAAAATTTTGGTTTCTCCATAAATTGTTACCATAAACAGATATGTATATGTATTAACAGTATTTTCTCTTCTATCCTTAGGTAATTGTTGTCACATATACAATTTTATCTCCTCCCTGCTTTCTTATGCTTTTTGTGTATAATTTTATAACCTGCTACTTTAATATAGTTTCCCATGATAGTACATAATGATATACAGAGATATATTTCACTGCTTTTAATAATTGTAAACAATTTGTGTGTGTGTTTGGAATTACCATACTTTATTCAACCAGTACCTTATTAATGAACATTTGAGTTATTCTCTGACATTTGCTGTTCTAAACAGGAGTACAGTGAATTGCCCTGTGCATTTTGGATTTTTGCTAGCGTATCTTTGAGGTAGATTCCTAGAGTTACTGCTGCATCAAAGGATACATGCATATGTAATTTTGCTAGATATTATTAACTTTCTTTACTTGGAAATTGTACATTTTGCTACTCCACAAGAAATATATATGAGTGTCTGATTCTTCATGAATTTGACAGCAGAGTATGATTTCAACCTTGTGGATTTGTGCTGATCTAGTAGGTGAGAAATGATATCTCCATGTAGTTTTAATTGCATTTCTCTTACCAGTGAGGTTGACCATCTCTTAGAGTTAAGAATCATTTGCTTTTTTGTGAGATCTCTTTAATTTTCTATCCCATTTAAAAATAGAGCTATTAGTCTGTTTTTCTTTATTTTAGAAGATCTTTATATATTAGAGATACAGCACTTAGCTATTTTTTTCAGTTTGCCATTTGTCTTTATTTGCTTATGATTTTGCCATATCAAAAATATCTTTTTATTTTATGTACTCGTATTCATCAATTTTTTCCTGTATTACTTCTAGACTTTGTTGTGGCAGTTTTCCCACTCTCAGATGATAGAATTTACCCATGTTAACTTCTAGTACTACAGTGTTTAATTTTTTAGAATTTACTTTTTGATTCCTTCAGAATTTATTCTCATGTATGATGTAAGAGACTGATCTAATTTTTGTCTTTTTCCATATGAACATCCAATTATCTCAATTCAAGTTACTAAAAGTTCATCTTTTCAGCTTAGACTTGAGATTCTATCTTTATTGTATCCTATATTTGTATCCTATATTTTCTATGTATGTATGTATAGGTAACCAAGCTGATTTCTGAATTTTTAAATTTTGTTCCATTAGTCTCTCTGTCTTGTTACATAACACATTCTATACCATTATGAGACTTTTAGTGGATTTTAATAACAAGACTAGCCACTCTCTCCATATGTTTGCTTTTTTCCCAAATGAACTTTATAATTAACTTCTCAAGCTCTAGAAAAGACAAATCTGGTGGTTTTCAATGGTCTTGTATTAAATTTCAAAATTACCTGAGGGATAACTGATCTCCTTATAAGGTTGCTTCTTCCTAAGTACGTGGCATATCTTTTCATTTGTTTAAGTTTACTTTTGTGTCTTTAAAGAGTGTTTTCTAGATTTCCTCTAGTGATGTGAACATTTCTTGCTAAAATTTAGCCTAGATATTTTATATTGTTATACATTTTGGCTATATCAAATATGGTCTTCTTTCCCATTGTATCTTAAATTTAATTATATGTGCATATAGGATATTGCTTTTGGCAGGCTTACTTTTTATACCCTATGCCTTATTCAATTCTCTTCTTGTTTAAGGCATATTTTTTTATTCTGGAGAATTTTAACTTCATTTTTGCATGGGGCTACATATCTTAAATTATAGTAATGGGAAAATTACTTCACTTTAAAATTCAAAACCCCGTAGACCTTTTAGAAATGCATATACCACATAAATGAAAGGATATCTGTGCTCAGTGGGCCCAGCAGTAATGTATTCAAGGACATAGCTTCTGGTGAAATCTCTGCTTAGCTGGGCTTTTTTTTTCTAAATTCAGCATAAGCAAATTTTAAATCACCTTACCTTCAATCGTCATTAAATTTCCCTTAAGGTACCAGGTATGTAGTTTTGTATATATGAACCTGCATGTCGAATTTATCAATTCCTCTCATTGTCTGTGGCTCTTAATATTCATTTTCTTTATGACAACCAGCAGCCTGCTCAGCTTTTTGTCCATGGTAGGAAACCTCTTAAGTATAAGGTTATGTTTTTCCTTCCCTCATAATCTTTAACTGGCTTCTCATCTTACTTAGAGTAAAATCAAGTTTCTTCGAATGGCTTGAAAGGCCCTACAAGATTTGTGTCCCACCTCACTCCTCCACCACCTCTGTGACCTCATTTCTACTACACTTCCCTCATTTCTTCCGTACTGCCTTATGGCGTCTGCACTTGAAATATTTCTTCCAGATATTTCTGTGGCTCACTTATTGACCTCCTTACGGTGTCTTATCAGTTAGATCAAATAGATCAGTAACCTCTTTCCTGACCTGTCCTTTAAAGTAGCATCCACGCCATGGTAGATGCATCAGTGGCCCCATTTCTTACCCTTCCTTGTCTCTGTATCCTTTACTATCTGACTCTCCAGTTCCTTCTCTCAATGGGTAGGATGACCTGCTCTGTTCTTTGACTCTAGGATCAACAATATGACTTTCTTTCCCCAATCGAATGAGCTAGAAGTGACAGTGTGCTACTGCAAGTCTAGGTCGCAAGAAGCCTTGGCTATTTCCACGTGTCCTCTCACCCCTTCCAAAGCCTGATAACCTGCTCAGACTAACATGCTGGAGATGGAGACACATGCTGGTTTCTTCAGTCACCTTAGCAAGAATCAGCTTTGATCACCCTTCAGTCAGCCAACCCCTGCCAACATCAGCATAGTTGACAGATCTCAGACACATGAGCAATAAACACGTATTGCTGAAATGTGACAATTTTGTGGCAATAGTAAACTAATGGACACACTATTGATGCTTTATTTTACTAAGCTTTATTAAACATTTACCATTATTCAACCTATTAAATTTTACTTATGTGTTTATTGTTTTCTACTCTTTGATGTTAACTCCATGAAGGCAGAAAATTTTGTCCAATATGAAATTGGTTCCCCATAAACATTTGTTGGATGAATAAATTCACAAATTATTTCTGTAACTTTTGCCAGCATGCATTGATTATTTCACGTACTTGAATGGCATTGCTTACAGAATTTCTCAGTTTATTTTCTCTCTCACACAGGAAAATTTAAATGACTAAAATGCAATGAACATAGCTATTTATAAGCTCTTCTTAGATTTTCACATATTAGTTTTTGAAAGTTTCCTGGCTGTAACTGGTTGATATTCTATGCATCACATCCTTCATTGTTATTGTCCTCTCTTGATTATTGGATAAATTTAAAAAGCAGGAATCAAAATGTTTGAGGCTCAAGGCTAATGTCCACTTGAAAACACTCTTCTTTTTGGCAGGCCTAAATCATCAAGGATATGATGCAACAAATTCATTCATATGCTATTTGTGTCCTCCCCACCCCCACCAACCAAATTCATATGTTGAAACCCTATTCCTCAATATGATGGCATTTGCCGATGGAGCCTTTGGCAGGTGGTGGGGTCATGAGGGTGGAGCTCTCGTGATGGGATGAGTCTCCTTATGAGAAGAGACACAAGAGGGTTTTCTTCCTCTCTCCCTGCTGTCTGCCATGTGAAGACACAGCAAAGGATGGCTATCTACAAACTAGGGAGAAGGCACTCGCCAGAAATTGTTCTTGGACTTCCCAGACTCCAGAACTTTGAGAAATAAATTTCTGTTGTTTAAATCACCAGTCTCTGGTATTCCATTATAGTAGCCCAAACTGATTGAGACACTTACATTTCATTCATTTTTGGAAAATATGTTACAGACTCTATTTTAGCTTTTGAACATTGCTGAAAATTAATACATTTAAGACAGAAAAAAATAATTGATGAAAATATAATAGAAACAGAAATTGTGAGCAAAATTCTATCTTTGAGTTTAAGACTCTAGGCTGGGCACTATTGGCCACTTTAATTCTTTGGAGAGATAATACCTAAGAGGGCTTGGAAAGTAGAATGACACTCTAAAGGCCACTGTTTTGCCCAAACTGCGAACTATAAAAATTTGTATTTTCAGCTTAAGTGTGCCCAATAGATCTAAAGGAAGGAAATACATGTATCTATTCATGATCCAGAAAAAAAGTTGATGATCCATTCACTGCTACTTTCTGAGGAGTAAAAATTCTTAATAATTTAAAAATTGTGGAAAGTTTCTATTACGACAGTGATTAAATAACTAATGTTTATTTCTACTGAGCTTTACTTGCTTGAGATTATTTCAGAAATGTGTCAACTATTAAAACACAGCTATTAAAAATCATAGCTTGTTACATTTCTATTATTTAGCCCATAGTTAGGTCCAAATCTTTTGTCCACACCTTTTGTTCTGTCCAAACCTTTTGCTGAAGCAATGATTGCAAATACTCAATTCCACTGGTGTTACTGATTTGGTCTCATCACATAACTGCTAAAAATGCAATTAAGGAAGATATTTCAGTTTTTACATTTGGAAGTGGAAGTCCAATAAATTATTTAGTTGATAGTTGAAGTATTGCTTGAATTGCTTGGAAAGTAGACTCAGCTTGACTCTCAGAGTATCACCCTTTCTATTACTGAATGAATCCTTTTTCATATTTAAAGTTAAATCCAAGTTCTCTGAAAACATTGATGTGGCATAATTTTAATAGTACCATCTGTATTAGTTGTCCATCTGTGAAATAAATAAATAAATGGGCCTATATTGTGCTCATACTAATGTCTGTCAAAGATGATTTCTTTTTGAAAAGAAGAAATGTTCTAAAATGGTCTACACAAAAATATAGTAGAAAACTGACACCATTTTAAAAGTTGTGGTCAGAATAATGTTTACTTTTTCTTGAATATTCATGCAATTGAAAAATATGTACTTTTTCAATTAAAATTACCTGGGCTTAAATTATTTGTATGTATGAGCATTGTGTGAATACACACGCACATAGGTGTACAAAGATAATTACGCAGTCTTGAGGCAGTTTATATTTATATTAAAAAATACCACTCTTGTGAAACTTTTTAATCTGTCAAAGCTTTTCTTCTTTTTGCTATTGACTGGTTTTTGTAAATATTTAATTTCCTTAGCTGGGAGTCCTATATTTCTCTATAAGTCGTCCAAGCTGCCAACTCTGATAAAATTAAGAAGTCACCATAGGAACTCTGAACTAATTTCTATAAAACCATAATTTGGCATAAATATCACTTACTCCATGGCCACTCTGAGAAAACACAGACATGCACACACACACACTTTATCATTGAACCCACACAATTGTTAACTACTATTTTTGTGCTTGGTAGTCCTCATTTCCTGCTCTTACATCACAGGGACAAGGTGGAATGTACAGCATTTAAGAGACAAGTGTCAAGTAGCCCTTACTCCTGCTCTTCCAGCAAATGCAATGAAAATGATTTCTTCAACAAAATAAATGAACTGTACCCTACCCTGGACCATGCTACTTCAGCACTGTGCCTTGTGCTGCTTCTCCTGCCACAATGCGAGAGGATATCAGAGTTCTGTGCTCCAGGTTTCCAGGAAACATTTTGATGGGATGTAAGGGCTGGTCCTTCTCATCAAATTACATTTATTGCATGTAGCAACCACAAGACTAAGGGGCTGCAATTACAGGAAAAGCAGGAGCCCTTTTCTGTCATCTCAGAGCAGCCCAGTTCTGCCACATCCACTTGACCGAATTCTCTCGTTTGTAGGAGAAAGGGGCAATTTGTGCAGGCAAAGTCACACACTGAATTCAGACCACACACTGAATTCAGAAGCCTGTCTGACCCAGCTGCTTTTTCTTGCTTGCTTTCCTATCTTCCTGTGAGTTTTCAGGATGCAAACTTAGAGCAGGCATACAATATTGTGACAGATCACACTTCCTTTGAGCTCGAAGGAGTATTTTCCTCCAAATAAACCTGGAGGGCTTCCCAGCTTTGGTGCTGATGGATTTAGCCCTCGTCATTTTCTTTACAGGAAGACAAACAAAGAGTTATTGGTGGGAAGGAAATCTTGAACAACAAGCAAATACACATGCAGTGATGAGCCAAAGACAATTTTGTTTTTGAATGAGATGATTTTGAAATTAAAATTCTAGTTGCCTCTATTCAGATATAAGATCAAAACTGGTTTACAGTGATTTGACTGAGAAATATCTCTGCTCACTAAAGTAACTAGTAATACTCTATTAAAGGGGTGACCTTTCCAAACAGAGAGAGACCATTTTTTTTCTTAAGAGAAGATAATATACTAACACTTGTCATTTATGAAGGTCTGTGGTCCAGGCACTGTTTAAATTCATTTAATCTCCATAACAATGCCATGTAGTAAGCATTTTCCTTATCCTCATTTTATAGGTTGGAAACCGGAATAGAATATAAAAATAACTTACACGAGTTTACAGAGTTCATATGAAGTAAAATTGAGTATCAGTTGGGTAGTCTGCTTCCTAGCTTATGTTTCTACCCCTTTTCCTCTACTGTTGCTCATTACAATTTATCTTCAGCATTGGCTTTAATGATGGACGAGCTGGCCTTTGACCCTGGATCTGACACTTCCCAGTTAACTTCCACAAATCTGTTTCCTCATCTGTAAATTGGAGATAATAGAGTCAACCTCACTGTGTTTAGAAAAAATGAATAGAATATGCTTGGCACATTTACTTGGGTGGAAACTGTTAAATCAAAAGTTAGTCCCTTTACTTAAACTTTATATGTTGTCAAATTAAATACCAAAACAAGTGTCTTGGCTGCCTCCTTGCAGTGAGATGCCCTCCCTATTCCCTCATCTAAGTTTATTTATCTGTCCTTCGTTTATCTGTATGTCTCTCACATGTGGGAGAAGAACTAAATAATTTTAACATTTGCTGAAAATATCCTGCAAGTTTGGCTGGATTTTTTTTTTTTTTTTCAGTGAAATTATAAGATAACCTCATTTTGAAGTGACATCTGGAGTCAAATTCTCTGCTTTTGTTCTGGTAGTGCTTGGTTTTATATAGACAGTGAGAAAATGTTTCATAGTGACCTACATGACAGGAATTACCACAATTGTATAAGAATCTGTATCACAAACCATCATTTCTTGTTAAATAGAAAGGATATCTTATTCAGGGTTTGTTTTGGTGAGAAATGTGAGAAAATATATGTAAGCACATTAGAAAACCACCTATATTTGTAAATCCCCTGCTTCATCCCATGTCTCCTTCTATTGACCACTTCACGTATTTCCTTCAAACTCATTTCTTCCAGGTTGTCACTCATTCAATCTCGACTTCCTCACTTCCTATCACTTTTCAACCTATTGAACCTAGCTTTCACTTTCATTGTTTCATAGAAATGGCGCTTGACAAGACCACTCTCGACTTTTATCCTGATAAAACTAATTGACCCAGCTCATTCCTCAACCTACTCATTTTCTCTTTCTTTTCTTTAATTTTTGTGGGTACATACTAGGTGTATATATTTATGGGGTATATGAGATACTTTGATACATGTAATGCGTAATAATCACATCGTGGTAAATGATGTATCCATTGCCACAAGCATTTATCCTTTGTGTTACAAACCATCAAATTATATTCTTTTAGTTATTTTAAAATGTACAATTAAATTATTGACTATAGTCACTCCGTTGTGCTATCAAATACTAGGTTTTATTCATTCTATGTTTTGTACCCATTAACCATCTCTACTTCCCCCTACCCACCCCCCACTAACCTTCCCATCCTCTGGTAATCATCCTTCTATTCTTTATCCCCATGAATTCAATCATTTTAATTTTTAGCTCCCACAAATATGCAAGAATCTGTGAAGTTTGTCTTTCTGTGTCTGGCTTATTTCATTTAGCATAATGACATCCAGTTGCATCCATAGTGTTGAAAATGACAAGACGTTATTATTTTTTATGGCTGAATAGTACTCCACTGAGTGCATATACCACATTTTCTTTATCCATTCATCTGATGATGGACACTTAGGTTGCTTCCAAATCTTGGCTATTGTGTACAGTGCCACAATAAACACTGGAGTGCTGATATCCCTTAGATATCCTGATTTCCTTCTTTTTGGGTACATACCCAGCAATGTGATTGCTGGATTGTATGGTAGCTCTATTTTTAGTTATTTGAGGAATCTCCAAACTGTCCTTCACAGTGGTTGAACTAATTTACTTTCCCACCAACAGTGTATGAGAATTTCCTTTTTTCCATATCCTCGTCAACATTTGTTATTGCCTGTCTTTTGGATATAGGCCATTTTAACTGGGGTGAGATGATATCTCATTGTAGTTTTGATTTGCATTTGTCTGATGATCAATGATGTTGAACATCTTTTCATATGCCCGTTTGCCATTTGTATATCTTCTTTGGAGAAATGTCTAATCAAATTTTTTCCCCATTTTTTGATCAGATTTTAGATATTTTCCTATAGAAAAAAAATTTCCATAAGAAACTTTTTAGATATTTTCCTATAGAAAAAAAATTTCCATAAGAAACTTTTATCATTGATATTATTCAGTGTCTTCATTGTGGTGGTGATAAAATTGCTTCTTATATATTTTGTGGGTTGTCTCTTCACTTTGTTGATTGCTTCCTTTGCTGTGCAGACACTTTTTAACTTGATGTGATTCCATTTCTTCATTTTTGCTTTGGTTGCCTGTGCTCTGGGTATTACTCAAGAAATTTATGCCCAGATCAATGTCCTGGAGATTTTCCCCAATGATTTATTGTAGTAGTTTTATAGTTTGAGATCTTAGATTTAGGTTTTAATCCATTTTGATTTGATTTTTTATATGGTGAGAGATAAGAGCCTAGTTTCATTGTTCTGCATATGGATATCCAATTTTTCCATGTTATTTATTAAAGAGACTGTCTTTCCCTGATGTATGTTCTTGGCACCTTTGTAAAGAAATGAGTTCACTGTAGGTGTATAGATTTGTTTCCAGGTTCTTTATTCTGTTCCATTGATCTACATGTCAGTTTTTATGCCAGTACCATGCTGTTCTGGTTACTAAGCTCTGTATATAGTACAATTTGAAGTCAGGTAATGTGATTCCTCCAGTTTTGTTCTTTTTGCTCAGGAGAGCTTTGGCTATTATGGGTCTTTCGTGGTTCCATATAAATTTAAGATTACATATTTCTCTTTCTGCAGAGAATGTCATCAGTATTTTGATAGGGATTGCAGTGAATCTGTAGATTCTATTGGTATATGAACATTTTAATAATATTGATTCTTCCAATACATGAAGATGAAATATCTTTCCATTTTTTGTGTCCTCTTCAATTTCTTTCATTAACATTTTATAGTTTTCATTGTAGAGATTGTTCAACTCTTTGGTTAATTCCTAGGTATTTAATTTTATTTGTGGCTATTGCAAATGGGATTACTTTCTTGAGTTCTTTTTCAGATTGTTCACTGTTGGCATAGAGAAATGCTACTGATTTCTGCAGGTTGATCTTGTGTCCTGTAAATTTACTGGATTTGCTTATCAGTTCTAATAGTTTTTTGGGCTCGTCTTTAGAGTTTTCTGAATATAAGATGACATCATCCACAAACAAGGATAATTTGAATTCTTCATTTTCAATTTGGATACCATTTATTTTTTTCTCTTGTCTGATGGTTCTACCTGGGACTTCCAGTACTATGTTGAATAACAGTGGTGAAAATGGACATCCTTGTCTTCTTCTAGATCTAAGAGAAAAGGCTTTCAGTGTTTTCCTATTTAGTACGATAATAGCTGTGGGTCTATTGTATATGGTTTTTTTTTTAATGTTGAGGTACATTCTTCTATATCCAGTTTTAGTTTTATTTTAATCATGAAAGAATGTTAAATTTTATCAAGTGCTTTTTCAGCATCATTTGAAATGATCATATGATTTTTGTCCTTCGTTCTGTTGATATGATGTATTACACTGACTGATTTACATATGTTGAACCATCCTTGCATCCTTGGGATAAATTCCACTTCATCATAATGAAGGATTTTATGAATGCATTGTTGAATTTTGTTTGCTAGTATTTTGTTGAGGATTTTTGCATCAATATTCAGGGATATAGGCCCATAGTAATTTTTTTTTTGATGTGTCTTTATTTGGTTTTGGTATCAAGGTAATACTGGCCTTGTATAATGAGATTGGGAGTATTTGATCCTCTTCTATTCTTTGGAATAGTTTGAGTAAGATTGGTGTTAGTTTTTATTTAAATGTTTGGTGGAATTCAGCAATGAAAGCATCAGGTCTTGGGCTTTTCTTTACTGGAAGACTTTTTATTACAGCTTCAATCTCATTACTTGTTATTATTGTATGCAGGTTTTGGATTTCTTTTTCTTTTTTTTTTCCAGGCTGGAGTACAGTGGCACAATCTCAATTCTTTGCAACCTCCACTTCCCAGGCTCAAGTGATTCTCATGCCTCAGACTCTCGATTAGCTGGAATTACAGATGCATACCATCATGCCTGGCTAATTTTTTTGTATTTTTAGTAGAGACGAGGTTTTGCCGTGTTGGGCAGAGTGGTCTTGAACTCCTGAGCTCAAGTGATCTACCCACCTTGGCCTCCCAAAATGTTTGGATTACAGGCATGAGTCACAATGCTTGGCCTAGGTTTTGGATTTCTTCAGGGTTCAATCTTGGTAGGTTGCATGTGTCTAGGAATTTATCCACTTCCTCTAGATTTTCCAATTTATTGTTATATAGTTGCTCAAAGTAGCCACCAATGATTCTTTGAATTTCTGTGATATAAGTTGTAATGTCTCCTTTTTCATCTCTGATTTTACTTGCGTTTTCTCTCTTTTTTTCTTAGTCTGACTGAAGGTTTGTCAATTTTGTTTATAACAAAAACAGTTTGTCAGTCTTTTATGTTGTTTTCTTCATTTCCGTTTTATTTATTTCTGCTCTGATATTTATTATTACTTTTCTCCTATTAATTTTATCGTCGGTTTGCTTTTGATTTTCTACTGCCTTAAAATGCATCATTTGGTTATTTATGTAATGTTTTTGTTATTTTTTCAAATAGGCACTTATAGCTATAGATTTCCCTTTTAATACTTCTTTCTCTGTGTCCCATAGTTTTTGGTAAGCTGTGCATCCAATATTATTTGTTTCAATACATTTTTAAATTTCCTTCTTAGTTTCTTCATTGACACATTGGTCATTCAGAAACATATTGTTTATTTTTCATGTTTCCATACAGTTTCCAAAATTCCTCTTGTTATTGATTTGTATTTAATTCCATTGTGGTCAAAGAAGATGCTTGATATTATTTCAAAATTTTTTGAATGTTTTAGGACTTGTTTTGTGACCTAACATATGATCTATCCTTGAGAATGATTCATATACTCAGGAGAAAAATGTGTATTCTGTAGCCATTGGATGAATTGTTCTGTAAATATCTATTAGGTCTATTTGCTCTATAGTGCAGATTATATCTGATGTTTCTTTGTTGATTTTCTGTCTGAAAGATCTGTCCAATGTTGAAAGTGGGCTGTTGAAATCTCAAACTATTATTGTATTGAAGTGTATTTCTCTCTTTAGCTCTAATAATAGTTGGTTTGTATATATGAGTGCTCCAGTGTTGGGTAGATATATATTTACAATTGTCATATCTTTTTGCTGAATTGATCCCTTTATTGTTACATAATGACCTTCTTTGTCTCTTGAAACGTATGTCGTATGTTTTTCTTGAAATCTATTTTGTCTAGTACAAATATAGCTATTCCTGCTCTTTTTTTGGTTTTCATTGGCATGGAATATCTTTTTCCATCCCTTTATTTTTGGTCTATATGTATCTTCATAGGTAAAGTGTGTTTCTTCAAGGCAGTGGATCAGTGGATCTTATTTGCTCATCCATTCAGCCACTCTTTTGTTTTGAACGGTGAGTTTAGTCCATTTACATTCAATGTTATTATTGATAAATAAAGACTTACTCCTGCTATTTGGTTATTTGTTTTCTGGTCTTCTCTTCCTTCTTTGCTTCTTTCCTATCTACCTTTTGGTGAAAGCGATTTTCTCTGGTGGTATGATTTAATCTCTTTCTTTTTATTTTTTTCTGTATCTGTTGTATGTTTTTTGATTTGAGGCAAGCATGAGGCTTGCAAATGCTGTCATATAGTTCATAGTTTTAAACTAATGACAGTTTTACACTGATTGCATAAACAAAAAAAGCAAAAAGCAAAATATGAGGAAAGATTATACACTTTAACTGCATCTCTTCGCTTTTTAACTTTTGTTTTTTCTCTTTATGTCTTCTTTTTCTGTCTATGTCTTGAAAAGTGTCATAATAATTATTTTTTACTGGTCTATCATTTAGTCTTTCTCCTTAAAATAAGAGTAGTTTACACCCCACATATGTGTTATAATATTCCGTGTTTTCTCTATGCTTAGCATTACCAGGGAATTTTGTACCTTCAGATGATTTCTTATTGACCATTGACATCCCGTTCTTTGAGACTGAAGAACTCCCTTTAGCATTTCTTGTAGGACAAGTCTGGTGTTGATAAAATCGTCCAACTTTTGTTTGTCTGGGAAAGTCTTTATTTCTCTTTCATGTTTGAAGGATATTTTCACTGGATATCCTTTTCTAGGGTAAACTTTTTTTTTCCTTCAGCATAACAAATATGTCATGACTCTCTCTCCTGGCCTGTAAGGATTCCATCTAAAAGTCTGCAACTGGATATATTGAGCTCCACTGTGTATT
>NW_012100421.1:237782-255531 GCF_000951045.1 Mandrillus leucophaeus
TGGGACAGGAATTTGGGACCTGCCAAACAGCAGGAACAAAAGGAACTATAACATGTTCCTGGCTGGCTCGCTGAGCTGCAGGCAGTGACACACTCCTGGACTGTGGGAGTGAAGAGTAGTGACCCTTCTGGAAACCCAGATCTCGGGGTTCCTGAAGCCAGAGCTGCTGTAACAGTATAGCTCTTCTGCCTTCCACTGGCTCCCAGTGGTCACCCCATGCAACAGGAAGCAGTGGTGGGGCTGGGTCAGTCCAGGAACCACAGGCCAGAGTTGGTTAGTGGGACTGAAAGAGCTGTAA
This sequence comes from Mandrillus leucophaeus, assembly GCF_000951045.1. Lineage (NCBI taxonomy): Eukaryota > Metazoa > Chordata > Mammalia > Primates > Cercopithecidae > Mandrillus > Mandrillus leucophaeus. The sequence continues at coordinate 238,081 of NW_012100421.1, forward strand.
CACAAATGGGCTAAAACATGCCCCCCTAAAACATGCCCTCCCACCCTTGCTCACCACACTGTGGGTGGCAAGAAGGAAAGAAGACCTGTGGCCCTTCTGGGAGTCCAGACCTTGTGGGTCCCTGATCCTGGGCTGTGACAAGCTGTAGCAACCTCTTTGGGGCTCTGTGTTCCTGGCATCTCTGAGCTTTTGGGCACCCCTGTGTTCCCTGGTGCCCACAGTGGAAGCCGCTTATGGTATACCTGGTCCAGCTGCAGCCTTGCACAGAGCCGGAGCCAAATGAGCAAGCATGATTACAGGCGTGAACCACTGTGCCTGGCCCAAGCCCAGTGGATGTAAGCAAAACCCAAGCATAAGTGCCACCTGTCCCAGAGGTTTCTGGTTGGCAAAGGAACACCCTGAGGCTCCAGTGATGATACCTTTAAATATAACCTACATTCTAACACTACCAACGTTGTATTTATATTTCAAACTCCTCTTCTGAAATATTTATTCAGCTTACTAGTTAGTGTCTCTATTCTGATAACTCTTAGCATCCGAAATCTAATGGGCCCAAGCTTAACATTTTATTTCATCTCTAAAACTTTTTATCACTGAGTCTGTTCTCATTTAGTAAATGACATCATTGTTCACTTAGTTCCCCAAACCAGCAAGGTCTTCCCCTGCTTTAAATTCTTCCACAGCCACTGCATTCAGGCCCTTGAGTTGTATGGCTTTTGCTGATCTTTCAGACTCATCTGGGTTTACTTTCTCCCTTGCTGTGCTTCAGCCACAATGACTTTATTCCATTTCCTCGAACATATCAAGTTCTTCCTTAATATTTCAGCACAAACATACCCCTTCACCTACTCTCCTTTGTGCTATTCCTGTGATGTGATGAGTTCTTGTCACTTGGTGGGTTAGTTCATATGTTGCCGTTGTAGAGAAGACTCCCCTATATTATCAAAATTGATGGACTTTTGACTCCGTAGCATAACAGCTTGTTAATTTCTTTCTTAGCATCTAACACAATTTGTACTTATTTATTTATTTGAGATGGAGCCTAGCTCTGTTGCCCAGGCTGGAGTGTAGCAGTGCAATCTCAGCTCACTGCAACTTCTGCCCTCCAGGTCCAAGCAATTCTCCTGCCTCAGCATCCCTAGTAGCTGGGATTATAGGCATCTGCCATGTGGCTAATTTTTATATTTTTTAGTACAGACAAGGTTTCACAATGTTGACCAGGCTGATCTCATACTCCTGACCTCCAGTGATCCACCCACCTTGGCCTCCCCAAGTCCTGGATGGCATGAGTCACCGCCCCTGGCCACAATATGTATTTAAATACATATTAGTTTATTTACTTGTATTACCTATTTCCTACCATATTATGTACTTTTTAGTTCAGAGCCTAATTTTTGTCTCATGTATTATATGCTTAGTGTCTCATACAGTGTCTTGACATGGTAAGTACTCAATAAATACTTATTAAATAAATACATAAGCTAAACAGATTGGAAAATTGTTTTGAGACATAGTGTGTGCTAGTATCCCTTAGAGCAGAGCAAAATAAATAACAATTACAGCTGTAGAGTTTGGAACATGGTTTATGAGCTCTCAGGGTTTAAATTTATTAAAACCTCTATGAACTTCAACCCAAGTGCAACATGAAGTCCATAAAGAAGCAGAAAAAAGAAAATACAACTGAGCACTGTTTATCATCTTCACTTCCCTGAATCATTCCCAGAGTAATTCTGCATATTGTTCTCAATGCAGAAAAAGGCATCCAAAACAAATGACAGCTATCCAGTCACTCCATTCGGTGAAGTGTTCTCCCTTTGATGTAGCTGATGGGAGAATTAATAGTCCATAGCAGTTTAGAAAATAAGAATAGTAGCAGACTCAGATGCCTTTAATGGAAGAAATTAATTCTTCCCTTTATTGTGTATGAAGTGAAAAAAGTTAATAAAATATCAACTCTTACTATTCTTATTAGCTATCCAGCTTCCTGCACCAATAAATACATAGTTCAGCAAAATCAGAGAATCTGATGTCAAATTTAGATTCTTTTCCTATTTGGGATCAGTATTGTATAAATTTAAAACTGTAATTCTTGGACTTAGGCTTTCAGTGGAAATGGAGTTACAGAGACTCAATTTAACCTCTTGCCTGAGAAAAAGATTTTCAACTTATTGGACATCAGGAAACAAAGAACAGTGATGCCTGGGAAATGTGAAACACACAAGGTGAGCCTGAAAATTGCCTCAATTTCCTGCCTGAAAAAAGTTTTGAGGCTGCAACATGGGGAGGAAGAATTCAAATAGAACCTGGTGGTCTCCTGAATTGGGAAGAGAAGGCTGTGTGTCCCTGGAGAGGACAAGGTGGCTTGAATAAGTATGGCAGAATACCAGAGAAAAGAGTGCCACATATAGACAGAACTGCATAGGTCCCTCTCAGAACTTCCGGTGTTTACTAATCAGGACGTGCATGTGAAGAAATTATCTGAGGCCAGATGAAGAACAGCCTGAAAGTATTAAGAGTCAACGGTGCTTCCACTAGGGTTGAGAATAGTTCTTCTTCCACCAGAGTAAAAAATCCTCCTAAATCATAGGCATCAAGAAAAGTACACAAATGCCTTTTACCTCAGTAGTAGGGAAAATTAACACTAAAATAAAGGCTTCTCTGCTCCTCCCTAACCACACTTAAAAGCAAGACCTGTAAAAATCTCACTGTTTCTGAGTAACTTATCTTCTGTTCCAGAAAAAAAGATTAAGAGTATTTATAAAAATACAAAAATATTTAGCATCCAACAAGGTAAATTTCATAATGTTGGCTGATAATAATAACACATTACCAAATGTGATGGTTAATACTGAGTGTCAGCTTGACTGGATTGAAGGATGCAAAGTATATTGATCCTGGGTGTGTCTGTGAGGTGTTGCCAAAGGAGATTAACATTTGAATCAGTGGGCTGGGAAAGGCAGAGTCACCCTTAATATGGGTGAGCACAATCTAATCAGCTGTCAGCGTGGGTAGAATATAAAGCAGGCAGAAAAAAATGAAAAGGCTAGACTGGCTTAGCCTCCCAGCCTACATATGTCTCCCATGTGGGATGCTTCCTGCCCTTGAACATTGTACTCCGAGTTCTTCAGCTTTGGGACTTGGACTGGCTTCCTTGCTCGTTAGCTTGCAGATGGCCTATTGTGGGACCTTGTGATCATGTGAGTTAATACTTCATATATATATACACACACATATATATACACACATATACACATATATATTCACATACACACACACACACACACACATATATATATATATCTCCTATTAGTTCTGCCCCTCTAGAGAACCCTAATACACAAAGTGTCCACAAAGTGTCCCAAAGAAGCAGGAAAATATGATACATAATGAAGGAAAAAAATCTATCAAACAAATCCAATCCCCAAATAATACACATAATAGAATTACTTGACAAGAATGTGACACAGTTATTTTCATTATAGTTGATATGTTTAGGAAGCTATGAAAGAGATGAGCATATTAAGTAGAGACATAGGAAAAATCTCTATATCAAACTTCCTGAAATGAAAACTACAATAATGGTGATAATAAATACACTGGGTGAGATTAACAGCACATTAGACACTGCAAAAGAAAAATTTACAGATTTAGCAATAGAAACTCTTCAAAATAAAATACAGAGAGGAAAAGAATGAACAATATGAAGATAACATCAAAGAATTGTGGGAAACTTTATGTAGCCTAATATATGTAAAATAGATTCTCCAAAGGAAAAAGGAATAAGAAAAAAAGATAAAATAACAAGTAAAAAAGTAAGGTGGTTAAAAATATGCCATACTAATAGTAATCAAAGCAAACCTGGGGCACCTATATTATGTTTGTTAGGCTAAGTGGATTTCAGAATAAATAATATTACCAGAAATAAAGAGAGGTTTTAAATGACATAAAGAGATCAATTCATTAAGAATGCATAATCCCAAATATGTATGCATTTAATAGTAGCACCTAAAATACATCAAGCAAAAACTGAAGAACTAAAAGCACACCAAGGAGAAATAGACAAATATATAATGTGTGTTGAATATTTAAATACCCATTCTGATATTGACAGACCAAGTAGACAGAAAACCAGTAAGGATACGGAAGACTTGACTAACACTCTCACCTAATTTGACCTAATTGACATATATAGAATGTTTCTTTGAACAAGACCAAACTGTCCATTTTTCTGAGTGCACATGGAACATTTAATAAGGGAAACCATATCCTGGACAATAAAATGAGTCTCAGAAGAATTTAAAAGTTTCAAGTCATAGAAAATATGTTCATTGAGCAAAATGGAATTAAGGTACAAGGCAATAATAATAAGAAATATCTCTGAGATATTTCTTTAAGACCTATACTTCTAAGATCTCTAATCTTAGAGATCATCTAAATAATTCATGGGACAAAAAAGAATTTAAAAGCAAAATTAAAAAGTATGTTGAAGAGAATGAAAATGAAAACACAGCATATTAAAATTTGTGTGATGTAGCTAAAGCAATATGTAGAGGGAAATGCATAGCACTGAAGTCCTATACTAGAAAAATTAGTGTCTCAGATTAACGACTTCAGCTTCTACTTTAAGATACTAAAAAAGAAGAGAAAATTAATTCCAAAGTAAGCAAAAGAAAGAACATAATACAGGTCAGAGAAGAAAACAATAAAATAGAAAACAGGAAAATAATACTGAATAACATGCTGATTTTCAAGAAGATAAATAAAATTGTGAAAACATCATTCTCCCTCCTCTACCATCTACCTTTGTGGGTTTTTAAAAATATTAGATTAGGGGACGTTTTGACTACTCTGCACAGTGCCCTATAAAATATGATAGTTTTCCATCTGGTTAGTAGAAATAGGCAATATTTTTAGCACGAGATGAGTGCCAGATACTGTTCCCTCTAATCCTGTTTGGGTGGTTCTCTTTCAAGTCTTTAATAGCTTCCTCTGCACTGTTCAGTATTATGTTGAATACTCAAGAAGCACCCTCTGCAGATTCCAGGGTTATCTCTGCAGCCCTCGCCTCTCCAGTATTCTGCCTGGTGAGCTCTAGCTGCCTTGCTTTTCCTGGACTTTTTGCTTCCTATCTTCACAGCTCAGATGCTCTGCCTCGGTTTCCTCTTCCTGTGCTATGGCCTGGAAACTCAAGGCACTAAGCCAGGGCAACCGTGGGCTCATCTTGTTTCCTGTCTCTCAGGAATCATTGTTCTTTGTTGTTGGATGTACAATGTTTTGAAGACTTTTGTTTTCAATGTCTTGAAGACTTTTGTTTTTGTTATTCTCTTTTTATTGTTTCAGTGAGGGTTAATGAAATATCTGTTATTCCATCTTGGCTAGAAAGAGAACCTTAAATCTCTTTTGTTTTTAAATCTATGTCTGTCATATTATGTTGTGTCTTCTCTTTATATTTCTCTTCTGTGGTTCCATCCGATTTGTTTGGCCCTTAAAAAATCATTTGAGTGTTTAATTGTCTCCTAAATTGATATAGAATTTATACAACCTACGTATTTTCTTTTTGTGGTTGCACTAGCAGTGGCAGTTAGAAAGTGTTTGATCACTAAAGAATACTCATAGAACCTAGAATTATAATGATACAAACCTGTGGTTTTCTTCAGGAAAAGGATATTGTATAGCCACTTAGGAAAATTTAATACTCTAAGACAATTCATGAAGTGCTTTTCATATACAATATTGGTTTATAGCGATGTGATACCAAAATAAATGTTGAAATCAGTCAATGTAGTATTAAGAATGTGTTTAAAACACAAAACTATCACCGCGCTTTTCGAGTTTCACATTTCAGGCTACTCTTCTTTAAATATTACATGTCACCTTGATTTGATCCAGAAATCACTTAAGGCAACTCATGATACATATAGTAAATTGAGATTGTCAATGCTCTCTAGACAAAGACAATGAGAAATTTACCTGTAACAGAACAAGTTGGAATTACTGTTCGTATCAACAAAGGCCATAGGAAACCGAGTCACCTCAGTAGAAGGGTTTTTGAAAAAACTTTTTTTGTTTGTTTTTTTTTTTTACATAGAATTTGGGTTTGAGGTTAGTGATTTTCAGAAGAGTTAAGCAAGCAGGCTTTATTCTGGATTGGATACTCAGAGACTGGGGTTATTTCTATCTGGGTAAATCACATCTAGAAGGAGGGAAGACTAGACTGAGGTTGAAATCAGCCACTCATCTTAGCTAGAATGGGGTGTGTTTAGACAGTTTTGTGGTTTGAACAACATCAATAATTTTGCCTGTATTTGGACACAGTTTTGGAGTGGTCTTGTCTTTGGCTTAATCCATCATAGTCACACAGTGTCCTTGTCTGATATTGATGTTCTCTGAAACTATGTTACAGAGGAGAACATCAAGGCATAGCTCTAAGTGCCAGGCCAGCTCCTGGCTGTCAAGGGCAGCTTTTCTGTTTTCCAAGATAAATTAAAATGAAACCAGGTAAGGGAGATCAAGGAGAAGTAAGGAATAGAAAAATGTGTTAAAATCAAAATAATAAGTGTACAAAATGTGTACCATCATATTAGTCAGGGTTGTCCAGAGAAACAGAACCAATATATACAGAATATAGAGGGTATATAGAGAATCTATATTGTTTTATGAAATTTATCCAATATGGAGACCATCTAGTCCCAAATCATCAAGGTGGACTGGCAGGTTGAAGATCAGCCAATGTTGCTGTTCAAGTCCATCTTCTGACAGAATTCTCGCTTTCAGGGGAGGTCAGCCTTTTCCTGTACTCAGGCCTCCACGGATTGGAGGATACCTCCCCATTTTAAGGAAGGCAAGCTGTTTTACTCAAAGTCTCATTTAAATGCTAATCTTATCCAAAATACCCTCATAGAAATATCCAGAATGTTTGATCACATATCTGGGCACTGTGGCTCAAGTCAGTTGATACAAAATTAACCTTCATAACCATGAAATGTTATACACTTACTAGAAAAGGAACATAAGCAGTTATGTGTCTGATAGGGTCTGAAAACTAGTAGCTCTGAAGAAGCACAATCCTTCCTGGTACTGAGACCAGTGATATCTCTTTTTTTTTTTTTTTTCCCTGTCTCTCATAAAATGGATAGACAAGTCACTTGGCTGTTGAACAAAGTATCAGGCTGTGTCCAAAGCAATACATCTCTGGGTATGCTGCTTTGGAAATGTGCGCTACTCTGTTCCTCTAACTTGTTACATTTAGTCAGCTCACAACATACTTTGAGGCTGAGGTTCTATAGGAGAGGTTGCTCTTGTCTGCAATACAGCTTGCATTATCAGACTTCGGAAGCTAATGATGAAAACCTTGGGGCTGCTCTCTCTGATCTTCTAAGCACAGGAGAATGTCTGCAGGATAAGGCAAGTTTTGAAGTATAATTGGTTCATGAACAACGTGGGGATTGGGGCACTGCCCCTACTCTCCCCTATCCCCGCCCCCGCCACAGTCAAAAATCCACGTATAACTTTTGACTTCCCCAAAACTTAAACGACTAATAACCTCCTGTTGTCTGGAAGTCTTAATGATAACTTAAATAGTCAAAAAGTACGTATTTGTGTGTTACATGTATTATCGGCTATATTCTTACGATAACGTAAGCTAGAGAAAAGAAAATGTTATAAAGAAAATCATAAGGGAGAGAAAATACACTCATAGTGTTGTACTGCATTTATCCATGTGGTAATTTGATAACCATTTACAAGATGATTTGTCTGTCTGAAATGGTTGGCAACCGTAGCTGCAGACCTCAATCTAGGGTATATATCAAGCAGTCCAACTTTTTTTTTTTTTTGTAATGCCATAATTTTTATCTGCTCCTCAGAAGCACTTCCAGCGGCACTGCGTGCACTTTATATTCAACGTTTACAGTATTGTGCTCAACATGATGAAAAATACGTGAGAACAGTGAGAGCTCGCTTTTCACTACCACGTGCAAGTTACTGGAGCTGGAAACCACTCAGCTGGAGATGATTAGCATGATAGGGCATTTTAAGTGGCTACTCACAACACTTGAGCTCACTGCAATAGCAACAAAAGATGGTTATAAAATGATTACACTAGCACACTTACTTTTATACAGTTATGATTTAATACTACATCTTTACATTTGTTTACATTTATCTCAACTGCCAATGGTACCCTATATGGTCTGCGTCCGTGTGTGAGTTTTGATGTATTTAGCTTTTTGTAATAGACGTATCTATTTTATTATAGTACATGATAAAATACAGTAGTATCATAACATACAAAACTTTTTCTTAAATGTTTTTGACATTTCTAGGCCATGTGGTTCATCTGTGAGGTTTTTCAGATTGTCCCAAACCTTCACGAATTTTCCCAATATATTTACTGAAAAAAATCTGCAAATAAGTGGACTTATGCAGTTGAAACCTGTGCTGTTCAAGGCTTAACTGTATGTTTTGCAATCCAGATTGTGAGATTGTGAGCCAGATTAATAACATAATATTTAGATCAAATACATAGCTCAGAAACTCACTAAAAAATTTCTATATCTTGTAATATCCCTCAACTATTTGCAGGGAATAACTGTTCCAATAACAATTGAGAAGCATTTATGCTTAGTTGTGAGGTGAGAAGCAGTTTATGCCTAGGAACAGTATAATTTTAGATCTTCCAATAGGAGGTCATAAACTTTTTAAAAAGCTTTTTCCACATTCACCTTTACTTTTGTTTTGCATTTGTGGCTAAGTCTCTTGTTTCGTTCCCACATCGCCTTGTTTCTATTTTTCATTCCTTCAGCTACAATTCAAACTCCTTTTAGGCAGAAGTCCTGGCTTCTATTTATTTTGCAGTGGTGGCATGACCTGCAAAAGAGTTGCATAAATCGAGGGTGTGTGGCACTTAACAGATATTGTTGAATGTACAAAAGGAGGAAGGAAAGTGTGAATATATGGACACATGAATAAATACCAGGTAGGGAGAAAGAGAAGTTTGACTCACCCTAGTCCATCTTAAAAAGAAAAGAAAAAAAAAAAAAAAAAGGCTTTGCAAAGACTACATTTTGTGCTCCTATATCTCTGGTTAGTGTTTACAATGACAAAAGCAAGTTCCAAAGGAGCACTTGGCACTGTAATTTTTATCCAGTAACTGAATTGAGGTGATCAGACAGCACACTACAAGTATAAATTGATACCTTTTATCTTTCCTTTTTCAATAGTCTGGTATTTCTGAGTTTCTTCTCTCTGGCCTTTTATTATGAGAAAGTAACAAGAATATTGAGCAAATAATTAGAAGAGTATTTCTATGTTCTGGATCAACCACTTATTACGTCTCTGACATTAGACAAGTCATTGTGGTTAAAAGATTTGGGTTCTTAATCTAAAAATGAGGAAAGTAATTCCCACTCTGCCTGTAATGCCATTATCAAGAGATGTGATGAATACGATGGACATTTACAGGCCATAAAGCCTGAAGAAGTGATTGAAATTCTATTTGTGAGAGTCTCAGTTCTGCAGGAACAATGGCAATTTCTAATCCGTTTACCTTGTACCTGTGACTCTGTTTAAATGTGAGATTCCTGTGGTCCTCCTGAGACTATAAATGTCAGATGCACTAAAGGATGGAGGCAACTATCCAGATAATTTAGAACCAGAACACCGTGTGTGGCATTTCCAGTGAGTGGGAGTGAATAATATTAGAGAGGCATCCAAGAGTAAGGCCATGTAGGATCTGGTAGGCCATGCTAAGGACTTTGAAATTTATCTTGAGTTCGATGGAAAGTCTTTGGGAGTATTGACAGCAGAGGGCAACATGATGGGATTTCTGTTTGAAAGGATAACTCTGGAGAATGTGCAGCTAGCCTCCAGAGATGGAGCCCAATGGCCCGTACTCTTCAGAAGTCATTTTTTGTGAAGTCCTCTCCCACCACCATGAATCTAGGCTGGCCTTTGACATACGTTAACCAATAAGTGTGACAGAAGAGATGTTGTCCTAGTTATAGATCTAGCATTTATGAGGACCGTCCACTTCTGCTTCTTCTTTCTTGAACCACTCACTTTGGGAGTCTTTAGCTACCATGGGAGAAGCCTGGTTACTCTGCTGAAAAACCACATGGGGAGGACAGGCCCTGAGAGGACAGGCCCTGAGAGGACAGGCCCTGAGAGGACAGGCCCTGAGGCTCCACAAAGAGAGTGAGGTCCAGCTTTCTCCTTGTCCAGGTAACTCTCTACCTCCAACTGTGTTAAAGACACCAAGTGAAGCCAGCCAAATAATCAGTCAGTCAAGCCCAGTCAACACACAGAACTATGAACAACCATAAAATTGTTGCTTTCAAGTTACTGTGCTCTAATAAAGTTTGTCATTGCAATAGATAACCAGAATATGGATGTAGAAAGGCAAAAGAAGAAACAGAGAGATGACTTAAAGGCTTATTCAGTTTCCAGGTGAAAGATAATGACGACTGAGTTCTAGAGATAAGAAGAAGTTGAAGTTAGAGATGACACAGTTTGTTGAAGGATTGCTGGTAGGGTCTGGGATAAAGATGAGAATCAAAGGTTACTCTATATTTGTTGGCTGGAGAAATTAGGATAACAGTGCTACTACTTAGAGTTATCTTTTGCATATTGTCAACATAAAAAGAATTATATTGGCTGGGTGCAGTGGCTCATGCCTGTAATCCCAGCACTTTGGGAGGCTGAGGTGGGCAGATTGCCTGAGGTCAGGAGTTTGTGACCATTCTGGCCAGCATGGTGAAACCCCATCTCTACTAAAAAATACAAAAAAAAAAAAAAAAATAGTTGGGTATGGTGGCGTGGTGCACACCTGTAATCCCAGCTACTCGGGAGGCTTCGGCAGGGGAATTGCTTGAACCAAGGAGGTGGAGGTTGCAGTGAGCCGAGATCGTGCCACTGCACTCCAGCCTGGGCAACAGAGCAGGGTAGAGAAGGGCAAACAGAGGATTAGCCATATTAGATATTTGATAGATACCAGAGGGCATGTCAGAGCTGAGGTCTAGTTATTGGAGTCATTAATTTAATTTGTGGACAATATTAATACATGGTCCTGTATGAGATCACCTGGAGACAAACTGTAGTTAGAGAATAGACATGCTGGAAGATGGAGCCCTGGAGTATGCCAATATTTAGAAGTCTGGAACATGTATAGCATCCAAAAAAAAGGGGGAGACTGAGAAGAAATGGTCAGTGAGAGCAAAAGATAATCAGAAAAGTATGTTGTCCCCAAATCCAAGTGAACAGGTGTTTGAAGGAAGAAAGTGTGAACAGTTGGGTTAAATAGTGCTGAGAGATCACATAAGAAGAGGGCTAACCATGGCTATTGCATATGACAATATGAATGTTGTTATTGACCAAAAACAAGACTAGCTTCAGTGGAGTGGTGGGGATAAAAGCTTGAACTGATGAGTTCAAGAGAGAGTGGGTGATTACAAATAATGGCAGCAATGAGGATAAAAATCATTTTATCTTATTTTTGCTATGAAAGGGAGCAAGAAATGTGTGCAAAACTGGTAGTATGGGGGTTGCAAGAGGACTTTTTAAAGGTGGTACTTGTCACATGATTGCTATGTCATTAGAATGTTCTAGTGAACAGGAAGAACTTGATCCCAGGGGAGACGACCCAGGTAATTTCAGGAGCAAGTTTCTGAGTAGGTGAGCAATGCTGGGATCCAGGACATAGGAGGAGGAATTGACTTCATCTAGGAGAAAGGCTTTTCCTCCATAATATAGGAGAGTTGTGTTCTACATGAGCACAGATGCTTGATCTTGGTGGACTTGGTGGACTAGGAGGAGAAGGATGTCTTCCAAGAGCTTCCGTTTTTGCTGCTAGAAATTTGGAGAGGAGATGTTGGAGTATTGAGGAGAAAAAAATAGTCATCTGGATAGAGTGAATGGACTAGGCATTCAGAAGCATACCTGAAGTTCTGAGTTTCTGTTTCTCCACTGAAGAGTGATTTCATCATGATCCTCTGTCCTGTTGCTACATGGTCTGCTATTTTGTCCAAAAGTCATGTTGAAATTGTTCTGAACTGATGTTTCCATACAGCTCATGTACACAGGCTTAGTGAATTGCCCCAAATTTCATATCTGTTGGGGATTCAAGATTGGTGTGCCACTCTATGAGACATTGATCAGGACATTTTATTAGACTCTACATAGGCAGAATGCTGAAGGATCTTTGCCAGTTACTGTGAATATTTTAGCAGCATTACCATAGAAAGTATTGCAAAAACTATGATTCCATTCTGGAAATAGAAAATGTGTTTGCTTGTTTATGTCTGCTGAGTGTTGAAGCCATTCAGCTGGACTCGGGGTGGTTCCTTGTGCCCCAGGTGACTATGAATTATTATCATGGTGTTATTCTCTCTTGCTGCTTCAGCATTCTTGATAACCTATTTTCATCCATCAAGAAGGGGTGGTTTTTTTCCCCTTGGTTATTTTTTTTCCTGGTTTATTCTATTTTATATTTATCAAAGAATAACCATAGAAACACAAGAAAGCCTTAAATTGCTGAATAGCATGAGTTTCGAATAGTGTTCAGAAAAACCTGGAGTATTATCTTCCTCTCTTCCCTAGGAACAATTTACAAACACACACACACACACACACACACACACACACACACACACAGAGAGAGAGAGATGCCTCGTGAATCTAACACACTGATTTTTTAAAAGACAAAAATTCAATTATTCAAATGGTAAGTTTAAAAAACATTTCCAGTGGAACCTGTCTAAGCTTAAAAATACACTGGTTACTATAGATTTTTTAAGAACTAGAAGTATCTAACGCTATGGAAGAAATTAGAGACAGTCTAGTGATAGAACCCCTGGATAAATAAGAGGGTGATATGATTTGCCTTTGCCAGTACCAAAAAGAAAAATGATGATGATCTATTTTTGAGCCACAAGTTAGGTTAAACCAAGATTGTATGAAAACAAAGTCTTACTGGCTAGAACAATTAAATATTGATGTGTCATGAAACACATTGATACAAAGAATATAATTATAAAAGATAAGTTTTTAGCTGAGTGCGGTAGCTTGCACCTGTAATTCTAACGAATTGGGAGACTGAATGGAGAGGATCACTTGGGGCCAGTAGTTCATGACCAGCTTTGGGGGCAACATAGTGAGATCCCCATCTCTAAAAAAATTAAAAAATTAGCCAGGCATGGTGGCGCACACCTGTAGCCTCAGCTGCTTGGAAGGCTGTGGTGTGAGGACCACTGGAAATCAGGAATGCAAGGCTGCAGTGAGATATGATCACATTACTGCACTTCAACCTGGGTGACAGGGCTAGACCCTATCTTTAAAAAAGATAAAATTTCGGTGCTAGTTCAGAAATGCTCTGAGTGCTCTGAGGTTGAATAGAACCCTTTGGCCAATTTCACAATGTCATTTTGTGCACTTCAGTATATTTGCAATTTTAGACCAAATGTAGGACTTTTCACTTGGGGATAAAAACTTCTGACTTTGAGTCACTGAATTTTCTAATGGAATAAGCAGTAGAAGCGTTCAGAAGCGATAATGGGCAGATGACTTAAACGTTTCTTTAGCGTCCTCAGCTTCTCTAGGGAATAAATATTTCATTCTGTGGAATGAGAATCAGCTTTTGAAGTAACAGTGATAGCACCAGAATTTTTTCAGCTCTGTGCCTCTAGAGACACTACCTAGTCTAAGTAATTGAACTTTTGAAAATGGGGCTAGTGAGTGTTCATAATGCTGAGGTTTAGACTCAGATGAACGCCTGACAGGAAATTATTTGGGCCTGTAATAAATGGGTGTGGTGGGGCATAGCAAATCCCAATTTTTCTGAGGATACTTGGCTAAGAGAGCTGAGAGAGTGTACGTTCTAGCCCCTGCCCCTAAAGCCCGGAAGGTACCTAAGGATGCTTGCCACACAGAATATAAGAGGGATAATTCAAGCTTGCGATATAAACACTGAGGATTAGAACTGTAACTACAGCTGGATTAAGCAATGTTAAAGACCCTTGGTTTTCATTCTTATCTGCAAAGTGAAGTCACATGATATCAACTTGCATTTTAATTGTCTTAGCATGTTTGATCTTTCTTCTAATTGAAATATAAAACGATGTAATTTTGGGTATCTTTCTGACCGACTGATCCTAGGGATAAAGGAGGGACTCTGGCACTTTACTAATAGTCAAGATTTCTTTGCGTTAGGATGCACATTCCAGAACGCTTTGAGCTTGGAAGCAGAGCAGGAAGAAGGCTGTTAGAATAAATAACTGCTAGTAAAGCGTCAAAGCAGTGCTTGTAATAAGGGGAAAGTATTTTTTCTCTTTTGTATACATATATGTGTTTTATTAAGAAGATATGGTGAGTCTGGTTCTAATTCCATTCTGTCTGCAACAGGAAATAAATAAAAATCTACAATTTTAAAAACTAAAATGATTTAATTTACACAGAACCAAAAAGGCTGCAGTTACTAAATAGTGGTCCTGGCAATTCTAATACCCCTTACTTGAGGGGTTTCGATAAGCAATATCTAGAAGACAGAGGCACTAACATAATTCTAATCTTAAGGTCCATGGGAAATATTTTATAGAGAAAAATCCAACAATAACAGCAAACTTACTTCTAGAAAAAATGCCATTTTTAGATGATTCAATAAGTCCAGCTCCTCAAATGCTCCCTTCTCTCCCATAAATGGTTATATGAAGGGTAAATAATTAAACTTAAAGCAAAAATACAGCAGCAGTGGGCCTATAGGCAGCTGGGTTCAAGTAAGGTCTTGGGCTTTCTTGGGGTCTAGGCAGAGAGAACTGTGCAGAGCTTTTGCTGCTTTTCTTGGAGTTCTTGGATGAATTCTGGGAAGCAGCAGACTGGGAAGATCTTCCCATCCACTGAGTGAGTCTCCCTGATCATTGAGAGAGTAGGGAGGAACTGAGGTGGACTAAGTCATTTCTGTCCTCGACGGTGGTAGAGTTGAAGATTTGGAGGAGATGGATTCTTCCAGGTGCAGCAGCAGGAAGCATGCCCAGTTCTATACCACAGGCCCATCGAGATAAAAGGGATGAATAGTAAAAGTATGTTATTCTCCTTACCTTTGGTTGCTAATGGTCAAAATAGGTTTTAAAACTGATAAATCAAGTAATATCACTGAAAAAGTATGTTCCTCAAAAACTGGATGATAGAGAAATAAGGCAGGAAAAGGAACAAAGGGGAACAATATTAATTCTGTTATGATCATGTAATGTATTAAGTCAAATACTGTAGAAAATGAAAATAATTAAGATACTAGATGTATAGATATAAAAGTAACCACTGAAACAAAATATTAATTATATACATTATTTGAAAAAATCATACTAAAAACAAAACAAAACAAATAAAGCAGAAGAAGACATAGTGAAAAAACATAAAATTTAAAGTATAGTAGAATATGTGATGACAGAGATAAGACCAAGATAATGTACTGATAAATATAAATGAGCTAATGAACTCACAAAAAGAAAAGTTTCTGATCGAATTACAAAGCAAAACACAAATAATAATTGCTTCATAAGATGCATCTTTAAAAAATAATTTAGACATGCTGAAACTAAAAGGATAGAAAAAGATGTAACAGGAAAATACAAACAGACCAGGTAGGGTGGCTCATGATAGCAATCCCAGCACTTCGGGAGGTGGAGGCAGGAGGATTGCTTGAACCCAGGAGTTTGAGACCAGCCCGGGCAATATAGCAAGATCTCATCTCTACAAAAATAAAAAAATAACTGGGCATTGTGATGCATACCTGTAGTTCTAGCTACTTGAGAGGCTGAGATGGGAGAATCACTTGAGCCCAGAAGTTTGAGGCTGCAGTGAGCTATGATCACACCACTGCACTCCAGCCTGATTGACAGAGTAAGACCCTAACTCTAAATAAATAAATAAATAAATAAAGGAAAAAGAAAGGAGTTATCTTAACTTCATACTAGAGTGAAATTAAAAGTAGAAAGTGTAATAATCTATAAATATCTGTGCACCAAATAATATAGTATTAGTATTCATTAGGCAAAGACTATGAGAAATACAGATGAAAAACGCATTAAGGATAGTCTTTAGTCCACTATTATCCAATCATGTAAGATCAAGCAAACAAAATTTAAGCAAGACTACAAAAGGTATAAATAACCTGAATAATGATATGGGTTCCATATATTTAGAAAATAGATGTTATGTCCTTTTCAAGTGCTCATGGAGCTATAAATAAAAATTGACCACATATTAACACAACCTGAGTAAACTTCATAAATTAAAAAAAAGACTTATTTTCTGATCAAAATTAAGTATTAATGAATTTATGAGATTATTGGAGAATAAGGTAACATCTATTACAAGAAAATAAAACTATAAAAAAAAGCAGATAAAAAGCTTTCTTAAAAACTATTTGGTAAAAGAGAAAATCTATACCAAAATAGCAAAATATCTGGAAAACAAAAATAATGGTAAGACTATATATCTGAACCTTTGGCATATGGATGGGATAAAATAACTCTGTCAAAATAATCAAGAAACAAAAAGAAAAAAATTAAACACTCGACACAAGAAGTTAGAAAAACTAAAATAAACTTACAAGAAACAGAAGGAAAAAAATTAAATAAAAATTATAATAATGAATTAGAAACTGAAAACCATTAGAAATAATGAATAAATCTCACATTAGGTCTTTTTTGGGGGAAAAAAAAACCAGACCATAAAATTGTTAAAACTGTTAGCAAAACCAGTCAAGGAATAAAGATGGGAGTATGCCAATAAACCATAAAAAATGATAATGGGGAAATAATAATAATTGAAAGAGGCAACAGAGATGGCTGTATCCAAATTATGCTATTTAATTTCATGAAATATATTTTCTATAAGAATGTGAATGGTCTAAATTGCCCCCAGAAGAAATAAAACAATAGCACTAAATGTTGTTTTTTTCCATGCCTGGCACTGTTCTGAGAGCTTACAGACCTTAACTCTTTTATTCTTTGCAACAAACTTATGAGGTATTCTTATTCTTATTATTTTAATTATTGCCATTTTTCAAATGAAGAAATAGAGGCACAGAAGAAGTGATCTGCCTAGGGACACATAGCTAGTAAGTGATGGAATAAAGAGTCTAACCATGGTTGCCTGGCACCAGCTTTGATGCTTTCAGCCAGTTTACTACATTGACTGTAAGAAAACATAAGTAAGCCAAATGCCACAGAAGAAATAGGAGTTACTGTCAAAGTGTTACTTCCTGAAAAAGAAATCAGACTAGAGAGTGGCAAAGAAAATTCTACTCTGCTTTGATGTAATCTAATCAATGCTATTTGATCAGTTCTAAATAAGAGAAACAAAAAAACTCCCAGTTTTTCTCTCTCCTTCCTTCCTTCCTTCCTTCCTTCCTTCCTTCCTTCCTTCCTTCCTTCCTTCCTTCCTTCCTTCCTTCCTTCC
>NW_012100421.1:255581-261709 GCF_000951045.1 Mandrillus leucophaeus
CTTCCTTCCTTCCTTCCTTCCTTCCTTCCTTCCTTCCTTCCTTCCCTCCTTCCTTCCTTCTTTCTTGAGGGAGACTTGATCTGTCACCCAGGCTGAAGTACAACAGTGCAATCTCTGCTCACTGCAACCTCCACCTTGCGGGTTCAGGTGATTCTCCTGCCTCAGCCTCCCAAGTAGCTGGGATTACAGGTGCCCACCACCATGTCTGGCTAATTTTCGTATTTTTAGTAGAGATGGGGTTTCACCATATTAGCCAGGCTGGTCTCAAACTCCTGACCTTAGGTGATCTACCTGCCTCAGCCTCCCACCAGTTTCTTTTATGAAGCAAACATAACCTTGATATTAGTGCCCCAAAATATAGCACTTAAAATGTCAACGAGCCAAGCGTGCATGTGAATAATAATAAAAGCATTCCAAGTAAGCAAAATTCTAGCAAATGATTAACAACTTCACAGCATAATACATTGCATTTTATTCTGATTATATAACAAAGATTCAGCACTAGGAAACGTAGTAATTTATCAACTAATCCGTAAAAATGTAATCATTTTACATATACATAGATACTGAAATTAAAGTTGATAAAAGTTAATATTTGTGATTAGAAAACATTGTGGTTAAATAGTAATGTATTGAAGCAGGAAGCAGAATTGCAAACTGATAGTCTATATGCAATGATTATTACAGTGGTACTCCAAGTGGTGTTTTCCTCATATTGTAAAGAAGCTAGAAAAATTAAGTTAAATATTGAGAAATTAAAAGAATAAACAAAATGTGATTCCAAACACACTTATGAGAATGGCTATGATTAAAAAGACCAAACATAAAAATATTGGCAGGAATGTAGAGCAATGAAACTGTCATAATTTGCTCTTGTGGGTGTAAACTGGGACAGTCACTTTGAAAACCGGTTTTGTAATATCTTCTAACACTAGATGTTTACATAGTCCTTCACACAGAAATGTTATGTATCCTTATAAATATTTATAGAAATATATCGGAGAGAAATGAGTATATGTGTCCACCTAAAGACGTATGTCCAAAATATGTTTATAAAATAATTTGTACAATAAGTAACAGCTTATTCATAATACCCCCAAACTGGAAACAGTGCAAATGCCCATCAACAGTAAAATGGATAGATACATCGCAGCATATTCGCTTAACGGAGAACTCCACAGCTACAAAATACAACCACTACCTACAACAACATTGATGAATCTTACTGTCATGAGTGAATAAAACCAGATGTAAAATACTATGATTCCATGTATATGAAGGCAAAAAATAAAACATTGATGTGTGGTTGTAGAATAGGTGCTATGGGGGATCGGAAGGAGTAGGTTTTGACTGGGAAGGCATAAAGGAACTTTCTAGGCTGCTAGAAATTTCTCTGTATGGTCATTACAAGGGTTTACACATAGATAAACACTCATCAAACTGTACACTAAATATCCGTGTTTTTAATGCATCTCAGACTTCAATAAAATATTACAAAATAAAAGGAACATAAAGTAAATTCTATAAAGACAAAATTTGAGAGTTTTGAATATAACACAAAGATTTCTCTTACACAAATAACGTCATGGACAGAATTAAGAGGCGGGTTATAGATGGAGATGATTCTGTCACAATATATAGGTAAAAAGGACTAAAATCTTGAATATATAAGGAATTTCTTTAATTTAGGAAAAAGAAGACAGGAATGCCACTAGTTAGCCCAGAAAAGATGTAATTAGGCAGTCCACAAAAAGGAACATTGATACCTGATTATTCAATCTCATTAGTGAGGAAAATTTTCAAACTAACAAAAGTAAGGCAGAAATAAAAGAATATCTGAAATAAATGAAAACAGAAACACAATATACTAAAATTTCTAGAACGCAGCAAAAGCAGTGTTAAGAGAAAAGTTTATAGTGCTAACCGTCTACTTCAAAAAGTTAGAAAGCTCTCAAGTTAATGATCTACACATCACACCCAGAGAAAACTAACCCCAAAGGTAGCAGATGAAAAAAAATAACTAAAATGAGAGCAGAACTGAATAAAATTGAGACCCAAAAATATATATTTAAAAATAGACAAAACCTAAAGTTGATTATTTTAAAGGATAAATGATACTGATAGACTACTAGCTGTATTAACAAAGCACAAAAGAGAGACGATTTAAATAAGTTTAATCCACAAATGAGCTCACAGAAATACAAAAGAAAGATTCTCAGAGACTACTATGAACATCTCTATGCACACAAATTAGAAAATCTAGAGGAAATTGATAAATTCCTGAAAAAAAAACCCTCCCAAGATGGAATCAGGAATAAATTAAAACCCTGAACAGACCAATACTGAGTTCCAAAATGGATTCAGTAAAAAGCAAACACTAACCCCCAAAAGCCCCTGACCAGCTGAATTAACTCCAAAGTCTACCAGAAGTGCAAAGAAGAGCTGGTACCAATTCACCTTGAAATATTCCACACAATTGAAGAGGAGGTACTCCTCTTTAGCTCATTCTACAAGGCCAGCATCAACCTGATACCAAAACTTGGTAAGAGATACAATGAAAAAAAGAAAACCACATGCCAATATCCCTGATGAACACAGATGCAAAAATTCTCAGTAAAATACTAGCAAACCAAATCCAGCAGCACATCAATTATGATTCATCACTATCAAGTAGGCTTTATTCCTGGGAAGCAAAGTTGGTTCAACATTGCACAAATTAATAAATGTGATTCATCACATAAACAGAATTAAAAACAAAAACCATATGATCATCTCAATAGACACAGGAAAAACCTTCAATAAAATCCAACATCCCTTTATGATAAAAAACCCTTGAGAAACTAGCATTGAAGAAACATACCTGAAAATAATAACAGCCATCTAGGACAAACCTGCAGCCAACATTGTACTGAATGGGAAAAAGCTGAAAGCATTCCCCTTGAGAACTAGAACAAGACAATAATGCGCAACCTCACCAATTCTATTCCACACGGTACTGGAAATCCTAGCCAGAGCAATCAGGCAAAAAAAAAAAAAAAAAAGAAATAAAAGTAACCCAAATAGGAAACGAAGCCAAACAAGATCTCTTTGCTGATAATATGATTCCATACCTAGAAAACCCTAAAGACTCCACCAAAAAGGTTCTTGGAACTGACAAAAGACTTCAGTAAAGTTTCAGGATACAAAAATCAATGTCCAAAAATAAGTATTATTTCTATACAACAATAATATTCAAAGCTGAAAGCCAAATCAAGAATGCGATCCTATTCACAACAGTCACACACAAAAATAGAAAATACTTAGAAATACATCTAAACAAGGAGGTGAAAAGTTTTTATGAGAACTACCAAACATTACTGAAATAAATCAGAGATGACACAAAAAATGAAAAAATAATCTATGATCATGGATTGAAAGAATCAATATCATTAAAATGGCCATAGTGCCCAAAGCAATCTACAGAATTAAAGCTATTCCTATCAAACTACCAACATTATTTTTCACAGAACCAGAAAAAAAACTACTCTAAAATTCATATGGAACCAAAAAAGGATCTGAATAGCTGAAGCAGTCTGAAGCAAACAGAACAAAACTAGAGGCATCTCATTGCTCAACACTAAATTGTACTATAAGGCTACAGTAACAAAAACACATGGGACTGGAACAAAAAAAAGGAACACAGACCAATGGAACGGAATAGAGAACCCATAAATAAAGCCACACACCTAATGCAGCCATCTGATCTTTGACAAAGTTGACAAAAATAAGCAAGGGGAAATGACTCCCTACTCAGTAAATGGTGCTGGGATAACTGGCTAATTATATTCAGAAGAATGAAACTGGACCTCTGCCTTTCACTGTATACAAAAATTAACTCAAGATAGATTGAAGATTTAAATGTAATGTTTCAAACTATAAAAATCCTAGAAGAAAACATACAAAATAACATTTGGGACTTTGGCCTTGGGAAATAATTTATGATGAAGTCCTCAACTGCAACAAAAAAATTGACCTAATAAAACTAATGAGCTTTCTGCACAACAAAAAACTATCAACAGAGTAAACAAACCACCTACAGAATGGCAGAAAATATTCACAAACTATGCAACTGACAAAGGTCTAATATCCAAGATCTATAAGGAACTTAAACAATCCAACAAGCAAAAATCAACCCCATTAAAAAGTGGACAAAAGACATGAACAGACATTTTTTTTTCTTTTTTTTGAAACGAAATCTCACTTTGTTACCCAGACTGGAGTGCAGTGGCGCAATCTCGGCTCACTGCAAGCTCTGCCTCCCAGGTTCACGCCATTCTCCTGCCTCAGCCTCCTGAATAGCTTGGACTACAGCGGCCCGCCACTATGCCTGGCTAATTTTTTGTATTTTTCAGTAGAGACGGGGTTTCACTGTGTTAGCCAGGATGGTCTCGATCTCCTGACCTCGTGATCCCCCCACCTTGGCCTCCCAGAGTGCTGGGATTACAGGCGTGATTCACTGTACCCGGCCAGACACTTCTTAAAAGAATAAATACAAGTGTGTGATAAACATATGAAAAAAAAATGCTCCACATCATGAATCATCAGAGAAATGCGAATCAAAACCACAATAAAATGCCATCTTACACCAGTCAAAAATGTGTATTATTAGAAAGTCAAAAAATAACAGAAGCTGGCAAGGCTACAAAGAAAGGGTAACACATATATTGTTGGTGGGAATGTAAATTAGTTAAGCCACTGTGGAAAAGAGTTTGGAGATCTTTCAAAGAACTTAAAACAACTACTATGTGACTCAGCAATCCCATTACTGGATATATATCCAAAAGAAAAATCATTCCACCAAAAAGTCGCATGCACTCATATGTTCATTGCAGCACTGTTCACAACAGCAAAGACGTGGAATCAACCTAGGTGCCCATCAATGGTGGGCTGAATAAAGAAAATGTGGTATATATACATCTTAGAATACTATACAACCATGAAAATGAATGACATTATATCCTTTGCAGCATCATGGATAGAGCTGGAGGCCATTATCCTAAGCAAATTGATGCAGGAACAGAAAACCAAATAACACATGACCTCACTTATAAGTGGGAGCTAAACGTCAGATACTCATGGATATAAAGATGGCAACAATAGAGACACTGGGGGCTACTAGAGAGAAGAGGAGGGAGGGTGCAAAGGCTGAAACACTGTTGGGTACCATACTCCCTACCCGGGTGATGGGATTATTCACTCCCAAATCAGCATCAAACAATATACCTGTATAAGAAACCTGTACATGTACCCCCTTAATCTAAAATAAAAGTTGAAAGAATAAAAAAAGAAAAAAGAAAAAAAATTTAAAAAATGTTAAATGTAACCATCAAAATTAATCTGCAGAGACAATTTGTAGTGAATTTGTGTATGTGTACACATTGTGACTCTTGAGAAAAATCATTCTAAATATACACAAAGAGATCGTCCGGCATTGTTAGTCAAATCAAAGAGTGGGAAACAATGTAAATGTCTGTATATAGGGACTTGATAAGTACAATGTGGTATTACACATGATGGAATGCTATGCAGCAGTGAAAAGGAAACTACTACATCTACAGCGGACAGCCTGGACAACTCTCAGTATTCTGAATGAATATTGTGAAGAAACATGAAGAGATGAAAAGCCCAAAGCCATCATGTAAATTGTATTCACATAGTTTATGGTGACATCATGGATTGGGGTGAAGATGAGGTGATATTAGAGATGATACAAAGGGATAAAAGGAAGGAAAATAAAAGGTGAAAATAAACTTAAAACAGAATGCCAGAAGCATAAATTATACTATGTCATAAACTGTGGTCGATTGCATCAATTCTAGGCACTTGGACCCTAAAAGAATCAGATAATCTCCCAGATAACACAAGAAAATTACAAAACTATTTTTCATTTCCCTTAAATTGCAATTTATAAAGCTAAATCACATAAAAATAAACAAACTGGAGAAAGCAAGAACTAAATCAGAGTAACATCATTTATAATATACCCTTTTTGCAGGATCTTGATGAGCTCAATCTTTATCTTGTCTTATTTTTTGAGTATTCGATTGAAATCAAATATGATTACATCTGCTTCAATTTGGAAGATGCCA
>NW_012100421.1:264589-274131 GCF_000951045.1 Mandrillus leucophaeus
TCTCTTTTGATCTTTGATGGTTTAAAGTCTGTTTTATCAGAGACTAGTATTGCAACCCCTGTTTTTTTTGTTCTCCATTTGCTTGGTAAATCTTCCTCCATCCCTTTATTTTGACAGATTTATTTTTTTTCCATCTAAAACTTCTAGTTTTGCTGCTATAGTGTAATTATATAGCTTATGAAAATATACAGTAATACTTTTTTACCTATAGAGTTTTATATAATCATATTAACTAGTCAAATCTTGTATGAAACCTAATAAACAAAGAATATTCTTGACTAATTATACTCAGAATGGCTTATTATTTCCTTAGTGTAGATATGACTTTTTTATTGTTACTGCAGCTCTAATTTAATGAATAATCAATTTTGGCAACTAAAATTCTGCTTGTTTTACCCTGAAAAAAACTACCAACACAATTTTATTGATATTATTAGCACCATGTCAGATCCCTGGAAAATTTAAAAATACTGTACAAACTACAACTATAATCACAATCTCCATATCATTATAACATACTAAACTTGTAGACAAACTAGTTCTCCGTAATTCATTTTGTTAAATAAGAGCAAAAGTCATGATGAGTTGCAAAAGGCCATGATTTTTATGTAGCGCAAATCTGCAAATGGTTACAATCCATAGATCAACAGGTCACACACTGGAAGTAGTTAATATTAATGCAACATATCTGTGCTTTTTCTTGTGCCATTTTTTTGGTTTCATTTTGAGCAAATCAAAGAAAGTCTGTAGAATGTGGTGGCTGTAGCCTCAGCTTCAGAGCCACATTCAAATAGTCACTCCCCACTTAACAATCTGGGTCACAGTGCATCACATGTTTGATCTTTCTGTGTCCCAGCTTCCTCCTGTGTTAAATTGGGGAATTGTCCTTACAATCTATTAGGGTTCACTTAACTGGTGTCCAGAATATTGTGAAAAGAGTCGGATAATCCAGCAAAATGGAGCTTAGCCAAACAAATCTCACACCAGATGCCTCTGCCTTAGCACAAACCTTCCCACAGAGCTCCTCAGAGCAGGCAGGGCTGTGATACACTCAAAATCTCTGCAGTTGGCAAGCAAAATGAGCAACATCTGGCACTAATTACCTCACTGTCACACACTGGTCAGCAGTGAACCACCCTGATGACTTTTTTAGTGACCAGCTGCAGAGCATATTGCTTTCCATTAGGGTCAAGAATTCTACGTTGCTGCTGGGCACAGTGGATATTTCAGGTGCCCAAAGGTTGGCTCACAGTCACAGGTGTGGTCTACTAAGGTGGGCAGGACTCTTGGCAGGTGCAACAGCCTTGATCCCTGTATTTATGTCCTCACATATATTAGCTTGTCCTTTCATGGTGAATACACTCCTTTTTATATTCATGTTAGCTTCAGGATACTACCCTAACAATGCATGCATATCCTGCAAATTAGATCTTCATCAATAATTTTAAATAGTTGAATTGACAACGTTGAATTAGATTCAAAATCCATTCCCATTTTCAGAAGCAATTTTAACATTAATTTGTCAACGAAATAAAAAGAAGAGCTGTTCAAATCTTGAAATATGATTTCAACTGTGGTATTTTTTTTTTTTCTGCAAGCTTATTATGAACAAAGTTTTATTGATGATCACATCAAGAACTTTAAAATATCATCATTTAAACCTTGACCAGGAACTGCATCTTACCATTTCAAGCACAAGATTCAGATATTAAAAAGACATGTTCAGGTCGGGTACAGTGGCTCATGCCTGTAATCCCAGCACTTTGGGAGGCCGAGGTGGGTGGATCATTTGAGGTCAGGAGTTCGACACCAGCCTGGCCAACATGGTGAAACCCCACCTCTACTAAAAATACAAAAATTAGCCGGCCGTGGCGGCGGGCACCAGTAGTCTCAGCTACCCGGGAGGCTGAGGCAGGAGGATTGTTTGAACCCAGGAGACGGAGGTTGCAGTGAGCCAAGACTGCACCACTGCACTCCAGCCTGGGTAACAGAGTGAGACTCAATCTCAAAAAACAAGGAGACATGTTCAGAGAAACAAATTTAAATTTCTCATTTAAATTTTTAAAAGCTGAGATCTGAATGTTTTATAGACATTAATTATATACTATATGACCAAACATTTTTTCTAATAATTAAGTAATATAAAGAAAGTGCAATGAAAAATTTTTGTTTGCCAAACACCAAGTGGATATCTCTAGCATGACCCAATCCCCCATGTATTTCCTCCATTTTTCCATAGAAATATTATTTTTCTTGTGTGCCATGCCTCAATAATCGGGGGAAGTATTTAACCAAAGTATGGTATAAACCAAAACTGGAATGCACTGCAAACATTAGAACAGAAACGTAGATGTATATTACTAATAAGGGAAAATGTCCAAGCATAGTAGATGCTACTAGTTCTTACCAATATTGGGTTCTTCTTTTCTTCCTGGGCACTTGGGAAGCTGCATGTCTCATCATTCTCACAGTTGGGCATTAACAATTATCTAGTTCTGGATAATATTAGGTGAGAAGACATGACATGTATCACTTCCGGTGTGAGACTTTCCAGTTTTCTGTTTTTCTCTGCCTTGCAACTAACAACATTCCAGATGGTGGAGCATCAGTCACTCTGGATCCCTGAGTGAGAGACTATATGGACAAAGGTGCTGTCGTCAAGCCCAGTGATCTGCAGCACATCTAAACATTTACATGTAAATCCACTGATAGAGGTTATTTGTTCTCTCAGCATAAACCTAGTATATCCTGACAAACTCATCAAAATATTAAATAAAAAATTGTAAAATACATTTGGGTTTATATCTAGACTAAATTAAGAATTGTTAAAAGATAATAGAAAAAACAGATGATCCGGCAAAATTATGGGCAAGTATCCTGAACACAAAAGAAGATACACAAATGCTCAATAAATGTATAGAAAGGTGCTTAACTTTAGTAATGAGAGAAATGCAAATAAAAACATAACAAAAGACCACACATATACCATAATGACTACATGAGACAAATGCAATCCCACGTGCTAGCAAGGTTACGAAGCAAGGGAAACTCTGGCAGAAATGTAAACTGGACCAACACTTTTGCGAAACTGTTTTGCATTATTTACTAAATTTGAATCTATTTAGTTCAATAGCTGAGCCTATGACTCAGCTATTCCATTGCTAAGAATCAACTACATATCAATGAATAAGATCCAACACCTGAAAATAAAAGTAGAATAAATAAAGAGTGGTGTGTTCATATACTAGTACATTTATTATTCATCAATAAAGGCAAACAAACTATAGCAAGACAAAATTACATAGATAAATTGCATAATATAACATTGACTAAAAAAAGCCATAAGTAGAAAAAGACGTATTGTATTTTTCCTTTTCATGAATTTCAAAACTTACAAAAGTGTCCATTCTATCGGAAGTCAGAATCATGTTACCATTGATGAAGAGATAGAAGTAGTGATTGTGCAGTTGTGTGAGGCACTTCCTCGTCCTTCAATATTACTATCCTTCCTTGAGTGGTGGTTACCGGGGTGTTCATTCTGTTATAATTTACTGTGGGGAATATTTGTTCTGCAGATGTTTTCTGTGTGTTTGCTATTCTTAAAGAGCTAGGAATGTTACTAATGCAAAAACTCCTTCTGATAAATACGTGAGTAGGCAAAGAATATAGTGTGACAGTATGTATTTCAAGTGAATTATACTGTATGGTAAAATTATAGATGGTTTTATATTATTCTTCATATTTTTAATTTTATATATTTTATTATACCTTTTTAAATTTGACAGGAAGTGAAACTGTTGTAAATAAAATAAATACCTCAACCTTGTGGCAGGCTACAAAATTTCCTTCATAGTTTTCTTCAACTTAAATCTCCTTTCACTAACTCTTATTTTTCAGAGGCATTGTATTTAGTGTAACATTTAAAAATGTATCTTTGCATTTCTGTTTGATTCAATTTTACTACTGTTTTAGCAGTAAAAATCTTACTGCATGATCAGTAATTTATTTCAACTTTATTTAAAGAATTAGTAGGCTTGGCTGGAAACTGAGTCATCATTTTTATGTTTCTATTAGACAATACATTCTGAGTTATGAAGAGTAATAAAAACAAACTTTTAGAACTTAAAACTCCTTTGGTAAGTTGAAATCTTTGCTTTTAAGAAATTGTTTATGCGACTATCTCCCATAGTTTGTGCCAGAGGAAAGCAAATCTTCAAGTGTATATAAATATTGTACATTTTATTTCACCCTCTTAGTTTGGCTGTGTCTGGTGGTTTTTGTTGTCTTAGGACACATTTTGTCATAAGAAGGTTATAGCTGAAGTAGTAGTTTTCAAAATATGTTTTGTGAAGATTATTTCTGAGAGATGTTACACAAGCACACACACACACACACACACACATTCACATACCCCTCGTTTTCAGAAGTATTGGGGAAGTGATGTACTCTCTAGCTTCCCTTGGAGATTGACAGGTCTCTCATTAGAATACGTAGGACTGTAAATAGCCCTGCAAACAAATGAGCCTTCTTTATTGAACTTAACACATTCTTCCCCATATTTATTTAAAACAGAACATTT
Organism: Mandrillus leucophaeus; assembly: GCF_000951045.1. Taxonomy (NCBI): domain Eukaryota; kingdom Metazoa; phylum Chordata; class Mammalia; order Primates; family Cercopithecidae; genus Mandrillus; species Mandrillus leucophaeus. Next base: position 269,169 of record NW_012100421.1, read on the forward strand.
TCCCCACTGACCACAGCTTTCAATATTCCCAGTTCATGAAATCCTGGCTTACATCTAAGGCATATTCGGTACCGTCATCTGTGATCATCAAGCATGATGCCCCATTTCGTCTCTGCCTAAAACACATTTGAGTAATCTTTGCCAGAAATCTGAAAAATGAGGATTCTCATCTTTCTCCTCTCCTTCCCTAAAATGCCTTTGTTTTATGCAGTTTTAACCACAGTGGTAAAGCCAGTATGTGTTCTGGGGAACACTGTTAAACTGGCTTTGTTCTCCATAGTGTGCCCCCACTCTCCCATTTCTGTGCCACTTCTGGAGACCTGCATCTCCCCTGCTGCCAACAGGGCCCAGCACCTCCCCGCAGCCTCACCCCTGGTGACCAGCATACCCCTCCAGAGCCCATCCAGCCTTTTTCCTGTGGGATCTATTACTTAAAAGGGACCTTTCATCCTCTCATCTACTCTATTAAAACTTCCATTTTCTGGATATGGCTGTTTAGAGAAAACCATTTTCACAATTTCACATAGTGAGAGAGAGCATAGCCTAATGCATTTTTCCCCCTAGAATGGTAGCTTTCTTTCTTTCTTTCTTTCTTTCTTTCTTTCTTTCTTTCTTTCTTTCTTTCTTTCTTTCTTTCTTTCTTTCTTTTCTTTCTTTCTCTCTCTCTCTCTCTCTCTTTCTTTCTTTCTTTCTTTCTCTTTCTCTCTCTCTCTCTTTGCAAAGACTGAGATTTCTAAGTTTAGAATTAGAGCTAGAAAGATAATCAAGTACAGTTTATCAGGAAAGAACCTGGGGAGATATGTTTCAGAATCCATGTATCAGACCATAGAGGAGTGACAAGTTCCAACCTCAGTACTGGGTTCACTTGGCTTCTAATGGCATTGGTTTGGACAACAGGACCCACCTGTAGTAGGTATATTTCCACTTATACTTGCACTGCTTAGAGCAGGAATTGGAAACTATGGCCCAAAGGCTGTTTTGGGCCAGCCCATGAACTGATAATGGTTTTAACATTTTTCAATAGTGGAGAAAAATATCAAAAGAAGAGCAATATTTTGTAAAACATGAAAAGTATATAAAATTTATATTTCAGTGTCCACAAATAAAGTTTTATTGGAACATAGCTAATGGTCATTTGTTTTCGCATTGCCTGAAGCTGCGTTTGCATTACAGCAGCAGAGTCTGTAGTTATGACAGAGACGTATGGCCTGCCAAGCCTAAAATATTTACAACCTGGCCCTTTACACAAAAGTTTGCATGCTCTAACCTAGAAGAGAGAAAAACATCTAAATGGAGCTGCTGCAGGACCACCTCACCTCGCCACTTTCTGATCTAGAATAACACTGTGTACCTTCTATCCTCACACTAATGCTAACGTGTAGGTCCCTCAGGGAACAGTTTTTGTTTTTTTCTTTTTTCCATTTGCTTCTTGAGGCCTTACACTTTTTATTTCATAAATTTGCCAATGTAACACTTGCTTTTCACGACAAATTAGAGTTAAGAGATGGTTTTAGAAAAAAAGTAAAACCTTTTTTACAAACCCGTGAAATTCCTTCACCATACGTAAGCAGCATTAGCAATTTGATATACATTATTCCACAAGGTGCTCTATGCTTAATCAAACAGAAACAAGCATGTACAGCGTAGAATAATTCACTCCTTGAAAGTAGAGCTAATCTGGAGAGCAAAAAGGCAAACTTGGATAAAAAGTTATGGACATATAACTTATAACATATAACATATATACATACTTATATAACATATAACACATATACACACAGACACACAAACAACACTCCACATTTTATAAAAAGATTTATAACTAATGTATAGTTATTAAAACACACATGTATACACACACAAAACCAACACTCCACACTTATAGTAAAGCGCAGTCACTGATCGATTTTTTATAACCCATTGGTTTTAGTTGTTCCTAATAGTTTAGGATGAACCATGATTATGTAGCCATTCACTTTGGGATATGCATCCATTTTTCTTTCTTCCTTCTAATCTAACTGTGATAAACACATTACACATAAATCCTTACATACTGGAGATTTGATTTCTTTAAGACAGAATCCCCAGTGTGGCAAAAGGTTTGTGCACAGGAAGGGTAGAGGGGGGTTAAGGGTGAGTTGGGAATGGTTAAATGGAACAAAAAATAGAACATATGAATAAGGATTATAATTTGTATATTTAAAAATGACTAAGTTAATATAATTGAATTGTTTGTAACACAAAAGGTAAATGCTCGAGGGGGTGAATACCCCATTATCCATGAGGTGATTATTACACACTGCGTGCCTGTATCAAAATATCTCACACAACCCATAAATATTTACACTTACTATGTACCCACAAAAATTAAAAGTACAAAATAATTTTAAAAAGGTTTGAGGCAGGAGAATTGGGTTTGGAGGCAGGGAACCAAAGGCTGATTCACACTGACTTCCTGGAACTAAATCAAAAGGAAAACCCCAATTCTCCATGCCCAAGTAACAAAAACAGAGACTATTCACTTTTGAGGTCCCCCACTTTCTGACTTGCAGATGAGAAATGGAAAGTACCTCTGATTGGTCTCTTCCTGCAATCAGTCAGATATTTGCATAGGGTGTAACTTTGTAACTTTACTTCACCTTCTTATTGATCGCCTTCATAACCAATCAGACTGGTCAAGGGCCACTCCTTCGTTTACGTAGGATAAATGAACGAACCAATGGGAAACCTCTAGAGGGTACTTACACCCCAGAAAATTCTGTAACCCCAGCTCTCAAGGCAGTTGCTTGAGTCAGGTCTCACTCTGTGGAGTGTACTTTCACTTCAATACATCTATAATTTCATTGCTTCATTCTTTCATTGCTTTGTTTGTGCATTTGGTCCAATTCTTTGTTCACAACACCAAGAACATGGATGACTTGTAGTCCACTGGTAACAGGTTTGTGCAATGTTTTTACAAAATAAAAAGCTAGTTTTCTTTTTCTTAATACAAAGAAATACACAGAAGATGAACACTTTTTCAAGAATAATAAAATAAATTAAAATGCATTTTACTACATCTTGTTTTTTTTGAAAAAGTCAATATGACAGTGATACCAAATCTCTGTTCATATTAATTTAGTGCCCCTCCTTGATTTATTTGACAGTATCTGTTGCAAATTTAACCTTGATTGAAATTATTATTGCAACTCAGTTTTCTTTTTGTTATAACTTGCCTAATATAATATTTTCATTCTTTTACTTTTAATCTAGCTGAAGTATTTATTTTTAGTTGAGTCGACTGTATAAAACACATAGCTAATTTTAATTTATGCAGTCAGCTATGAGTGTTTACGTTTAAACAGACAAATATACTCCCCATTTAAAATCATCAATAAAACATATCTGACTAGTATTAATTTCTCAGTCTAATCTTATGTCTCTATTTCCTGAGTGTGGTAAATGAGAGTTTCCATAGTAACCTCAGATAGTGATATCTAAATCCATCTGGAATCCAAATTTCAGAAAACAAGTAAGGACATTTTGGATACTAAAGCATTTATCCAATATTTGTCTGAAATTATTTAGTCTCAAAGTTTGGATAGGAAGATTTCCAACTTCTGTAGATACCTGTATGTGATTGCTTTCCAATGGTGAGCGCTATCAGAAGTTTCAGTGTAGGTACAAGGAGAAGTTGACACAGAGTATTACATTTCAGAGAAATGTCAGTGATTTATTTTATGAACCAATTTCTGCAGTAGAAAAACTCACACCACTTCAGGATTTATACTGAAATTCAGTTGACAAGGCGTTTAAGGAAAGCCAAGTCTCACAGGTAAAGGAGACGCAGTTCCCGAGAATACATGCAACTCTAATTCACAGTTTCTTTGTGTTACCAACTTCCACAGGAATAAAAATCTCTGACTAAGGAAAAATTGCCGCCAGCTTTTGAACACAATTCTTACACATTTTATGGATTAAAATAGAGCTTAAAATAGCTTGCTTTATCTATTATCTATCTATCTATCTATCTATCTATCTATCTATCTATCTATCAATCATCTATCAATCAATCATCCAACATCTTTCTAGTGATGGACAGCTTACAGCACATTCCTAGTAGATGCTAAAGGACAGCACACACTCTCTAATGTTCATTATTTGGTTGTAAATTATTTTTAAGGCCCTCTTAAATTCCTCTGAATAGCTAATATAATATTACAATTGTTAAAGGCAGACACACAATACTCCACACTTTCATAAAAAGATTTTTAACTAATGTATACTTATTAAAACACACATATATACACACACAAAACCAGTACTCCACACTTTTAGTAAAGGGCAGCCACTGATCGATTTTTTATAGCCCATTGTTTTTAGTTGTTCCTAATAGTTTGGGATGTACCATGATTTATGCAGTCATTCACTTTTGGATATACACGCATTTTTCTTTCTTCCTTCTAATCTAGCTGTGATAAACACATTATGTATAAATCCTTACATGCTGGAGATTTTAGACACAGTATAAAATTATATTATTTTGGCCCACTTACCAACCTTTATATGAGGACAAACAATTCGTCAGTTGTTTAGGAAAGTGATAATCCATACACTGTCTACATCAGCCCAATTTCAGATAATAAAATTGGGAAATTATCTGATATCTTTATATGCATGAAAATAAATTGTAAGAACTTCTTAAAAGTAAGTAAAATTTGGGAATTATGAAATTGACTCTATAATTACAAATGTATAATGACAGAATTATAAAAGGAAGCATGATTTTATCTAGTTACTTCTATATAGTATCAGAAGTAGTTGCTAATTTGTTTCTGCTAGAGGATAGCCTCTTGGAGATAAAACGAATAAATGTTTTAAAAGGATAAACAAATGAGTACAGAAAAAATGTCATTAGCACATTTATATGTACATCAATCTTCCTAAGGTAGCTTTAAGAGTTTACCTTCTTTTTTTTTTTTTT
>NW_012100421.1:276596-283334 GCF_000951045.1 Mandrillus leucophaeus
CATAAATCACCAACAGAAATATAATTCTGATATTTCAGTGGATTACTCTTCATAAAGTTGCATTCCTATTAACTAACACATGGATGTGTTCTAGCAAATATGTGCACACAGCCCCCACCCTGACTTCCATGCCTGGCTCGTTTTTAAACATACATTGGTGAGTAGCTTTCGTGTTAGCCAGTTCTCATGAAACTCATGGTAAAAGAGACAGTTGGTGTTGTGGTTTTGATGGAATGTTCGCAGGAGTGTCCCTGTTATTCTAACTTAAGATTCAAGGCCAGGCATGGTGGCTCACGCCTGCAATCCCAGCACTTTGGGAGGCCGAGGAGGGCAGATCACGAGGTCAAGAGATCGAGACCATCCTGGCTAACACTGTGAAACCCCCTCTGTACTAAAAATACAAAAAAATTAGCCAGGTGTGGTGGTGGGCATCTGTAGTCCCAGCTACTCAGGAGGCTGAGGCAGGAGAATGGCATGAACCCGGGAGGTGGAGCTTGCAGTGAGCTGAGATTGCGCCACTGCACTCCAGCCTGGGCGACAGAGCAAGACTCTATCTCAAAAGAAAAAAGAAAAAGAAAGATTCAGTTGTGGTTTTGTAAGCATGAGGTCCTTTTGATATCTTACCAATAACATCAGATTGAGGAGGAAGTTTTTGATAACTTACCAGTTGAAACACTGTAGTGTCAAGATAGTGTGTTTCTTATCCTCAGAATATCTGGTGTTATGGTAAGGCAGCTCAAATCTTCTCCGACAAAATTTTCTTTTTTGTTTTAACCATATTTATCTTCTTGTAATTTTTCATGTTTACCCTTTCTAGTACCTACAGATTTTCTTCATTCTAATCTTTCAACTCTGTTTACAAAAATAATTTTAATATAAATAGGAAATGTTACATGTGGTCATTTAGAAAAATTAGAAAATAGTTAAAATGAAGAAAAAAGTCACCTGTAATATCACAACCTGAGATAATCATTGCTATCATTTTGATGTACTTAAAACATGGATTGTGTGTAATCCCAGCACTTTGGGAGGAAGATGCGGGTGGATCACGAGGTCAGGAGATCAAGACTGTCTTGGCCAACATGGTGAAACCCCATCTCTACTAAAACACAAAAAATTAGCCGGGGGTGGTGGTGTGTGCCTGTAATCCAAGCTACTTGGGAGTCTGAGGCAGGGGAATCACTTGAATCCAGGAGGCAGAGGTTACAGTGACCTGAGATTGCACCATTGCACTCCAGACTGGCATCAGAGCAAGACTCCATCTCAACAACAAAACATGGTTTGTGATATTGTGTCTGGAATTGGTGGGTTCTTAGTCTCACTGACTTCAAGAGTGAAGCCACGGATGCTCGCAGTGTTACAATTCTTAAAGATGGTGTGTCCAGAGTTTGTTCCTTCAGACGTTCAGATGTGTCTAGAGCTTCCTCCTTCTGCTGGGCTCATGGTTTTTGCTGACAGGTGTGAAGCTGCAGACCTTCGTGGTGAGTGTTACAGCTCATAAAGACAGCATGGACCCAAAGAGTGAGCAGCATCAAGATTTATTGCAAAGAGCGAAACAACAAACCAACCCCAAGGTGGAATGAGACCCTAGCTGGTTGCCACTGCTGGCTCGGGCAGCCTGCTTTTTTTATTCCTTTATCTGACCCCACCCACACCCTCTGATTGGTCCATTTTACAGAGAGCTGATTGGTCTGTTTTGACAGAGTGCTGATTGATGTGTTTACAATCCCTGAGCTAGACACAGCCTGCTGATTGGTGCATTTACAATCCTTTAGCTAGACACAGAATGCTAGACAGAAACATTCTCCAAGTCCCCACTAGGTTAGCTAGATACAGAGTACTGATTGGTATATTTACAAACCCTGAGCTAGCCACAGAGTACTGACTGGTGTATTTACAAACGCTGAGCTAGACACAGAGTGCTGATTGGTGTGTTTACCATCCCTTATTCTAGACATAAAAGTTCTCCAAGTCCCCATGAGACTCAGGAGCCCAGCTGGCTTCACCTAGTGGATCCTGCAGTGGGGCTGCAGGTGAAGCTGCCCACCAGTCCCCGCTGCCCCTGCACTCCTGAGCCCTTAGGCGGTTGATGGGACCTGGCAATATGGAGCAGGAGACAGCATCCATTGGGGAGGCTTGGGCCACAGGGGAGGCCACTGCGGAGTTGGGGCTCGACATGGTGGGCTGCAGGTCCCCAGCCCTGCCTGGCGGGAGCCCACACCCGTGCCCGCTGGAACTTGCGCTTGACTGTGAGTGCGGCGCGCAGCCCCGGTTCTCCCGGCCTCTCTCGCGCCACACCTCCCTCAAGCAGAATGAGGCGGCTCCAGCCTCGGCCAGCCCAGAGAGGGGCTCCCACAGTGCCATGGCAGGCTGAAAGGCTCCTCAAGTATGGCCAGAGTGGACTCCGAGGCCGAGGAGGTGCCGAGAGCAGGGGCTGCTAGCACGTTGTCACCTCTCAATATTATCATCTTTTTTTTTCTTTTTTTTGAGACGGAGTCTCCCTCTGTCGCCCAGGCTGGAGTGTAGTGGCCGGATCTCAGCTCACTGCAAGCTCCACCTCTGGGGTTCACACCATTCTCCTGCCTCAACCTCCAAGTAGCTGGGACTACAGGCGGCCGCCACCTCGCCTGGCTAGTTTTTCTTGTATTTTGTAGTAGAGATAGGGTTTCACCGTGTTAGCCGGGATCGTCTTGATCTCCTGACCTGTCTCTTATACACATCTAGATGTGTATAAGAGACAAGGTTTTCCCACGTTGGTCAGGCTGGTCTCAAACTCCTGACCTCAGGTGATCTGCCCGCCTCGGCCTCCCAAAGTGCTAGGATTACAGGTGTGAGCCACCTTGCTCGGCCAACAGCTTACCTTCTTGAATTAGTTTGCATTCTTTTTTTCTTTTTTTTTTTTTGAGATGGAGTCTCGCTCTGCCACCCAGGTTAGAGTGCAGTGGCATGACCTCAGCTCATTGCCAGCCCACCTCCTGGGTTCACGCCATTCTCCTGCCTCAGTCTCCCGAGTAGCTGGGACTACAAGCACCCGCCACCATGCCCAGCTAATTTTTTGTATTTTTAGAAGAGACGGGGTTTCACCGTGTTAGCCAGGATGGTCTCGATCTCTTGACCTCATGATCCACCCTCCTCGGCCTCCCAAAGTGCTGGGATTACAGGCGTGAGCCACCACGCCCGGCCGGTTTGCATTCTTTTCTTTCACCCATAATCTAATTTACTTTATAGTTTTATTAATCATTATTCTTATGACATAATGCTAAGTGTTCAATAATAGATTCAAAAGAACTACAGTTTAAATTAAGAATCCTTTAGGTTTTAATGTGTATATAAAATGGCTTTGAGCAAATTCAGAAAATGGTACTGCTACATTTTCCAGTTTATTTGAAGGGAAGCAATATTAAACTGGGTTACGTAAGGTGTTCAGAAAGAATGCTGTGTAAGGAAATATGGCACATAATCAGAGCTGCCAGATAAAATACAGTATGCCAAGTATTACGTCGGACACATGTATATGAAAAATTATTTGTTATTCATCTGAAATTCAAAAGTGATTAGGCCTCCTGTATTTTTATTTGATGGATCTGGCAATCCTAAATATAAAACCAGAATAGAATTATTTTGTTCAGAACACATATAGCATATAGTAAATGTTCAAAATGTATTATTGAGTATAATGATAAAAATGATAATTGTTGATCAAATTTGAAAATTTGACCAAATTTGAAAGGAATATCCAAATGTGCACTACACATTGCATGAAATAAACAATGGTGAAAAAAATACCCAAGCATTATTAAGAATAATACTAGTTCTTAGGGACTGATTTCAAGCTATAGATGTATAATACATTGTTTAGATATTTGCAAAGAAGAGTTATTCAAGAATCAATGGAAGGCAACATTTTCTGTAAACAGATGAAAAGTGGGAATAGCTATGGAACCAGGCCAAGCTAAAAGGTACAGCCAGCTAACCAAGGTGCTTTTAATTATTTTTTTCAGGAATGTTAAGGAGCATGTTAAAGGGAGTGCTTTAAATATGCAATTTAAGGATTTATTGCAAAGAGGTTTTGCTCACATGGACCTTATACTTTTAAAATGTAATATTTAAATATTGTAAACCTGAGCCTGCTGGCGTGTTTTCAAGGCAGGCCTTTAAGAGTATAAGCACAAAGCTTTATAAGGATAAATTCAATATTCTCCTTTTCGAGACCATTTTTTTTTCCCTCATGCAAGATGAAACCAAATCTCATAAAGATTACATAATTACATTAATGATATTATTAAGAGTATTCCTGAGACCCAGGTTACCTGACCCCAAAACTTGTGCTCTTTCCATAACAGAAGATAACAAAGAAGAGATTTTAATCTCAGGAATAACTTAGTGCTTGAGAGTTTACTAAAAACTATTATTTGATGCTCCAGATCTTCTATGTTATCACTGCCTACTCTTATTCATCTACAAACTCTTAAAAGTTGAATTAAGAAATTAGCTTCTGGCAAGTTGGTGCCAATGAGTTATTCTATTAGGTTCTAGGCACGGGATAGATAATAATATTTATTAGGAGTGCCAAGGTCAGGAAGAATAGGATTATTATGTCATTTAACAGTAGCTAGCAGGGACTACTTAGAAACTAAATTTCATTCAGATTTTTATCTTTCCTTGTCCATTTATTTGATGAGCATCAAGTCAGTTTTCATTAGTCCAGTATGCAGTTTTGATAGGCTCATTGTTCCTCATGATTGAATGATCATATTTTGGTGTCCTTTTTTTTTTTTTTTTTTTTTTTTTAATTCTTTGTATGGCATATGTAATCCTTAAGCTTGTTTCCTGCAGCCTGACTCTTCTTGTTTTAGTTGCTTTCAGTCAACTAAAAGTTATCGGATGATTTTCCATTTGTTGCCACATATTAGTACCTAAACAGACGGCAAAGAAAACCTTACAATGTTTTTCAGTAGTAGGCCTTCTGAGTGGGGAAGAGAACCTGGAGAATACTGGAGGAATCTAATATGGGGCAGGGGGACAGCAGAGATAAAATCTTCTTCACAGCTCATTTAGCAAATTATGCATATGATCATTGAATAAGAATTTCGTTTTTGCAAGGGAAGCCAATATAAGATTATTTAAATCACCTCTCTGATGTTCTCGTCCTGCAGTGTACGCCATTGTTCCTTCCTCGGGGATGTGATCACCTTTGGGGCAGGAAATTCCAGTTTCCGCAGGATCAGCTCATTCTTCTGCCTGTCAGCTCTGACCATACCCTTTTTAACTTGAAATTGAAGGATTATTTCTGGCAAAACAAACAGCAAGAACAAGAGACACAGAGGTAAGAAACATCATTATATCTTTTAGGAGTGGACATTTATGTCATTCTTAAATAAAATGATCAGGGTGTGTTGTAACAAGATGTCTCATGGACTACTCCATAAATCACCAACAGAAATATAATTCTGATATTTCAGTGGATTACTCTTCATAAAGTTGCATTCCTATTAACTAACACATGGATGTGTTCTAGCAAATATGTGCACACAGCCCCCACCCTGACTTCCATGCCTGGCTCGTTTTTAAACGTACATTGGTGAGTAGCTTTCGTGTTAGCCAGTTCTCATGAAACTCATGGTAAAAGAGACAGTTGGTGTTGTGGTTTTGATGGAATGTTCGCAGGAGTGTCCCTGTTATTCTAACTTAAGATTCAAGGCCAGGCATGGTGGCTCACGCCTGCAATCCCAGCACTTTGGGAGGCCGAGGAGGGCAGATCACGAGGTCAAGAGATCGAGACCATCCTGGCTAACACTGTGAAACCCCCTCTGTACTAAAAATACAAAAAAATTAGCCAGGTGTGGTGGTGGGCATCTGTAGTCCCAGCTACTCAGGAGGCTGAGGCAGGAGAATGGCATGAACCCGGGAGGTGGAGCTTGCAGTGAGCTGAGATTGCGCCACTGCACTCCAGCCTGGGCGACAGAGCAAGACTCTATCTCAAAAGAAAAAAGAAAAAGAAAGATTCAGTTGTGGTTTTGTAAGCATGAGGTCCTTTTGATATCTTACCAATAACATCAGATTGAGGAGGAAGTTTTTGATAACTTACCAGTTGAAACACTGTAGTGTCAAGATAGTGTGTTTCTTATCCTCAGAATATCTGGTGTTATGGTAAGGCAGCTCAAATCTTCTCCGACAAAATTTTCTTTTTTGTTTTAACCATATTTATCTTCTTGTAATTTTTCATGTTTACCCTTTCTAGTACCTACAGATTTTCTTCATTCTAATCTTTCAACTCTGTTTACAAAAATAATTTTAATATAAATAGGAAATGTTACATGTGGTCATTTAGAAAAATTAGAAAATAGTTAAAATGAAGAAAAAAGTCACCTGTAATATCACAACCTGAGATAATCATTGCTATCATTTTGATGTACTTAAAACATGGATTGTGTGTAATCCCAGCACTTTGGGAGGAAGATGCGGGTGGATCACGAGGTCAGGAGATCAAGACTGTCTTGGCCAACATGGTGAAACCCCATCTCTACTAAAACACAAAAAATTAGCCGGGGGTGGTGGTGTGTGCCTGTAATCCAAGCTACTTGGGAGTCTGAGGCAGGGGAATCACTTGAATCCAGGAGGCAGAGGTTACAGTGACCTGAGATTGCACCATTGCACTCCAGACTGGCATCAGAGCAAGACTCCATCTCAACAACAAAACATGGTTTGTGATATTGTGTCTGGAATTGGTGGGTTCTT
>NW_012100421.1:284649-329675 GCF_000951045.1 Mandrillus leucophaeus
CCTCTGGGGTTCACACCATTCTCCTGCCTCAACCTCCAAGTAGCTGGGACTACAGGCGGCCGCCACCTCGCCTGGCTAGTTTTTCTTGTATTTTGTAGTAGAGATAGGGTTTCACCGTGTTAGCCGGGATCGTCTTGATCTCCTGACCTCGTGATCCGCCCATCTCGGCCTCCCAAAGTGCTGGGATTACAGGCTTGAGCCACCGCGCCCGGCCTCAATATTATCATCTTTCATTCACTTAACACATTTTGTGAGTACATTTGTCAGTTGCTGAACATACTTCTATCTTGAAACTTTGAAGTCAAATTACATCCATTGTATGGCTATTCTATTATTTTAACCAATCCCAATTGTTGTACATATGTCTTTTAATAAAACTCTTGTAATTTTTATTAGCGTGTTTTTCCAATATGTAAGAAGGGACATCTTAAAGCTTTATGAAACCAGTTATAAATCATTTATATAATAATAATTCTTTTTATGTTTTTCCCTTTAATTATATATAGAATGTAGTCCTTACAATAAAATGTTAAAAGCTTATGTTGATTATGGTCATCATTAATTAGTAACATGTATTGCCTTAATAATTATTATACTATACTATACCAATAATTACTAACAAAACAAGGAGTTTTGTTTAGTCTTTTTGCAATAGTAATTATTAGTATAATATATATATGACATAATAATAAGGCAGAGACCATGTATTATTCATCTTTTTAGCCCAAGTGCTGAAGTCTGGAGTATAATAGGTCTACATTTTTATTCAATAAATGGTTGAATATAAATGATAAAAATCTTAATTTGAGAAAATAATTTGAATTCTGGATTTCTAAATGTTTTCTTTCTTTAATACACAATTAATAGGCAAATTATAAAGAACACTTATTGAAAGAAGTTCGTTTGATGGAGATCCATTTTTCTCTAATTGAATTCATAGTGAGGAACATAGTATTGAAAATTACTTTCTGCTCTTTTCTCATAATCAGGATAAAGCACAAATGGATATGACAGGAGACATCATCTGGGTGCCAAATGCTGGCAAAAACAATTACCAGCTGTTTTTAAACAGTTGCAGCTCATCACCAATCTGAGGGGACACAGAAGTCACTTCCTAAATTCTTCTCTATTAACAATCTTAAAAAGTCAAATTCATAATTGGAAGAGCATGCTTCTTCTTATATGTCCATTCTAAATATGAGGTAATTATTAAACAACAATTAAAATTAAGGCAGTAAGTATTTTTTTAAAAGCTACTTTTTTTTTACTTCCTTTTACAAAAGTAACGTTGAAGAAAATATAGATAAGAAAAAATAGATTACATAATCTCTACTAACATATTGCTTCAAATTCCCAACTTCATCCCTAATATATTTGTATAAATGGGTCAAAAATATAATTGTGTATCTGTAATGGATTTTTTAAAAAAATTTTATTTTGTGGTAACATTTAAGATTACATCTACCCTCCTAACAATTTTAAGTGTACAATACAGTATTGTTAACTACAAGCACAATAAATACATTTTTAATAAGAACTTATGTTAGTAAGATAATTTTTAATTGTTATTTCTTTTTTTCTATAGATAAAGGCAGTGCCAGAGGCATAATATAAAATATGTTTACTTTGAATGAAAACTAAGATAAACAATTGTTAATGAACTTAATACTTATATAATCAACAGATGTTCTTTCACCATAAACAACTTGAGCACAAGTGGGCATTGTTTGATTAAGAACATCATGTTTCTTTCCTTCCTCCCTCTAGGGAAGATGGATAGTTAGGGAAGCAGGAATGCTTCTTGCACAGGAGAGAGACTGCATTTGAATCACAACATGAAGCAGAAAGCATGGTTATTTACCCTCAGAAAGTATAAAGTCATGTAAAAAAGCCAGTGTCAAATCTCTTTTCACAAAACAAGATTTTGCCTCCAGGAATCAACTCAAATATTATTTTTAGAGATTTCTATCTGTACCTATCTTTACTTTTTCCATTTTTCCCAGATATTGCTGAGTTCACAGTCTGTTTAGCACTTGGCAGGGATTATTTAGCATAGTGGCAGGTGTCTAGTGATAGCTCTACTTCTTTTCTTTTTCTGCAAAAACTGTTGTCAGTGCCTGAAGCTCCTGAATGGGGGTGGGTGGGGGGTGTGGGGAAGAAAGGTAAGAAGACCTGTAGTGAAAATTTTAGATCCACTGGGGGCAATCACATCACAGCTCTCTTCACAGCCAGAGAAACGGTGACACTTCACACCAAGATCTTCAGAACTTTGGAAAGCCTAGAAATCTTTCTGAAGGGTCAACCTAAACTGATGTTTGAAATTCAGGCTTGAGTCCAAAAAGGAGTGGCCCAAATCCACGTGGCTTATATTGCCTGCTACTTTTGTAACACATTCTTTGTTCCATAATGAATGCTTAAAAAAAAAGAAGAAGAAATAAACCATTTGCACCTAGCTGTTTTCTCCTATTAATTACTGTTTCTGAAAAGTGCCTTGGCAGAAAATGTTTTTGATCCTTATCAACTTGACACAGCATTAATTCCCAAATCACAGAAATTTCTACACAATCTAAACATGTTGAGAAAATAATGCAAATATTAAAGAAAAAAGTTCTATACTGGACAACACTATATACATGGATGCTAAATACAGGATATTATCACTTGGAACAATTCTGTTGCAGTTAGAGATTTGGATACTGATTTACATATGGACGGACAAGGGATTGAGGGATAGAAAAAAGAGGGGGAATTCTAGATGCATCTGAAGAGTTCATCTATTGCTATGGAAACAGATACATCCTAGCAACAGCTGCTTGGTACGTAGCTGACATGCAGAGCTTGAGCCCTCAGACAAGAGAAAAATGAGCCATGAAGAAATCTTTAGAATACACAGCATTTATATTTTCAAAAGTTTTAAAAGGACAATCAAAAATTCATACATATGTCAAAATAATAAAGTTATAGAAATTTCATTTTATTACCAGCATAGAACCCAGCATATTAATTGATATACTAACTACTATCCTGATTACAAGATAATATGTCATATATCAGATAGTCAATGCTAGTTGAACCTTTTTTTTTTTTGCTGAGTCTAGAAGACAGTACTCAACCATACTTTTAATATACCTGGTTTGTCCTCAGCAATTCTTAGATTCTTATCAGTATAAAATATTACAAACACTCCTCTGTAAAAGGAGAAAATTCAGATGACTGAAGAATTTTATTGAGGTTTGAAAAACATTGTGATTATATCTTATTTAGTAAATAGAATAGCTTTTGTATGCATTAAATGTTCTGGATAAGTACTTTAACCATGTACTTCTTACACGCTTAAATAACCATTTATTTCTATAAAATGAAAGTAACCAAATATCGATCATAATTTTGTATCACTTTGTATGAGTGGGGTGTGTGTGTGTGTGTGTGTGTGTGTGTGTGTATGTTTATCTGTGGCAAATAGTTTCTAGGAAGCAGAGTACATTTTTATGTAACTTTCAATTACAACATAAAAAGTAATGAAATTAACATTAGTTAAAGGCCTCTTAAACCTGAACTGTCATATTTGCTGGATCACAGAAGGTTACATCTGGAGTAGATCAAACTCTTATTCAAACAAAAATTAATACCCAGAGCATGAAGAAGTTTTGCTGGCTTTTTATTCTCCCAAGATAAATAATTTCTACCCTATGTTGGTCTGTAGCTCTACGTGTGAGATTTCTTATGCCAGAATCTCATCACATATAATTATAAAGCAAAGAATTCCACTATAATTAATCATTCGTTAAAGCAGATACATCATAAAGAGTAGGAGAAAGACACTTTAATCATAATAAACTGGAAGAAAAGGGAAGCAAGCTTGGGGGACTTCTCATTAAGATAATTTATAATTTTTAAAGTATCTTACATAAAGATAAAATAATTGGAAGTAGTAGCCATTTTCAGTATCTGGTCATGAGTCCTGGAGGTAAACATCTCTGATTTGTATTGTGTTGCTTAGCCAAACGATATTTTTTGCTCTTTGTATTGTCTTTAATAGGGAACCAAAGAATGGGTCTTCTATTGTCCCTCTGTGCAAAAATTCATCTTCATGTGATATATACCAGTGCCAACTGGAGTTTATACTAACATTGATATTACATATGCCTATAAATTAAAAATGATATCAAATAGGTCATTAAAATGACTTGAAATATCCACATCACCCCAGAACTCAGAGTGATGCTGACCCCCAAGAAGTAGACACAGCTTACTTTGTGGCAGGATGAGTTTCTGATCTCATAGACTTGCCATAGCTTGTATTGTGGCTGTGCCTGAGCCATGGTGCATTGGTTGGTAACTACTTAAAGACAGTGCCAGCCCCCCACCCTCTCAGATTCAGTGAATTGAGGCAAATAGGCTTTTTGAACTTGAAGACCTTCCCTGGTGACCAAATGTGGGCTTGGACTTTAACTTCCTTTACTTTCTCTTAGCTTTGGAAAGCAGCATAGATAAACATCTGTTCTAATATAAACAATACACTTTTTATCTGAATGTAGCTTCAAGATACATCCTGGACTTTCCCTTCTCCCTTTTCTGGACCCATCAAACCAGGGAATGGAAACAGTTACATTATTAAGGACCTTTTTAGGATCTCATGCTGCTTTACTGTTTCACGTATCTCTTTTAATGGCTATCATCATGAGTAATATTTAAAACACACTTTTACACCAAACCCATAGGAACAGACAAGAAAACAGATATTAAATACGTGCCCTTTTGCTCTCTGGCTCCTGCTCTCACCATGTTGTTACTGGAAAGTGGTCGTGATCCAGACCCCAAGAGAGGATTCTTGGATCTTGTGCAAGAAATAATTCAGGATGAATCCATAAAGTGAAAGCAAGCTTATTAAGAAAGTAAAGGAATAAAAATGGCTACTCCATAGACAGACAGCCCCGAGGGCCGCTGGCTGCCCATTTTTATTCTTATTTCTTGATTATGTGCTAAATAAGCTAATGTGCTAAATAAGGGGTGGATTATGTATGCATCGCCCTTTTAGACCATATAGGGTAGCTTCCTGACATTGCCATGGCATTTGTAAACTGTCATGGCACTGCTGGGAGCATATCAGTGAGGATGACCGGAGGTCACTCCTGTTGCAATCTCAATTTTGGTAGGTTTTGGCTGCTGCTCTACTGCAAACTATTTTAGCAGCATGATCTTTATGACCTGTATCTTGTGCCAACCTCCTATCGCATCATGTGACTTAGAATGTCTTTTCCTCCTGGAAATGCAGCCCAGTAGGTCTCAGCCTTATTTTACCCACCACCTATTCAAGATGGAGTTGCTCTGGTTCAAACGCCTCTGACAATGTGATGTGCCTTTTCCCACTTGCCTTCTGCCATGCATAAAAGCTCCCTGAGCCTCTTCAGAAGCCAACCTTCTGCTTGTACAGCCTGCAGAACCATGAGCCAACTAAACTCCCTTTCTTCATAAAATATCCAGTCTCAGGTATTTCTTTATAGCAATGCAAGAATTGCCTAACACAGAACATTGGTACTGAGGATTGGGGCATTGCTATAAAAACACCTGAAAATGTGGAAGCGATTTGGGAATTGGGTAACGGGCAGAAGCTAGAAGAATTTGGAGGGCTCAGAGTAAGACGGGAAGATGAGGGAAAGTTTGGAACGTCTTAGAGACTAGTTAAATGTGACCAAAATGCTGATAGTGATATGGACAGTGAACTCCAGGCTGATGAGGTCTCAGACGGAAATGGGGAACTTACTGGGAACTGAAGCAAAGATCACCTATGTTATGCTTTAGCAAAGAACTTGGCTGTTTTGTAGTCATGCCCTAGGTATCTGAAAGTTTGAACTAATGAGTGATGATTTAGGGTATCTGGTGGGAGAAATTTCTAAACAGCAAAGCTTTCAAGATGTGGCTTGGCTACTTCTAATTGCCTAGCTCAGATGTGGGAGCAAAGAAATTACTTAAAGTTGAAATTTATATTTAAACAGGAAGTGGAGTGTACAATTTTGGAAAATTTGTAGCTTACTCATGTGGCCAAGAAAGAAAAAGCTTTTTCAAGAAAAATTCAAGTGGACTGCAAAGTAACCATTTGCTATAGAAATTAGCATAACTAAAAAGACCCAAGTGCTGATAGCCAAGACAACGGAAAAAAAGTCTCAAAGGGCTTTCAGAGATCTGAGGCAGCCCCTCCTATCACAGACCCTGAGGCCTAAGAGGAAAAAATGGTTGCAGGGGTCAGGCCCCTACTGCCCTGTGAAGCCTGGGGATACTGTTCCCCACCTCCCAGTGGCTCCAGTTCCAGCCTTGATTCAAAGGGTCCCAGGTATAGCTTGAGCTGCTGCTTCAGAGGGTGCAAACTGTAAGTCAGGGCAACTTTCATGTGGTGTTAAGCCTGCAGACACACAGAGTGCAAGAGTGAAAGAGGCTTGGTAGCTTCTGCCTAGATTTCAGAGGCTGTATGAGAAAGCCCGGGTGTCCAGGCAGAGGTCTGCTGCAGGGGCAAAGCCCACACAGAGAACCTCTACTTGGGCAGTGTGGAGGGGAAATGTGGGATTGGAGCCCCTACACAGACGGACACGGAGTCAAAGAAGATTATTGTAGAGCATTTAATTACTGCCCTGCTAGGTTTCAAACTTGCATGGAGCCTGAAGCCCCTTCTTGTTAGCCAATTTCCCCCTTTTTGAATGGGAATGTTTACTCAATCCTTGTAACCCCATGTATCTTGGGAATAAATAACTTATTCTGATTTTGCAGGCTCACAGCTGGAAGGAACTCATCTCTAGACAAGACTTTGGTCTGGGACTTCGGACTTTTGAGCTAATGATGGAATGAGTTAAGACTTTTGGGGACTGTTGGGAATGCATGATTGTATTTTTCAATATGAGAGGGACATGACATTTGTGGGGAAGAGGGCAGAATGATACAGTTTGGATATATATCGCTGCCATTGAATTATAATCCCCCATTAGCCTGTTCACTCTGATGGTAGTTTCTTTAGCTGTGCAGAAGTTCTTTAGTTTAATTAGATCCAATTTTTCAATTTTGGCTTTTGTTGCCATTGCTTCTGGTGTTGTCATCATGAAGTCTTTGCTCATGCCTATGTCCTAAATGGTATTGCCTAGGTTTTCTTCCAAGGACATGAAATTTGGGGCGGGGGGAAGGCAGACAGATATGGTTTGAATATATGTCGCTGCCAAATCTCATGTTGAATTATAATCCCCCATGTTGGAGGTGGGAGGTGTTTGGGTCATGGCGGAGGATTCCTCATAGCTTCATGCTGTCCTTGTGATAGCGAGTGAGTTCTCGCAAGATCTGGTTGTTTTAAAGTGTGGCATCCCCGCCCTTCTTCTCCCTCATTCCTTCTTTCACTGCTCCTGCTCCTGCTTCACCTTCTGCCATGAGTAAAAGCTCACTGAGGTCTCCCCACAAGCTGAGCAGATGCTGGTATTACCAGTTGAGGGTGTCCAGGTTCTTGGCATTTTGAACAAAGAATTGGACAAAACCCATAAATGAAGCACATAAAGAATGAAGCAACAAAAGCAGAGCTTTATTGAAAATGAAAGCACACTCTACAGGGTGGGATTGGGCCCTAGCAAGCAGCTCAAGGGCCCTGGTTACAGAATTTTCTGGAGGTTCAATTCCCTCTAGAGGTTCAATTCCCTCTAGAGGTTTCCCATTGGTTACTTGGTGTATGCTCTATGTAAATAAAGCGGATGAAGTCAAGTTACAAAGTCATCTACTCAGTATGCACCCTATGTAAATGGAGAGGATGTTACTGGATGTGTATTGCCTATGTAAATGAAGAGGATGAAGTGAAGTTACAAATCCATTTACATTCCTGTCATTGCTGAAGTGTTTCCATTTAATTTAGTTCTAGGAAGTTTTAGGTTCCCAGTTTCCAGGCCCTATTCCTCTGCCTCACTGGCACCATGCTTGTATAGCCTGCAGAAATGTGAGCCAATTAAACCTCTTTTCTTTATAAATTAAAAACAAACAAAAAAATGTCTTTTATAGAGAGCAACTCAGAAAATTGTAGTAAAAAGATAACATTCGTTTTGTATTCAAATACCAAATACCAAAAGTCAAATGCTTCCATCAGTTACAAATGTCATTTTTAAATCCAGAAAAAACAAAAATTTTTCATCGTTATTAAGTGATTAGGAAGCATATATTCTTGTCTGTGCTGTTAAGATTGCAAGGCTGTGACTCAGAACATTTAAATGTCTATTTATCATTGCATAGAGAATCGTTTGCATGATTCAGAGAGCCATAGTCTGTGACTGCTGATTTTCACATTAATGGACACTAGTGTCAGAACTATCTCTTAGTTGTGATTCACAGTTCTTGTTTTGTAATATCTAAGCACTTATTAGCTCAAGATACATTATAAAAGTCTCCAAAAGTCTCCAAAAAATTAACCTTATTTTATTTTAATCTGATTATATTGCGTGCATATGGGTAACAAAACCAAAAACCTGGGAGTTGTCCTAGACTTTTTCTGTAGTTCTGATCTCTTATATCCAATCACTAAGTCCTGTCAATTTTCATTTTTTAAAAAAATTCTCAGATGGATAGATTGCAAAAATTTTCTCCCATTCTGTAGGTTGCCTGTTCACTCTGATGATAGTTTCTTTTGCTGTGAAGAAGTTCTTTAGTTTAGTTAGATTCCATTTGTCAATTTTAGCTTTTGTTGCCATTGCTTTTGGTGTTGTAGTCATGAAGTCTTTGCCCATGCCTATGTCCGAAATGGTATTGCGTAGGTTTTCTTCTAGGGTTTTAATGGTTTTAGGTCTTATGTTTAAGTCTTTAATCCATCTTGAGTTAACTTTTGTATAAGGTGTAAGTAAGGGGTCCAGTTTCAGTTTTCTGCATATGACTAGCCAGTTTTCCCAACACCATTTATTAAACAGGGAATCCTTTCCTCGTTTGTTTTTCTCAGGTTTGTCAAAGATCAGATGGTTGTCCATATGCGGTGTTATTTCTGAGGCCTCTATTCTGTTCCATTGGTCTATATATCTGTTTTGGTACCAGTACCATGCTGTTTTAGTTACTGTAGTCTTCTAGTATAGTTTGAAGTCAGGTAGCACGATGCCTCTAGCTTTTTTTTTTTTTTTTTTCTCCTTAAGATTGTCTTGGCTATACAGGCTCTTTTTTGGTTCCATATGAAATTTAAAGTAATTTTTTCTAATTCTGTGAAGAAAGTCAATGGTAGCTTGATGAGGATAGCATTGAATCTATAAATTACTTTGTGCAGTATGGCCATTTTGATGATATTGATTCTTCCTATCCATGAGCATGGAATGTTTTTCCATTTGTTTGTGTCCTCTCTGATTCCCTTGACTAGTGGTTTGTAGTTCTCCTTGAACAGGTCCGTCATATCCCTTGTAAGTTTTATTCCTAGGTATTTTATTCTCTTTGTAGAAACTGTGAATGGGAGTTTACTCATGATTTGGCTGTTTGTCTATTATTAGTGAATAGGAATGCTTGTAATTTTTGCACATTGATTTTGTATCCTGAGACTTTGCTGAAGTTGCTTATTAGCTTAAGATTTTGGGCTGAGGTGATGGAGTTTTCTAAATATACAATCGTGTCATCTGCAAACAGAGACAATTTGACTTCCTCTCTTCCTATTTGAATACCATTTATTTTTTCTTTTGCTGGAATGCCATGACCAGAACTTCCAATACTATGTTGAATAGGTGTGGTGAGAGAGGACATCTTTGTATTGTGCTGGTTTTCAAAAAGGGAATGCTTCCAGCATTTGCCCATTCAGTATGATATAGGCTGTGGGTTTGTCATAAATAGCTATTATTATTTTGAGATACGTTCCATCAGTACCTAGTTTATTGAGCGTTTTCAGCATGAAGGTGTGTTGAATTTTATCAAAAGCCTTTTCTGCGTCTATTGAGATCATCATGTGTTTTTTGTCATTGGTCCTGTTTATGTGATAGATTATGTTTATTGATTTGTGTATGATGAGCCAGCCTTGCATCCCAGGGATGAAACTGACTTGATTGTGGTGGATAAGCTTTTTGATGTGCTGCTGGATTCAGTTTGCCAGTAGTTTATTGAGGATTTTCACATTGATGTTCATCAGGGATATTGGCCTGAAAGTTTCTTTTTTTGTTGTGTCTCTGCCAGGTTTTGGTGTCAGGATGATGCTGGCCTCATGAAATGAGTTAGGGAGTAGTCCCTCTTTTTCTATTGTTTGTAATAATTTCAGAAGGAATTGTGCCGGGTCCTCTTCATACCTCTGGTAGAATTTGGCTGTGAATCCATCTGGTCCTGGGCTTTTTTTCGCTGGTAGGCTATTAATTACTGCCTCAGTTTCAGAACTTGTTATTGGTCTACTCTGGGGCTAATATCCGGAATCTACAAGGAACTTAAACAAATTTACATGAAATATACAAATAACTCCATCAAAAAGTGGGTGAAGGATATAAGCAGACACTTCTCAGCAGAGGACATTTATGCAGGCAACAAACATATGAAGAAAAGCTCATAATCACTGGTTATTAGAGAAATGCAAAACTAACCACCACCCCTGCCCCCCAAAATAAAACCCAACAAAAATCCAAACAATATTCACACAGAATTGAAATATTGAGATGGTCCTTTTAACATATATTATTTGTGTATAAATTGCAGGATATTCCTTTTTTCCTAATTTTGTCTAAACCATGCACATATCCCATATTGTTTTAATTTAGATTCTTTATAGATTGAGTTATTTTAATATTTGGGGGAGCTAGCTCATCCTCTTGTCATTTTGAATCTTCTTCAGGATTCTTTTGGGTTTTTGTGCTCACTGGTGGATGTCTTTAACCTGACTAACTAGAAAAGAGTCAGTCATTTACCTCTTGCCAAATCCTAGGAGTGCAGGTAGCTAAGGAGGTGCAAATCTGTCATGAAGTCCTGAGTGCTTTTTAAGCAAACAAAATACCCAAAGATACATTTTTAAATCAGACTTCTGATAATTTTTTATTTAATCTATTCACCACTGAAGTAGAGGACACTCTTGCAAGTACCTTATTTCCTGAACTTAAACTCATGTAGAGAAATAAGATTTTTTTTAAACTTTATCTTTTAATACTAAGAAAACATAGCAACAATTTCTTTTTCTTCATAATACATTTTTTATAATGATTTGGCAGATATTAGTTAGAATTTATGCCATTGCTTAATATAAGGGTAAGTTTTTTCATGGGGGAAGTTACAAATTGTAGGTGTCAGTATCTTGACCTTAAAGTGAAATCTACAGTTATTTCACAGAGAAGTAACCAAACTCTCTAGCAGAGAATTGCAGACAATATTCCAGATACGTAATCTGGATAATCAATCGTTCTTTAGATAAACACTTTCTTCTGGGAAATCATCAAAAATTCAGAAAGTTTAAAAAATTAAATTTCCACAATTTTCACTAATGTCGATGTATGCATCATCATCTCTGTCTCTATAACATGAATTGTTTTAATTTCAAAGCTACCTAATTTCTGAATTACTTGGAATGTCTATATATCAATTCATTTTATGTTAGCATAGATGCTTCTTTGCTTCTTATAGCTACAGGAAATTAATTTTTGTTAGGCCTTGGATATATCCTGATTTATTTAATTTTTATTTATTTTTACTTTTATTTCAATAGCTTTGGGGATGCAGGTGGCTTTTGATTACACGGAAAAGTTGTTTAGTGGTGATTTCTGAGATTTTAGTGCACCTGTCACTCAAGCAGTGTGCGCTATACCAAATATGTAGTCTTTTATCCTTCACCATCCTCCCAACCTTCCTCCACAGTCCCCAAAATTTATTATAACATTCTTACATCTTTGCATCCTCATAGTTTAGCTTGCACTTACAAGTGAGAACATATGATGTTTGGTTTTCCATTCCTGAGCTACTTCAATTAGAATAATGGCCTCTGGCTCCATCCAAGGTGCTGCAAAAGACATTATTTCGTTCCTTTTTATGACTGAGTAGTTACAGAAAAATTAAATCCTATAGCTATAACCAATTGACTTCTTGCAGTCAAAAAATAATAAAGTAAAATGATAAGC
This sequence comes from Mandrillus leucophaeus, assembly GCF_000951045.1. Taxonomy (NCBI): domain Eukaryota; kingdom Metazoa; phylum Chordata; class Mammalia; order Primates; family Cercopithecidae; genus Mandrillus; species Mandrillus leucophaeus. The sequence goes on from NW_012100421.1 coordinate 296,712, forward strand.
TGCTTTGTAGTATGGATTTAGGGCTCCTACAAGGAGCCCTAGTCCCAGAATACATACTTCTTTAGGTAAAACCCTAATAGACTTAGTTAAAATTCATTTTTAAAAAGCAAAATATAAAGATTTGTTATATTGAGTAACAACATTTTAGCTTGGAAATCAAAGTAACCTACTTAGTAGGCTTCTTGAGGAAATTACATATCTAAACACCCACGGAAGCCCCTGCAAAGTGAGAACACCTAAGACATCCCAACAATAGAATTTTTTAAAAAAGTTTTGGGGAAGTCTGCACCTTGCGCTGTATGCAGGTCTAGCCTCCAACACATCAGTTGGCTCTCTGCTGAAACTTTCTACTTTTGAGGGATGTTGTAAAAGCATTAGGTTGGCACTAGCTACTCGAAGATTAGAAAGTATGGCAGCAGGCAAGCCCATGGGCAGATTCTTTATCAGATTTAGAGATGAAAATACAGCCCAGGCCACATTAGAGAGCCTGGCCGACTCCAGAGATTTGAGAATGACTCTGGAATTTCCCCGGCTTGCAGTTCCAGTTCATGACCAGAGATGGCGCTGAGTGTACAGGGAACCTACGGCTAACCTGAAATGGGACTGAAGTCTACAAGCGTGAATCCTCAATTAACCTCAGCAGCACAACATCTCAGAGAGTTTGCAAGAAAGAAAAGCAAAGAATAAATCAAAAAGACTTGAGTTAGGGGAGCGTCACATTAGAAAAGAGATAAGAGAGAAAATCTCTACAGTTAATATGGGTAGAAGCACTAACCAAGTAAGGCATCAGGAATGCAGATGAAAACACCGAATATTGAAGCATCCGTGTATTTTCTCTGGTTAAATCCCCTTGAAGGAAGTTTTTATTTGGCGGAATGATATCGGAAATTTTCAGGGTTTCATGTTATATATTCTAAATGCATGTGGACCGTTTATATTCTTTCTGTCTTTAACAAACAGGAATTCAAAAGTAGTTTAGTCCAGGCATAGAGTACTATCCCCAAAGTCTAATTTAATGAATTTAAAATTTCTTTTTGGTTAGCAGATATTTTCTAAACCAACATGAGGTCCATCTTAAGTGAGAAAGGCATTAACTGCTTAACTGCTAGCAGCTGGCATTTCCTTCACTTATGTCAAAAAGTAAACAAAATTAGAGACTCCATATAAATACGAAAAAATTATTCAAAGTCCCTACAATGAGTATGACAATTTTAAAAAATTATTATTGTGCTGCTTAACCCTCTGTATTTTAAAATTAAAAAAATGTAAAGGCATAACAAATTCCAAATAAGATAATTTAAAATAGAAAATAAAAATGTCCTCCCTTGCCTTGCTTGTATAGCTCCCTCTTCCATCTCTCCTTGGAATTTGTAACTATGGCACACAAAGCTGTGGTTAAGAGCTACTTGCTTTATCCTTACCTCTCAAACTGTGGTCTGTAAATCAGTAAGTTGAGCATCACCTAGGAGCTTATTAGAAGTGCAGAATCTCAGGTCACAGCCCAGAGTTAATGGACCAGGATCTGTATTTTAATAAGAATCTCCAAGTTATATGTTGTGTTGAGGAAATTACCCTGAAGTTTGAGAAACTCTACTCTTGATTCCAAAGAAAGAATCTTTAATTGACCTCATGCCCTTCTCTTCCAACTTAGCAAGAGGCTGTAGGAATGGTTTAACTCTCATCAATGACCCTATTCTTAGTCTACACAGAGGGGAATAGGGAAGGGGTGTCTAAGTCCATTGTAACTAGAGACATTGAGAAGTAGTGTTCACAGTAGAGACTTTCTCTTTTCCAAGGGAGTGAGAGGATTCCCTCCAGCAGAATCAGTGATAGACAGAGGTGGTGCTGAGAGTGCACTTGCCTCTCAATGGAAGGCTGAATGTTTGTTGATTTGAAGGATCTGCACAGCCACCTCAGTGTTTCCCGTGGAGTATATAGGAGCATACACGTTCTTAGAAAGGGGTTGTGGTGTATGATTAGAAGGAGATAGTGGAAACCAGCCTCTCAAACCATCTCAGTTCTCTGTGATCTTGGAAGGGGTACAAAAGAAGATGTGTGCAGTTCCTTTGGCTCCCTGAGATGGGGCATAGCAGTTAAATGAGGAAGTATGAGTTCAGGAGACTGCTAACCCTAGCAGAGTTTAGTCCATTCCAGAAAAGTAGTTGTGCGCATGAACCACTGTCGTGGTTAAGGAGACACTGCTGGTATCTCTGAAGGGGGCAACAATAACAGATGAGGCCTGGGTGAATACTGGGGAGCATTGCACTAAGAAGAACACTCATACAGCCATCTGCAGACTCTCATGACCATGAATGGTCATCAGCAGCAAGGAAAATGAATTCAAATCAGAGCAGGACCAGGAGCTAGTGCCCATGATCAGCCTTCAGGTAGTTGTGTAAATACACCTCACCACTAATATTTCTCCCCCAGAACCCCAGGAGATCTAAACGCAGAAAATGAAACAGGAGAAAGAAGTCAGAGTAGACTCCATCTCCCCATCACTCTAGCAGCCATGATTACGAATCAAATCTATTCTTGAAAATGGACGTGGGGTAGAAAAGGAAGATCTATGATTAAAATTGAGTTTTGGATTGGTGCATTAAATTAGTCCGAACTTTAGGAGCTGAAAGTGACCAGAGAGTTGCAGAACTGGCCCAAGATGTAGCTAAGGGATGAGAAAGAAAGATGCAAAACAGCAGGGTTAGAAGACATAATAAGAGAAAAACCAAACCACTGACTGCCATCCATCCACTTGTTTTTAAAAAATTACAAATGTAAATAATAAGTATATATTCCTGTTTCTTTATAAATCACCCTTTTTTCCTTACTCCTTGGTAAGCAAGATGAGGAAAGTGCAATTTTATTACCTCCTACCACCCTTCCACGCTCATATCTCTTAATTGGGAGAAGTTACGTTTTTGTTGGTTTTACTTTGTGCTTAGCTGTACAACTTTACTAAAAGTAATGTAATATCGACATCATTTATGGAAAGAAGCCATCACTGACTCTGTGAAAATGAAGTGAAAAAGCTGTTAATGCATTTATGCTCCCTACACATTTTCTTTTAGCATCCACACATTCTCCCAGGACAGTCCTCAGCCACTGGTTGACAAGAATTGGAGCATAAATACCCCAGCTTCTTTTTCCTTATATCAGGAGGAAGGGACAAATCTGAGGTGCATGCTATACCATTTTCCAAAAATTTCCAGTGGGAAAGCCTAAAATTATTATTTTTAGAAAAGCTAGCATGACAGAATATATCTATCACATTTATTACCACATATGAAGATTGATGGACTAGAAATAGGAAGAGTAAATTTGCATAATGGAAAGAGGGTCTTTTCTCTGATTTGCAAAATGAGATAAGCAAAAAATATAAACTAATCTGGGGGAAATCCACAATGACTGGAATTGTGTTATAAAATACAGCACAATAGAAATGTTCCAAGTCCAGTCAGTTTTTTTAATCTTCTTAGGGACTTTTGTAGGAATTATTTTTCTAGTTTATGTTTTTTAGAGTCTTTTATTTTTCTCTTCTTTCCTGCAATCTGCTTTCTAAGACATGTCATTATGTTTTTTTTAAATTTGTAAGCAGTTAGGGGACATACAAGATAAAACTCAAAGCAGTTTGTTTTGCTCTTATTAATACAATTTTGCCAAAAAGGCAAGAAGAAGGAAGTTGGAAACAATTATCTAAAATATTTCTCAGACTACCTATGGATTTTAATTTTTAAAGATAGATTTAGCATTTTAGATATAATACAGACGGGCAGGAAGAGGCCACCCACACATACACAGACATTCACCTTTCTCCCTCTGTTGTAAGATTAGATTACGTTCATGATTTAACTCACCAAGGCTAGAAAAAAAAGTGACTGAAAGTACTGTAACCAGGCAGAAAAGAAGCACAGGCAGCATATCATAATACAGCTTCTCTAGGCCTAGAGATTCAAAAAGTATATGTAGTTACTGATGAAACTGCAGTGGTTTCAGCGTGAGGTCAATTACTGTGCAGAGTGGCCCTTTAATTGGGGCCATACATGACTATTCAGGTAGACTTTATGGAAATAATCAGTGTGCTTCTATTCAAGGTAGCATTCCTCAGCCTCAGAACTACTGACTTTGGACTGGATAATTTTTTGTTGTGGGAGGCTGTCTTGTGCATTTTAGGATGTTTAGCAGCAAGCCTAAGCTCCACTCACCAGATGCTGTGACAGCTCAACATGCCCCCAGACGTTGCCAACTACACCCTGGGGAATAAACAGCGTGCCATTGAAATTCACTGAATTAAGGTAATGTTTACAAATAGTTGGCTGTCCCGGTTCTTGATCTGTACTCAGCATCATTAAAGCAATGCCATCATACTGAGGGATGCGAACAGAGTCAGTGGTCAGGGGCTTCTGAGCTGTAGTTCCCCACAGTTCCCCATATTCCTGAAAGGCCATTTCTGTGATCCCCCTTCCCCTGCTATCAAAACTAGTCAGCCTGGTTGTGCTTTACATTATAAATGGCATGAAATTAAATATTTCAATGCTTGCTTATACCAGTTATAAATCATACCATGATTTATACATTCTAGCAATGCTCTTTCTTGTTTACCTTCTTTCTTTGGATTATTTTTTCTTCTTCCTACATTTTTTCTCACTTCCCACATGTTAGTTTATTGTGCATGGTGGTTTTTGCAAGTGGGGAGTAAGATAGTTATGTGTGGAATACTGCTACTAGAAATTTAAGCTTAATCCATAGGTCAACACAGATTGTTGTGTTTACAGTGTCATTCTGCATGACACCATGAAGTATTTTTATCACATATCTAAATGCAGCATGTGTCCCAGTCCTGTCCACCCTGCCATAATTCCTATGTATATCTTATCCACTCCACTTTTGCTATCATCTCTTTTAGTAAACATGAGAAATTTTACAAAGAAATAACATCGTGCTTGCTGCCAGACAGATTTGATGTGACATTCATGTGAAGATCAATGGATTTGGTCTTCTCCAGTGATAATCACAAGTAACAGTTCTCAGATATGAAAGTTTCAAACACAAAGAACAAGCATGGCAAAATCTTTTCTCCACAGCAAAGGGAGAGACAGAGCGCCTGTTACTGAAGTTGTTATTTCCTTGGATGCACATCTCAATAATGATAGTCCTTTACCAGTGCAGTTATAGCTAGTTTGAAAAATACGGGCCGGGTGCCACTGTGGCTTATGCCTATAATCCCAGCACTGTGGGAGGAGAGGCCAAGGCAGGCAGATCACGAAGTCAGAAGATCGAGACCATCCTGGCTAACACAGTGAAACCCCGTCTCTACTAAAAATACAAAAAGTTAGCCGGGCATGGTGGCAGGTGCCTGAGGCAGCTACTCAGGAGGCTGAGGCAGGACAATGTCATGAACCCAGGAGGTGGAGCTTGCAGTGAGCCGAGATCGCGCCACTGCAGTCCAGCCTAGGGAACAGAGTGAGACTCTGTCTCAAGGAAACAAAACAAAACACAACAAAACAAAACAAAAAAATGTGAAATAACTTTTTACCCACTAAAATGATTACAGTAAAGAAAAAAAAAAAAGCAGAAAATAACAAGTGTTGACACAATGTGTAGGAACTGGACGTGCCCATTGTTGGTGGGAATGTAAAAATGTGACAAGCACTTTTGAAAACAGCTTGATAGTTTCTTTAAGTTATACATAAACTTACTGAAAACTCTGACAATTCCACTATTTCATATCTACCTGAGAAAAAAATAAACTATATCCACATAACAAGTTGTTCATTAATAGCACGATTTTTCATAATTGGAATAAATAAAAGTGATCCAAAAGTCGATCAGATGGAGAATGCATGAACAAAATGTGGTGTAGCCATACAATGGAATACATACAACTCAGCAATGAAAAGGGTTAAACCACTGATTCATGTTATGACATGAACAAATTTCAAAACTTTATGTTAAAAAGTGTAATGTAAATGACTACATGTTGTAGAATTCCATTGATATGTACTGTGCAGAAAAGTCAGATCTATAGAAACAGAAAGTATTTCGGGGTTTCCTAGGGTTGGGAGTGACAATAGGATTTGAAAAATGGGCACAGGGGATTTTTCTGGGATGGTGGAAATGCTCAGATTGCAGTGATGGTTTCACAGCTCTGTAAGTTTAATAAAAATATGGAATTATACAATTAAAATGAGTGAATTTTATGGTACATAAGTTTTACCTCAATAAAACTATCTTAAGTAAATGGGAAGACAGGCTGAAAATAGAAAAACATGCCTTGTTTGCTTTCTTAGATTATCTTGGTTCATAATTTTACCTCTCTATACAGCATGTTAATTTTATGTGATTCTATCCCAGCCTCACCAATGGTTTCTAATCTCCCTGAGGATCATATTACTAAAATTCTGATTGAGTTAAATGTCACTTATTACACTTAGTTATTGTGTAGTGGAGAATTAACCTTACCCAAAGAGAGGTCTGGACTTTGCCCTAAGCTACCGGGAGGTGAGATCTAAATGCTTGATATTTCATGCCTGAAAGGAGGAGGGTCTTTGTTTGCCTGGAGGCTTTGGCCATCTAACAGTCTTACAATGTGATTTATGATGGGGCTTTTGGCCATGTGGTTTGAGTTTTGTCTCTGGAGGAAACTGGAGGCTAAATATGTCAGTCTGACTTTGGCAAATCCTGGCAACTAAAGATTAACCACACAGCAGTGTCTGATTGAGCCGCAATAAAATCTCTGGACAACACGAGCTTGGGTAAGCTTTCCTGGTTGGTGATACTCCATGCATGTTATCTCACATTGGTGCTGGGAAAGGAATGTGTTCATGATGCCAGAGGGGAGGACAGCAGAAGCTCTCCTTGTGCCACCTTCCCTGGACTCTGTCCTATGCCCTTCTTTCCTTGGATGATTTTAATTTGCATCCTTTCCTTGTAGTAAACCATAATCACGAGTATAACGCTTTTAGTGAGTTTTGTGAGCCCTTCCAGTGAATTATCAAATACAAAAGTGGTTTCGGAAATCCGCTCCCATCCCTGAACATTCAATTGGTGTCAGAAGTGAGAGTGACCTTGTGTGGGGGCTATACCCCCTAGTGAGTCCAGTTGTGCAGTTGGATACACTATCTCAAAAAACAATAGTTCGTCTTTATATTTTATAGTGTTGTGAACTCCATTTTTAAGTCCTTTGAGATGGTCAGACCTTGAGGATAAGGCCTATGTAGTATCTTCCTGGAAGCTGGCAATTGATAAATAATTACTAGAGTCATGAAAATATTTCCAAAACAAGATTTGTGTGTGTGTGTTGGGGGGGAAGGCATTACACAGTAAGTGTCCTACTCCTAAAAACTGAGCAATGTTCAGCACTGGGCTAGAGACCTTAATGTAGTTCAATATGTACTGAAGAGACACACAGAAATATTCATCTGAACTGAAATGACCTGAATTAAATTAAGAAGCTCTAATTCAGATTGTTGGCACATTAGAGGGAACCTGTAACAAGCACCTTATTCTTGAGAACTGACCACAAATTCCTCAGAGCCAATCATTACATACATGGAACTGAATAGTTTAAAAAATAAATTTATGAGACCTGGCACAGTGGCTCACAACTGTAATCCCAGCACTTTGGGAAGCCAAGGCAGGTGGATCACTTGAGGTCAGGAGTTCAAGACCAGTCTAGACAACATGGTAAAACCCCATCTCTACTAAAAATACAAAAATTAGCCAGGTGTGCTGGTGTGTGCCTATAGTCCGGGCTACTCGAGAGGCTGAGGCAGGAGAATCACTTGAACCAGGAGGTGGAGGTTGCAGTGAGTCGAGATCAGGTCACTGCACTCCAGCCCGGGCAACAAAGTGAGACGCTGTCTCACAAAAAAAAAAAAAAAAAGAATTAAATGTACACATATTCATATCATGGTACTTGACTTTAGAAGTTACAAAGGGCTCTCACATAAATTATTTCATATGATGATTACAAAAATCTGGTGAGACAGGCACAGAGTGCTTAAAGATAGTTAATGACTTGCTTAGATTTCCATAGTCACTGAGAGTGGTCTCTTAATATATCAAGACCTAATTCTTGTGAATGAAACTTCCTCACCTAAATTCCCTGTTATGAACCATGTGACTTTCCCATTAACAAATGATTGGACTGAAGGTGGCATCTGACCCAAAGGTTGGCCAGAAATTGGTGCCATGGATTGATATGAAAAGATGGGGTGGATCAATCAGTTCATCTCTCCAGAGAATATGAACTGTGAATGAAAGTTGCTGGAGTGCAAGTAGAAGTTGAAAAGGATCCCATGAGGAAGCAGATGGCCTCTGGGCTCCTGGTGAGTCAAAATCACAGGGAAGAGAAAATTATGGGCCTAGTGGAAGTCAAGAGGGGAAAAGAATATCACTAGAAGACATTTGATACAAGGCAGACATTATCAGATACACAGAGGTAATTGGGCCAGGGCTACTCCAATGGTGGATATGGGCATGAAACTACGACTACCTGTACCTCCTGAGGTTGCAGCAAAATATAACACCCAGACTACATGTGGCCTCTGTGCCTATTGTACTTCTGGTTTACTTTGAAGAATTTCTCTTCCCTAACACTAGAGAAACAAGGAGAAGATCTCAAGGTTGCCCCGGATTCTTCATGAAATATGCTCTGGTTTTCATGATTCTTGGATGTTGTACCAAACCTAGGTCCCTGTTCTTGTGTACCCTTAAAATAACCTTGTTATGTCATCACCACTGTATGTTGATATATTGATAAAGTTCTAGCTTTTTAAAAAATTATGTCTTTGATGCTCAAACATACCCAGCTGAATTATTCATAACATTCATCAAATGTGGCTTGTCGATTCAATTCTTGTCAGAAAAAAAAGAAAACTAAAATATTCTCCACAAATATGCATCTAACATATTTTTCAGCTTTGTTCTGAAATTCTTGTCTCATAAATATTTTACCACAGCTATAAGATAGAGCTCTTTGGTTAATTTCAAAAGTTTGCTTTACTTGTGTTATCCCTGGCTTCACTGCAGAATCTAAATCCTATAAATTGATAAATGCAAATTACTTGGGCCTCCAGAAAAGGCCACTGGAAACTTACTTTGAAAAGAAGAGGGCTGGATGCCGTGGTTCACGCCTGTAATCCCAGCACTTTGGGAGGCTGAGGCAGGTGGATCACCTGAGGTCAGGGGTTCGAGACCAGCCTGGCCAACATGGCGAAACCCCGTCTCTACTAAAAATACAAAAATTAGCTGGGTGTAGTGGTGGGTGCCTTGTCTCAGCTACTCAGGAGGCTGAGGCAGGAGAATCTCTTGAACCTGGGAAGCGGAGTTTGCAGTGAGCTGAGATCACACCACTGCACTCCACCCTGGGTGACAGAGTGAGACTTTGTCTTGGAAAAAAAAAAAAAAGAAAAGAAAAGAAAGAAAGAAAATAAAAGAAAGAAAGGAATAGGGAATAGGTGGCTCTCATGGAGGCAGCTAACGTGAGGAGGCTGGGGAGCACAGAGCTGCCTGTCGTGCCTTGCACTGCTTAGGCTAGTGAACACTACAGTCAGGATAGCTAATGACAACCCTGAGAAAAAAGGGCAATATGTCTGCTTATGCCTTCTTTGGGCAGATGTGCAGAGAAGAACATAAGAAGAAAAACCCAGAGGTCTGCTTTTCAATTTTGCAGAATTTTCTAAGAAGTGCTCTGAGAGGTAGAAGACAAAGTCTGGTAAAGAGGAAGTCAAATTATCCCTGTTTGCAGATGACATTATCCTATATTTAGAAAACCCCATAGTCTCAACCCAAAACCTTCTTAAGCTGATAAGCAACTTCAACAAAGTTTCAGGATACAAAATCGATGTGCAAAAATTGCTAACATTCCTATACACCACCAAGAGACAGGCAGAAAGCAAAATTATGAATAAACTTCCATTCACAATTACCACAAAAAGAATAAAATACCTAGGAATACAGCTAACAATTGAAGTGAAGGACCTCTTCAAGGAGAACTACAAACCTCTGCTCAAAGAAATCCGAAAGGACACAAGCAAATGAAAAAACATTCCATGCTCAGGGATAAGAAGAATCAATATTGTGAAAATGGCCATACTACCCAAATTAATTTATAGATTCAATGCTATTCCCATTACCTAACATTGACAATCTTCACGGAATTAGAAGAAACTATTTAAAAATTCATATGGAACCAAATAAGAGCCTGAATAGCCAAGACAATCCTAAGCAAAAAAGCAAAGCTGGAGGCATTATCCAACTGACTTCAAACTATACTATAAAGCTACAGTAACCAAAACAGCATGGTACTAATACAAAAACAGACACATAGACCAATTGAACAGAATAGAGAACTCAGAAATAAGACCACACACCTACAACTATTTGATCTTAAACCTGATAAAAACAAACAATGGGTAAAGGATTCCCTATTTAATAAATGCTGCTGGGACAACTGGCTCGCCATATGCAGTAAATTGAAAGTAGACCCTTTCCTTATTCTTTAAACAAAAATTAACACAAGAGGGACTAAAGACTTAAATGTAAACCCCAAAACTGTAAAAACTCTAGAAGAAAACCCAGGCAGTACCATTCAGGACATAAGCACTAGCAAAGATTTCATGACGAAAATACCGAAAGCAATAGCAATGAAAGCAAAAATTGAAAAATGGAATCTAATTAAACTAAATAATTTTTGCACAGCAAACAACAACGACAAAAACTATCATCAGAGTGAACAGATAACCCACAGAATGGGAGAAAATTTCTGTGATCTATCCATCTGACAAAGATCTAGTATCCAGGGTCTACAAGGAACTTAAATTTACAAGAAAAAAAAATCCCATTAAAAAGTGGGCAAAGGAAATGAACAGACACTTCCCAAAAGAAGACATCCATGTGGCTAAGAAACATGAAAATAACATCACTGATCATTAGAGAAATGCAAATTAAAACCCCAATAAGATAACTGTCTCACACCAGTCAGAATGACTACTATTAAAAAGTCAAAAAACAACAGATGCTGGCAAGGTTGTAGAGAAAGAGGAACACTGTAGCACTGTGGTGGAAGTTTAAATTAGTTCAATCACAGTGGAAGACAGTATGGCGATTCCTCAGAGATCAGAGGTGGAAACGCCACTTGACCCAGCAATCCTGTTACTGAGTATAAACCCAAAGGAATAGAAATCATTCTATTACAAAGGCACATTCACACATATGCTCACTGCAGCACTATTCACAATAACAAAGACATGGAATCAGCCCACATTCCCATTAATGGTAGACTGGATAAAGAAAATGTGGTACATATGCACCAAGGAATACTATGCAGGCATAAAAGGTATGAGATTATGTCTGTTCCCGAGACTTGTATGGAGTTGAAAGCCATTATCCACAGCAAACTAATGCAGGAACAGAAAACCAAACACTGCATGTTCTCACTTATAAGTGGGAGCTGAATGATGAGAACACGTAGACACATAGAGGAAAACAACTCACACTGGGGTCTGTCAGGGCAGCCATGGGGAGGGAGAGCACAAGGAACTGTAGCTAATGGTTGCTGGGCTTAATTCGGCTTAATTCCTGGGTGATGGACTGATCTGTAAAGCAAACCACCATGGCACACGTTTACATGTGTAACAAATCTGCACATCCTGCAAGTGTACCCTGGAACTTAAAAGTTGAATTAAAAAAAAAAAAAAAAAAGAAGGCACACGTTTCCATGACCATGCAGCGCTGACATATTTACATACCCATCTTTTTAGTTGCTTAGGCCGAAGAATATCCTATCCACATATTTTTTAATGCATAATTCTGAGTAGGTGATGAAATACCCTGACCTCTTTTGTTGCCCCTGCAAAATCTCACTGTTTTTTAGCTGGTTTAGATTTCTAAAGTTGCCTTTCTCTAGCCTTTTTAACTGGGAGGCTTTTTTCCCCAGTAATGCTAAGCAAGATTCTCATTTTCATTTAAAATACTTGCTGACTTTTTGATTTTTAGAATCTGCAGCTGTTCTTCTTTTGATGTAGTTTATCTCTACCTTTTACATTTCTTCAGTTCCTCTTGAATCTGAGGCTGCCTTAACTTTTTTCATTTGATCTTTCTCTTTCCTTTCATGGATATATTGCCAGTTTAATTTTGGTCATGGTAGAGAATATTTTTCTCATTTTGCAAGAGGGAAAATTGAGTATTAGACAGGGGAAGGTGCTGTGTGACAACAAAAATTATTAAGTGGCAGATTCTGTACATGAACCTGTGTCTGTCTGACTACAAACCTGAGCTAATGATTTTTCTGCTATTTATTGCTAGTTCATGTTCCTGTAATCGAAAATGCCAAAATATATACCTTGCTATTAAGAATTTTCAGTTAGACCAAGATCTCCCAACTACAATGTCTATTTTATTTGAATTACATCAGACTGCTTCTCAGCAATAATTCCATTTCACTTCACTTTGGATTTACGTCGTGTTTTCACGTCCATTATTTCAACTTGCCCTCTGAGTTGGGTGAGGCAGATACTACTAAACAGATAAATAAGCCCAGACTAAGCGATATTAAATGACAGAGCTGAGGTCACAGGCTTAGTAAAAACTTGCTCTCCAAAAGAGTCAGTATTTTTTTGTTGTTGTTTGTTTTGTTTTTTGTTTTTGGTGAGACAGAGTCTTGCTCTGTCACCCAGACTGGAGTGCAGTGGCACCATCTCGGCTCACTACAACCTCCGCCTCCCAGGTTCAAGCGATTCTCCTGCCTCAGTCTCCTGAGTAGCTGGTACTATAGGCACATAATCACCACGCCCGGCTAATTTTTGTATTTTAGTAGAGATGGGATTTCACTGTGTTGCCCAGGCTGGTCTTCAACTCCTGTATTTTTAAGATGGTTTATTCATATATTATCACATATTTTAAAAATCAGACCAGATTTTGGGCCGGGCGCGGTGGCTCACGCCTGTAATCCCAGCACTTTGGGAGGCTGAGGCGGGCGGATCACGAGGTCAGGAGATCCAGACCATCCTGGCTAACATGGTGAAACCCCGTCTCTACTAAAAATACAAAAAATTACTCGGGTGTGGTGGCGGGAGCCTGTAGTCCCAGCGACTCGGGAGGCTGAGGCAGGAGAATGGCGTGAACCCGGGAGGCGGAGCTTGCAGTGAGCCGAGACTGCGTCACTGCACTCCAGTCTGGGCAATAGAAAGACACTCTATCTCCAAAAATAAATAAATAAATAAAATAATAATAATAATAATAATAATAATCAGACCAGATTTCAACTCCAGATGGAATCTTTGTTTATATTAACACATGAAACCCCTGCATTTCAAATGCTCTACTTAAGTCAGATATTTTTTCCAATTTCTCTTTGCTTGACTCCATGGCAAATAACTACACAGACTGGGGCAAAAATAAGAAGAGGATTCTATTGCTGCAGGTGTGTCTCCATGGGCACAGGCAGTTCTGTGGTAGGGGGCATCAGTAAAGCTCTTCTCCGGGGCTAGGCGTCTCCTTATTTCTAGACTGTCAGGGAAAAGGACTTCTTCAAAGGAAACAAGAAGTGCAGTATTCATAACGGACACATGCACTCTCAGTGCTGTATTTGGCTGCAACTTCAGGGAGGTCAGGTGTTCATGCAGTTTACCACTGGGTAAGACCAGATGACATGTTTCAGTGTTCCCTGAAACATTCAACATCCGGTGGCCATATTTTGTCCCATTTTGTAAAAAGGTAACCAAAATCAAATAGGGATTAAATCCTCAAGAAACCATGAGAATAAAACAAACCTGGTTTATACTATTCAGTCATCCTTATAATCAAATCCAGGTTGCTGAAGGAAAGCAGTAACTTCAGTGTAGATACATTTAGGAAGTTTGCAAAATTGTCTTTTGCCACCTCTACATCTTTTCTCATTGAGATCGCAGAATAACTCTGCACCCTTCCAAGCACATTTCTTGCCAGCATGATGGATTCTTAATTCTAAAGAAGAGTTTGGTCATAATGGAGCAGAAGTAGTTCTATCAGTGATTTTCTACTTAGTATGACTATAATGTCTTTCTCTATTTTCAAAATGAACTCTACCTCATTTGGTTTTGCACATCTTACTCTATCCCTATGAAAGTATCGATAATAGATTACCAAGACTGACTGTGTCTGAAGAAAAACATGCTTTTTAAAGACATTAAAATTCCTTTGAGACATTGAGAAAAGATGTAAATACATATTCTTAGTTTTTTTACTTTTTTGATTGTTTGAAGAGATTTCAGTAAAGGAATGGGGGGAATAAAAACAGCAGAGTGTCCCTAGCAAGTCCAAGCTAATAAACTACCATTTCAGATGAAGATGAGCTGTAGACTGTCTATAATTTCTCTGATTCTATTAGGCCTGACAGTAGAGATTTTCCAATGTGAGCAAAGCCTCAGAAAATGACAATTATTATATACCAGTGTCAGAGCTTTCTGTGAGTAATTGTTGTGAGCGGTGTTGATCTTGCTTATCCAAGATTAATTTCTCCTTTGTGTGGTAGCTATCTTGATTCTCTTTGAGGAGAAGATCTCTCCCTTTTATTGCAGTCAGCCTTGTCTGTGATTTCAACCAAGATGCTTTGACTTGCCCTGGCCAAGAGATGGTAAGTTTATAATCCAACTAGGACAAAATATCTCTCACAGATGAAATGAAGAGACGAAGTAGTTGGTGAAGAAGTACCTCCATGGTGATGTCGGGATGCTCTCTCTTTGTCTTTTTTCTCATCATCCCAAGGGATTTTTGAGTTTCTGTATATATAGTCAGGGACTCCAGAAAAACAAATGGATAGGATATATATACAATAGTTTTTTAGCCTCTGTATATATTATGTAAATATATGTACTAATATGTATTGTAAGGAATTGGATTATGGAGGCTGAGAAGTCCTAAGATTTGCATTCAGCAATCTGGAGACCCAAGAGAGCTGATGGTGTAAGTTCCAGTGCAAGTCTGCATCCAAAGACAGGAGAAGACTGATGCCCCAGCTCAGAAACACCCTCACAGACACACCCAGAATAACGTTTAACCAAATATCTGGGCACCCTATGGTACAGTCAAGATGACACATAAAATTAATTATCACACTGTTCTTTAAGAAACTTAGTTTACCAGCTCTGTTTTTCAGTTTCATGACTCATCACATTTGCTTCCAATAATTAAACAAAAATTTTCTTGCTTAATTTAATCAATTTTGTTTTTCTTTTGTCAACAACTAAAGAACCCAGAAAACAGAAATTTTTCTTACCATATTGAGGATAGGGCCAGTTGTTGTCATAAAAGTACTAGATAATTGATGCTGTATTTGCAGTGTCAGAGTCCATGGGGCCTATTCCCAAATATCTTTCACTTTGGGCTACCATGATGTATAATCTCACATTAGCATCATTGGTAATGGCAGAATTATAGTTGTTGGAACTATAAAGGGCCTTGCAAGCTCATTGTCCCCCTGGTTTTAGCAATATGTATACTTGACAAAGCGTGACAATATACTTTCCTAAGGTCACACAGCTGGTAGTGGGAGGGATAGATGTGGAACCTTGGTCTTTTGATCATATGTCTTAGTATTTTTATGGTACCTCTCCAGGGAATGTACAGTACCTGTGAGCATTTCCCTAGCAGACTCCTGTGTCGACACAGATAAATTGAAAAATCAGATCTGAGAGGATTTAGAAAATTGTTGAGAAGCCTCAAGACAAAATATATAAACTCTACCACCATGCTCAGAACTTGTCCTGACAAAGAGGTAGGAAGAGTTATTTGTGAGTAACTGACAAGAGTAGTTCTGATTGGAGAAGTGATTATGATTTAGAAATTCTGTGCATCAAAGCACTGATCCTGAAGTTATAAATCTCAGCTCATTGATGGGCTTTGAGAATCATTTCAATTCTCCATTTAAAAATGGAATTATTTATTCTACTTTTAGAGATTAATTATATACAATTCTATCAACTTGATATTTTTAGGGTTAAGCTGTTTGTAAAAATAAATAGCTTTCTTTGTGTAATTAAATTATCCTGTTTATAAATTTAAAAGCAAATTGGGCTTGTGGAGTCTTAAGAAATTATTTCTCAACTCAAATTCATGAAACAACTCTCTGAAATCTTCAAAGTGTTTTATAACATGCCCTTTAACATTTAGGTTTAACGCTTTTACAGTTGCATGGATTGTGTGGTAGGAAATCCACTTGTTCTCTTCTTGTAAGAAGCCAATTTTCCCAACGTTATTTATTGTGTAATCTGCTCTTTCTTCTGTCATTTGCAATGTCTTAAAGTTTTGTCACTTACATGTGACTAGGGAAATACTTGATTTCATTGATCTATGTGTTATTTCCTGTGCAAGAATTGCACTGATTTGATATCAATGGATTTAAAATATGTGCTTACATAGGCACGGACAAAGATTTCATGACAAAGATGCCAAAAGCAATTGCAACAAAAGAAAAAAAATTGACAAATGGGATCTAATTAAACTAAAGAGCTTCTGCACAGCAAAAGAGCTTCTGTTCACAGAGTGAACAGACAACCTACAGAATGAAAGAAAATTTTTGCAATTCAGCCATCTGATAAACGTCTAATATCTAGAGTCTACAAGGAACTTAAATTTACAAGAAAAAAAAACAAACAACCCCATTAAAAAGTGGGCAAAGGATATGAACACTTTTCAAATTAATACACACATGCAGCCAACAGATATATGAAAAATAGCTCAACATCACTGATCATTAGAGAAATGCAAATCAAAACCACAGTGAGATTCCGTCTCATGCCAGTCAGAATGGCTATTATTAAAAAGTGAAAAAACAACAGATGGTGGCGAGGTTGCAGAGAAAAAGGAATACTTTTACCCTGTTAGCGGGTGTGTAAATTGGTTTAACCATTGTGGAAGATAGTGTGGTGAAAGATCTAGAGGTGGAAATACCATTTGACCCAGCGATCCCATTACTAGGTACAAACCCAAAGCAATATAAATCATTCTGTTACAAAGACACGTGCACATGTATGTTTATTGCAGCACTATTCACAATAGCAAAGACATGGAATCAATCCAAATGCCCATCAATGATAGACTAGATTAAAAAAATATGGTATATTATACCACGGAATATTATGCAGCCATAAAAAGTACTAGATCATGTCCTTTGCAGGGACATGGATGGAGCTGGAAGTCATTATCCTCAGTAAACTAATGCTGGAACAGAAAACCAAACTCTGTGTGCTCTCACTTATAAGTGGGAGCTCAATGATGAGAACACATGGACCCCTGAGGGGGAAAAACACACAATGGAGCCTTTTGAGGAGTGGTGGAGGGAGGAGGGAGAACATCAGGAAGAATAGCTAAGGGATGCTAGGCTTATTAACTAGGTGATGGGTTGATCTGTGCAGCAAACCACCATGGCACATATTTACCTGTATAACAAACCTGTACATCCTGCACATGTATCCTTGAACTTAAAATAAAAGTTGAAGGAAAAAAAAATAACATGTACTTATATCCAGCAGGTGAATTCTCCTTTTTCAAAAATTATTTCAATAATTTCCTTAGCTGTTTGTAAACTTTTAGCCTTCCACATTTATTTTGGGACATGTTTCTCACATTCTACTAAAATCTGCCTGAGATTACAGTTGCAATTGCATTGGATATTAAAAAATCCCATCCATAATCATGTCATTTCACTTCTCTTATGTCTTTTCATAGAGCTTAAAGTTTTATCTGTACTGGTCTTACTAATTTTTATAAAGCTCAGTTCCTAGATAAGATACAGATTTTCACACTATTGCAAAATATATCTTATTTTCCTTTTTTACTCATTGTATTAAAAATTCTCCAGAGAAACATAATTGACAGGATATCTCTCTCTCACACACACTCTCTCTCTCTTTCTATATATTTTTGAGGGACCAGCTTACCTAATTGTGGGGGCTAGTAAGTTCAGGATCTGTAGGGCAGGCCTGCAGACCGGAAACGAAGGCGGGAGTTAATACTGCAGTCTTGTGGAAAAGCTTCCATTGTGGAAAACTCGTATTTTCTCGTAAGGTGTTCAAATAATAAGATGAGGCCCATTCACATTACCAAGGGTAATCTTTACTTGAAGTCAACTGATGGAAGATGTTAACTGCATCTATGGAATATCTTCACAGCAACACCTGGATTAGTGTTTCATTCAAATAACTGAGCACTACAGCTTAGCCAAGTTGATAATATAAAACTAACCATCACGATTACTCATGAAAATACACAGAGGAACATATTGGCTGTTGGATATTGATACACACAAAGTAAACGTCTGTCTGACTCTGATTCTAGCCTGATTCTAATCTCTTTTGATTCTCTTGTGTTTGTGATATAAATAGTGGCATATAATTTGATCTTGTTTACTACAATTTTTATGTATCTTTTCCCTCTCATCTTACTGCATTGACCAATATCTCCTCTTCTAAGGTGAGTTGTAGGGAAGAGATTCTTTTCTTGTTTCTACCCTTCTGTAGTTTTCCCATTAAATAGAATCTTTCTTATAGGGATTTGATAGAGTGCATCAAGTTAAAGAAACTCGCTTATATTTCTAGTTTTCTAAAAGATTTTATTTGTAAGTAGGTATTAGTTTTTATTAAATGCCTTTAGACTCCTAATAAGATGATATTAATTTTCCACTTTTGAACACTGTTGCATAATATCACATTGTTAAATTTTTTGAGGTTGAATCATTTTTGCATTTCTTAAATATACTGTAATTGACCATATTATTTTTCTTATAATTTCAGGACTTTTAAAGCTAAGTTTATAGCTGAAGTTGACTTATTTTTCCTTGCACTTACTTAAGAGATTTTGATAGTTAAGTTCCAGACTCATCCTGAATTGGAGCATGTGGACACAAAGGGAGGCAAGGGAGGAGAAGAATTCTTGCTTGACTCAATTCTTGCAAGCGAATGTCAGCTTTTACTAAACTTGGCAGGTGTTTAAAACAAACTCTTTCTTTATCTCATGGAGTGCTTCTGTGGACTTTTGAAGACCCCTCAGCATTGGGAATTTCTCCCGTTGCAATTCCTGTGACGAGGCAAAATGTATCTTTATTTCTGTGGATCATTTACTCCTTCCTCAGCTTCTGATTATCCAGTGATGACTCTAAGTTCTTATTGTTTTGCATTGAATTGCCAGAGAATCCTTGGAATAAAAATGATTAAGAACCGCTGCCTACAGAGAACCAAGAAAAATTTTTGAGGCTGAATAATATGCAAGATATATTTTATTCTCCTGAAGATTAATCAAGCATTCTTTTAGTTTTCATTAGATTTCAGGTTCTGCATTTTAATGTAACAGGGATTTACATTTGGAGAAGTGTGCTTAGATACAGTGAAAAAAAATCACGAAAGCCAGGCATGGTGGCATGCTCTACTGGGCTCATTCTTCCTACTTTAGCCTTTCCAGTAGGGATGGCACCAAGTTCAAGAGTACCTGGGAGGCAGAGGCAGGGAGATTGTTTGAGCCCAGTAGTTTGAGACTGTAACACAGTATGATCTTGCTTATGAATAGCTACTACCCTCTAGCCTGGGCAATATAGCAAGACCCCATCTCTAAAAAATTAAAATAATAAAATAACAATACTATGGTATACCTTCTTACTCCATTTAAATCTTTCTTTAGTTTAATTCAATTCACTATTGTTTACTACACAATAAGACGCTCTAACCCTCCTTCTCCTACAATTCTCTACTTTTGAGAGAATTCCAGTCTGTGTGCAGCACATGCTTTCTTCAGATTTTCATGTTTTACTTTCAATCACAGTGTTCAGGGAATAATTCTAATGACTTTCACATAATCAAAATGAGTGGCGGAGGCATGCTTAAGAAAAAATGCTAGCGGCAGGGCGCGGTGGCTCACGCCTGTAATTCCAACACTTTGGGAGGCCGAGGCGGGAGGATCATGAGGTCAGGAGATCGAGACCATCCTGGCTAACACAGTGAAACCCTGTTTCTACTGAAAATACAAAAAATGTAGCTGGGCGTGGTGGCGGGTGCCTGTCGTCCCAGCTGCTTGGGAGGCTGAGGCAGGAGAATGGCATGAACTCAGGAGGGGGAGCTTGCAGTGAGCGGAGATCATGCCGCTGCATTGCAGCCTGGGCGACAGAGCGAGACTCCGTCTCAAAAAAAAAAAAAAAAAACACACACACAAAAACAACAACAACAACAAAAAAACAAAAACAAAACAACAACAACAACAAAAAAACAAAAACAAAAACAAAAACACAAGAAAAGAAAAAAAGAAAAAAGAAAAAAAAGAACTAGCAAGGCAGTTGGTGAGAAATGCTTTTGTACAAAAGTTTTAAAAGAGGAAAGAAAAGGGGAAAAAGGCCTTGAGTGCTGAGAGAGAGAAGAGAATAATTTTTGATAGTGGGAGTGGGCTTTTTGTATGAGATTTATGTGCTTTCTTTCTTTGATTACATGAAACAATATAGCAGGCAGACAAAACAGGTTAAACAAATGCAGGACGTTAGAATGCGATGGGCATATTCAGAGAAGAATGAGACCAGGTATGGTTACGGTGTGTGACTAAGTGTTTATTATTGCACACAGGCAATTTATGGAACGTCTTATTTTCCTTTGAGTAGTTCTAGGAAGCTACTAGGGATTTCTTTGGTTTAATTTTCCAACAATTTTTTGGTTTAATGCTAGACATGATACATCCATTTCAATGGTTGGGTATGTAGGGATAGGGTTAAAACTTGCTTATGTTTTACCAGGAGCTTCGTTGGCTCCAAAACCACTCCTTATAAATCTTCCAACTCAACCTTCTGTGCTCTTTCAAAAATAACTCCTGCCAAAATAAATAAATAAATAAATAAAATGAAAAAATAAAGATTACTTTTTATTCACAGATATTGTCACCATTACTAATTAGCTGTTTGTATCTTAGATAATTTACCATCCTCAAAAAAGGCAAATAGTTCTGGAATATTTGGAGAGTGGCTGCATTTCTTAACTCATCCACAGGTCCTCTTTAGCTCCGGGGAGCCAATACTTTTCCTGTGGAACTTGATTGCCATCTCCACTCTGGGGAGAAAGTCTTTCTTTAAGCAGGTACTCTTGGAGAGTTTGAAGTATTGATTTCTATGTACAAATATTTTCTGAAGGTGCAAAAAGAGAATCTCAGTTTTTAAAACAATAAATAGATATCTAGGCACACCCAGGAGTGAACGCAATTTCAGGAAGTCTTGGTGAGAATTTTAAAAATATTTGATAGAAAACTGACTGCTGTCGTTCATGAAAGTGTTCTAGGACTTCTATTGCACCTACATATGTTACTTGGTGACGTAAGTGTAAATATCATAAAAATGGGATTTAAAAATATTTATTCATTTATTTACATGTGATTATTGTTCAATAGATGAACTTGATACATATCAAATAGGCATTTAAAGGAAACCAAATATAAATATTAGATAATCATGCAATGTAATGACAACAAATATAATAATAATAAAGCACTTTCTTATCAATACAGCAATTAGGCTGTTTAAGAAAACAAAACAAATCGAAATTCAAAACCTGACAGTAAGTAGGCAGCTAAAAGGAAGCAAAATGTAGAATCCCCGTCATATAGTCAGCACATAAAATGAACATGTAATCATTTGAACAGTATTTATCCTCTTAACTAAATTTGAATCTGCAGTTGCATCTCTGGCTGAGAAAAAAATGAAGGCATTTTCTGGTTTCGGTTTCTATGGAAACCTGTACTTTGATTACCGACGGGTTTTGAATGTATCATGTTTAGTCCCATAGGTACAATGTTTGAAGAAAAAAATAAGAGCAGAAGGAGAGGCCTGCAAAGTTATCAGAAACATTTCCTCAAATACTAATTTTTTTTCAGGCATCATAGACCTGAGAGATGCTGGAAGAGATTCCAAATTAAATTTTAGCTTCATTCAATAGTCACTGAGCGCCTGCTAGGTGCCAAACACTGTCCCAGTGGCCACAGCAGCAAACAAAAAGATAAAATTTAATACCAAGCTCTAGAAATAACTTTACTAAGAAACTTAAGTCGTATTTAGATGTTTGGGTTTTAGTTAACTGAATTTTGTTATTTTCATATTTGTATCCATACGACGTCTTAATGCGTGGGTTTTTTGTATGTTTTTTTGGAAATTATGTTCCTTTCCCTGAAGAAACATTTTTAAAATGTCATTAACCTTTACTTAAACAAGTGGAGAACATGAAATTTGTTTCTGTTTTCATTCTTTGTTCTTTTTCATTGGTTTCCAGACAAAGGCATTAGGGCAATAGTGAAGCCTTTGTAATGTTTTCAACAGTGTTATTTTCAGTGTGACATGTTAAGCCAGTGCTTTTATTAATATAGGAACCTGGTATGACTAGCATAAAATAGCCAAAACTGCTACTCACTAGAAGTATATCATATAAAATATGTTTATTATATAGCTAAATCCAATTACTTTCTTTAAAATTAGGTTATAAAATACAATCGATTTTATTCATTTTAAATATTCAAATAAATTATAATTTGGCAACACTATATTTTTTTACTGGTAGTTTTCAATTTGGGTTAAAACCTATGTAGATATTTACATAGTTCTTATAAATTCTTTAGATCTCAGTTTAATTGACACTTTTTTGGAGAATTCTTCTGTAACCTCAATGAGGTTAAACATCCTTTTATTTGTGCAGTATCTGCACAACTATTATTTGTACCAATTTTACATTTATTTGTAAGCTTTATGCATCTGCTTTCTCCATCATATCGAGTGAACGGATGAATGACTGAATGACCAGTTGCTTAATTGAAGCATTAATCTCTACCCTTCCCTTATCCTTTTTTATTAAATAAAGGTCATGATGATGCAAGTGTCTCCTCTGCCTCGTTCTGTTCACTTCTCCATTCCATAATTGGAAAACTTTGCTCAACGAGCTTTCAAAGATCAGACAATGCCAGTTAGAATCTCAGGTGCATATTACAAAGCATTCTTAGCTAAATGACAAAATTCATTGCAATAAATTATTTAAATATATTATTTTCCTAGTAGTCCCCGAGATTTTTGAGTACAGAGGCTAAGTTGGCTTTTCTTTTTTTCTCCGCTACTCTATTCCCAGCACTTTGCTTAGTGAGCAACTCCTAATAGGTTGTGTTGGTTAGAATGTCATCATTTGCAGCAACAGAAAACCAATAGTTCAAACTCTTGGAACATGAACAAGAACCTGTTGGATAATGTAATTATAAACATCTAGATATAGGGCAAGATTGAGTCTCAGTTTGACCAACCCTTAGTTCCATTTCTTTTAGCCATAATCTCATCTGTATATTGGCTTCATCCTCATCCTGACATCCCTTGTCTTAATAAAATGTCTGCAGTGGTTTCATCCTTTCCATATGAATACCATGTGATTCCAGAAGAATATAAAGCTTCGAACATAAAAAACTTTGAAAAAAAAGAATATAAAACTTTGAAGTCCTGAGCTTCACTCTAATTAGAAAAAGGGGGATAAGAGACAATGTACACATTCTTTATCAATTTCTATGGTCAGTAGGATTGTCATTCACTGTTGCCTTAGGTCCCTGCAATGTGTCCTAAGTAACAGTAGGGTAATTTTAGATTAATTAGAGCGTTGCTCTGAAGCTAAGGATGTGGCCCTACTGACTTTAAATGACCAATAGTCAACAGCAAAAGTGTGAAATGACTGAGAAAAAGGCAACTAAAAATTGCAAAATGGCCACTATTCACATGGAAGTGGGAGAGCCTAGAATTAAAATATGTACAAGATATGTTTTCTCATCTAGCACCTATAACAAAATAAAGTCATTCTCAGGAAGCTGAAAGCCAGGTTGAAGACTGAACTTTGCTTATGTACATTTTCATGATTTTATGGATATTTGTGGATACTGGTGGGTTGAATAAGGGTTTTTATTTATATTTTTTTTGTGTGTGTGTCCTGACTGGGATGAAAATGGAAGATTATACAGTTGATCCCTGCATAACGCATGGGTTAGGGGTGCTGATACTCTGTGAAGTTGAAAAACCTGTATATAACTTTTAACTCTCCCAAAACTAGATTGCTAACAGCCTACTGTTGACTGAAAACCTTATTGATAATATAAACAGTCAGTTAAAACATTCTTTGTATATTATATGTATTATATACTATATTCTTACAATAAAGTAAGCTAGAGAAAAGAAACTATTACTAAGAAAGTCACAAGGAAGGAAAAGCATATTTACTATTCCTTAAGTGGAAGTGAATTATCATAAAGGCCTTCATTTTTCTTATCTTCAAGTTAAGTAGCCTGAGAAGGAAGAGGAAGAGTTGATCTTGCTGTATCAGGGGTGGCAGAGAGAGGCAGAAAAAAAAATCCATTTGTAAGTGTTTGAAACTGTGTTCTTCAAGGGTCAACTGTACAGTCATAGGTATTATGGAAATTCCAGCTTCATTGACTATTATTCTTTAACTAAATGAAAATAAATACTACTTTAAATTACTGTGGGTTGTAAAAAGAGCCTGAGTTGAAACTAAATATTCTTGCACAAACGTTGGCAGCAAGTTCAAATGTATATTTACCTATGTATGTTTCACCAGGCTGTGATAAACTGCTTTAAAATTGTGTTTTTAGAAAATAGTAATGCCCTCCACGTGTATGTTAACTGATTATAATAATTATGTAATCACAGAAAAAATACGTCTTTGGCTAATTCAAGAAGAGATAAATGGAAACACAACAACCAGGAATAAGCCAGCGGAGAGTATTTCGGGGGCTTTGGGGTTGCAGAAGGCATAAGAGGTTCTGGCCATGAAAAACTAGGAAAGATAGAAAAACAAAGAGTGAAAAAGCATTTGAGAAACTGCAGGTCATAAGGTGAAAACATTTACTCAGATGTCCATGTTAATGCAGTTGTACCTGGCCATGCAACAGTAGATGGCCAGATGCAGGAAAATAATACAGACACTTGAGGGAGATCTGTGAAAGAAGCCTCGGTGGGGAGAACAGAGATATCACACCATTAGATAGAAGTGCCCTGGGTATATACCCAAGGGATTATAAATCATTCTACTATGAAGACACATGCACACATATAGTTATTGCAGTTCTGTTTAAAATAGCAAAGACTTGGAACCAACCCAAATGCCCATCAATGATAGACTGGATAAAGAAAATGTGGCACATATACACCACGGAATACTATGAAGCCATAAAAAAGAATGAGTTAATGGCCTTTGCAGGGATGTGGATGAAGCTGGAAACCATCATTCTCAGCA
The DNA here is from genome assembly GCF_000951045.1 of Mandrillus leucophaeus. NCBI lineage: Eukaryota > Metazoa > Chordata > Mammalia > Primates > Cercopithecidae > Mandrillus > Mandrillus leucophaeus. The sequence continues at coordinate 321,977 of NW_012100421.1, forward strand.
AACTGACACAGGAACAGACAACCAAACACCCCACATTCTCACTCATAAGTGGGAGTTGAACAATGAGGGCCTGTTGAGGGATGCGGGGAAAGGGAAGGGAGAGCATTAGGACAAATACCTAATGCATGTGGGACTTAAAACCTAGATGATGGGTTGATAGGTGCAGCAAACCACCATGTTGCATGCATACCTATGTAACAAACCTGCACGTTCTGCACTTGTATTACAGAACTTAAAGTAAAATTAAAAAAAAAAAAAAAGAAGTGCCCAAATGAATAAGGTCTAAGTAAAATTATTTTTCTGGTATAGGTAAGTCCCAACTTGCCATATAATCTATATACATTACTTGCCAATTGTATGTATCCTCATTTATTTATTGTCTGTATCCTCATTTATTCCCATCTTTTAGTGAAGTGGTTTTGTTTTCATCCATGATTGTACAATTGCTTTAATTATGGAGATTGATACAGGGAGAAAGTGGATGATCTATTCCTAAAACCACAGGGCTGAACCCTCATCCCTCCAAGGTCAGCAGTAAAAGCAGAGAGCTGCCCATGAGGCTGTCACTTTAGCACTGTTGGGGTTACAAAGGAAATAGGATTTTTTTTTACCTTTAGGCTGAAGAGTCTTAAGGGTGGCAGAGGAAACAACCGAATATAGAAGCACAGTGCCAGAGGAAATTCTGACAGTGTATCAATGTATAGTGGAGTAAGCTATGTTCAGAAGCTGCAGTGGGTAAACTGGTGTTAAGTCAAAATCAAGTTGGGTTTGATTTTGCCTCCCTTTGCCTCATTTTCTTCAATTGTAAAATAGGGATTATGATACACTCGTATTTGGTCAGTTGTGAGATTTAAATAAGATCAGATACACAGCACACCTACACAAACTAAGGGCTAAAAATTGGAAGTCATTTGTGTAATAGTACAAAAGTAGACAATGAAGAACTCACTGATGAATTTGAAAAATATTTAATTAGTGTAATATTAGAATCAACAGAATTGTCATTTCCTACACATTTCAATGGAAAAAAAAATCCTTTCTTTATTTTTATTTGTTTTGATTATAGTCATTTACTCCTCTTTTCCATGATTAGATTTCATTATTCAATTAAAAAAATTAGTACTAGAACATAGTTCTGGTCCTGCCATTGACTGAGTGTGTGAACTAGAGTAAGTCATTTAAACTTTATGCATTTCTTTCCTTATGTGTAGAATAATGGGTCAAACTAGGTAATCACTAAAATCTCTTTCAGCTATAACATTCTATGTGCCTTTTTCCTCCTTGTTCCCATTACTAACCTAAGAGAAATGACATAGGTCATCTGAGGCAAACGATACACCATTTTCTCTATGATAGATTCCCATTAAAATGAGGCCGATGGTTTGATTAAAATGTATGAGCATTAATTCTATTTCTCTTTAGATCTGAGCTAGCTTCTCGTGCCTTTGGGCAATGGGATTAGAGATTATTTTCATGACTGACTGCATGTTAATAGAGTTACCAATGGTTCCTAGGAAAAGTTATTTCCGTTTCTGTGATTTTATGATATGTGCCTATGTAGGAAATGGAAAACTCTCTGGTATCTGAAAAATCAGTAAAATGAATGAATTCTTGTGGAATTCATAATACAGATTCCAAGAAGCTCATGACTTTAAGGGAAAAAAAATGATTCGGGAAGGATAGAATAATAGGGAAACCCAGGAAAACATTTTAGAAAATGTCGTGTGCTCTGGATCATTTATTCTCCAAAACTGATCCTTTTTACTGATGGTTCGAGACACCTAAATACACTGACACTGAAATTCCTGGTGTGGGGAAAACAAAACAGAAACAAAATAAGAGCAAGGATAAATTGTTCAAGAAAAGTGCAGGCGTTAGAACAAAAACCAGACATTTAGATGGACTGAATGATAACATACATACATACGGATTTCTGACCTGGTGATTTACACTGAAATAAAGCACGACAGTTTGTCTTCCTTGGTGAGGAGACACAATGAGGTTTTGGTAGCTCTATGACGTTAAGAAAGTTTCTTAGTCTCTCTGAACCTCAGTTTTCTCATCTGCCTCCAGGCTTTCTTGTGTGTATAGCATGAAATGACATAGAGCCTTTAACAGAGAACCCCAAACGATCTGATTTGCAGCAATCTTGTCCTACCATCTATTCTAGTATCTGCCTGATCACAGAAGCCATCCAAGCCCTGCCCCTAGTCCTTGCCCAGGAGCCAAGTGAGGTGACAGTACAAACCGCCTTGTCACTTTGTCTAGCTTTATAAGGAGGCTGAGGTGGGTGTATCACGAGGTCAAGAGATCGAGACCATCCTGGCCAACATGGTGAAACCCCGTCTCTACTAAAAATACAAAAATTAGCTGGGTGTGGTAGCGGGCACCTGTAGTCCCAGCTACTTGGGAGGCTGAGGCAGGGGAATCACGTGAACATGGAAGGAAGGCAGAGGTTGCAGTGAGCCGAGATCGAGCCACTGCACTCCAGCCTGGTGAAAGAGCAAAACTCTGTCTCAAAAAAAAAAAAAAAAAAAAGGAGAAAGAAAGTGGATTACTTGGAGAATCTTTGCTTCCATGTAAACATTCATCATTCCCTAATGGTGACTTGGAGTTGCCTCCTACATGGCTTCTCTCCCCTTCCCTCTCTCCCCTCTCTTCCCTCATTTGCTTTCCCCTCTCCTCCTCTCCTCTCCTCCTCTCCCCTGTGCCCTTTCCACTCTGATCCCTTCCCCCATCCCCACTCTTTCTCTCTCTCCCTTTCCCTCTCATTCTTCTGCTGCCTCAATCTTCAGCTCCTATTGTATTTGTAATTCAGATCTTATGAGAATTATTCTAATTGCTGTTTAAGTCCTCTTGATTTATACAGCACTACATTACTTATGTATCTTTTATTGAATAATTCATGAGATTTAAAAAATTCTTGAAAATGTTTTTTCTTCATAATCACTTTTTAAATTGTCTCATAGATTTCTCAGAAATGAAATAAAAATTTATTACTAAATATCCTATCTCTCTTCTTTTCACCCATACATGGAAAGATGGAATCACATTTATTTTGTTACCAGCATACTTGGTTTCATTAACCTGGTAAGCAGATGTCACAGAAAACAGCATGGTAACATATGTGTGGATAACTGTTTATGGAAAATGTGTGGCTCTTTAGTACCAGTGTTCACTAGTCAGGATACAGGCATCAAAGTCTAAAACTATTAGAGAGAGTATTAAAATTTGGCTATATTATATACATGCTTTTTATTATTATTTATTTTATTTTATTTTATTTTATTTTATTTTATTTTTTTGAGCCAATGTCTTGCTCTGTTGCCCAGACTGGAGTGCCGTGGCACAATCTCGGCTCACTGCAACCTCTGCCCCCTGGGTTCAAGCAATTCTCATGCCTCAGACTCCCAACTAGCTGGGACCAGAGATGCATGCCACCAGACCCAGCTAGTTTTTGTATTTTTAATAGAGACAGGGTATCACCACGTTGACCAGGCTGGTCTTGAACTCGTGGCCTCAAGTCATCCACCGGCCTTGGTCACCCAAAGTGCTGGGATTACAGGTGTGAGCCACTGTGCCCAGCCTATACAGAAAATATCATAAATGGTGTAGGTTACAATTTCATGGAAATTCCACAAAATTTATAAGATTTGAGCCATAACATGCAAAGGAAGGAAATGATTTGCATTGTAGTGAATTATTTCTTTATTTCTCTTATTGTAGACTATAAGGTTGCCTAGAACTAACTTTTAACTGTACTCAGAGATGGTGCTTCTGTGTGAGAAAAATGAACAATGACAGCACCGTCAGAGGGACCCCATGGTTTACAAGACTTATACCATTTGCCCCTAGATATCTTGGGGAAGATCTACACCACATTGGATTCAGGCTTCCAACAATGATGCTGAAGAATAAAGAGTTATATCTCCAGTGGGAGCCTGAGAGTCTTGGCAGGAAACAAAATGCTTTGCAGAACCAAATAATCTCTGTGCTATGTGCAACTTCTGGTGGACTTGGGACCTGAGGTACTGGAGGAGTGAGAGGTCAAGAGACCTCCACTGACAGAAAGGACCTGTGATGGTTAATACTAGGTGTCAACTTGATTGGATTGAAGGATACAAAGTATTGATCCTGGGTGTATATATCCAATAATATACCTTTACTGTCCTATCTCGGGGATATATCAACTCTCCAGCTTTGTATCATAATCTTATTCGGAGAGACCTTGATCGCTTTTTGCTTCCACAAGGTATCACTCTGGTCCATTACATTGATGACATTATGCTAATTGGATCCAGTGAGCAAGAAGTAGCAAAAATACTGGACTTATTGGTGAGACATTTGCGTGCCAGAGGATGGGAAATAAATCTGACTCAAATTCAGGGACTTTCTAACTCAGTAAAATTTCCAGGAGTCCAGTGGTGTGGAGCCTGTCAAGATATTCCTTCTAAGGTGAGGGATAAGTTGCTGTATTTGGCCCCTCCTACAACTAAGAAAGAGGCACAATGCCTAGTGGGCCTATTTGGATTTTAGAGGTGACACATACCTCACTGGGGTGTGTTACTGCAGCACATTTATCAAGTGACCTGAAAGGCTGCCAGTTTTGAGCAGGGTCCAGAACAGGAGAAGGCTCTGCAACAGGTCCAGGCTGCTGTGCAAGCTGCTCTGCCACTTGGGCCATATGACTCAGCAGATTCAATGGTGCTTGAAGTGCCAGTGGCAGATAGGGATACTGTTCGGAGCCTTTGGCAGGCCCCTATAGGTGAATCACTGTGGAGACCTCTAGGAGTTTTAAGCAAGGCCCTGTCATCTTCCGCAGGCAACTACTCTCTTTTTGAGAGGCAGCTCTCGGCCTGTTACCGGGCTTTGGTGGAAACTGAACATTTGACTATGGGTCATCAAGTCACCATGGAACCTGAGCTGCCTGTCATAACCCATCTAGCCATAAAGTGGATCATGCACAGCAGCATTCCATCATCAAATGGAAGTGGTATATACATGATCAGCCTCGAGCAGGTCCTGAAGGCACAAGTAAGTTACATGAGGAAGTGACTCAAATGCCCATGGTCCCCACTTCTGCCACCCTGCCGTCTCTCCCCGAGCCTGCACTGATGGCCTCATGGGGAGTTCCCTATGATCAGTTGACAGAGGAAGAGAAGACTAGGGCCTGATTCACAGATGGTTCTGCATGATATGCAGACATCACCCGAAAGTGGACAGCTGCAGCACTACAGCCCCTTTCTAGGACATCCCTAAAGGACAGCGGTGAAGGGAAACTTTGAGCAGTGCACCTGGTTGTGCACTTTTCATGAAAGAAGAAATGGTCACATGTGTGATTACATGCTGATTCATGGGCTGTAGCCAATGGCTTGACTGGATGGTCAGGGGTTTGGAAGAAGCATGATGGAAAATTGGTGACAAAGAAATTTGGGGAAGAGGTGTATGTGGATGGACCTTTCCGAGTGGTCAAAAACTGTGAAGATACTTGTATCCCAAGTGAATGCTTACCAACGGGTGACCTTGGCAGAGGAAGATTTTAATAATTAAGTGGATGGATAACCCATTCTGTGAACACCACTCAGTCTTTTTCCCCAGCCACCCCTGTCATTGCCCAATGGGGTCATGAACAAAGTGGCCATGGTTGCAGGGATGGAGGTGACACATGAGCTCAGCAACATGGACTTCCACTCACCAAGACTGACCTGGCTATGGCCACTGCTGAGTGCCCAATTTGCCAGCAGCAGAGACCAACACTGAGCCCTCGATATGGCATCATTCCTCGGGGTGATCAGTTAGCTACCTGGTGCCAGGTTGATTATATTGGACCTCTTCCATCATGGAAAGGGCAGAGGTTTGTCCTCACTGGAATAGACACTCCAGATATGGTTTGCCTATCCTGCATGTAATGTTGCTGCCAAGACTACTATCCATGGACTCATGGAATGCCTCATCCACCGTCATGGTATTCCACACAGCATTGCCTCTGACCAATGCACTAACTTTACAACTAAACAAGTGTGGCAGTGGGCCCATGCTCATAGATTTCATTGGTCTTACCACGTTCCCCATCATCCTGAAGCAGCTGGATTGACAGAATGGTGGAATGGCCTTTTGAAGTCACAATTATAATGCCAACTAGGTGACAACACTGCACAGCTGGGGCAAAGTTCTCCAGAAGGACTTCTATGCTCTGAATCAGCATCCAATGTATGGTACTGTTTCTCCCATAGCCAGGATTCATGGGTCCAGGAATCAAGGGGTGGGAGTGGAAGTGGCACCACTCTCCATCACCCCCAGTGACCCATTAGCAAAATTTTTGCTTCCTGTTCCCATGACATTAGGTTCTGCTGGCCTAGAGGTCTTTGTTCAATAGGGAAGAACGCTGCCACCAGGAGACACAACAATGATTTCATTAACCTGGAAGTTAAGATTGCCATGTGGACATTTTGGGCTCCTCCTACCTTCAATTCAACAGGCTAAGAAGGGAGTTACATTGTTGGCTGGGGTGATTGACCCAGACTATCAAGATGAAATCAATCTACTACTCCACATTGGAGATATGGAAGAGTATGCATTGAATACAGGAGATCCATTAGGGTGCCTGTCAGTATTACCATGCCCTGTGATTAAAGTCAATGGAAAACAACAGATCAATCCAGGCAGGACTACAAATGGCCCACACCCCTCAGGAATGAAGGTTTGGGTCACTCTACCAGGGAAAAAAACACGACCTGGCAAGGTGCTTGCTGAAGGCAAAAGGAATACTAAATGGGTGGTGGAAGGTAGAACCAGCTAAAACCGCGTGACCAGCTGCAGAAATGGGGACTGTAATTGTCATGAGTATTTTTTCCTTCTTTTGCTAAAAACATGCTTGTGCTTGTATACACTTAAGAAAATATCTTTATTTTATTTCCTTTTCCTTTATCATGTGACATAAGATTGATTGACTCTATATCAGCATTTAAGTATTGTTAACCTTATGTAATAGTATTTGGATTGCTGACTGGTGCGTTTCCAGTTGTATAAAGGACAGTTGTATTATGTTAGGCATAATTATGACCTTATTATTACCTTTATCTGAAGACTATGTGTGATCTTAGGAGATGTGTATGGGTTCAAGTTGACAAAGGGTGGACTTGTGATGGTTAATACTGAGTGTCAACTTGATTGGACTGAAGGATACAAAGTATTGATCCTGGGTGTGTCTATGAGGGTGTTGCCAAAAGAGATTAACATTTGAGTCAGTGGACTGGGGAAGGTAGATCCACTTTAACGTGGTGGGCACCATCGAATCAGCTGCCAGAGAATATAAAACAGGCAGAAAAATGTGAAAAGGAGACAGACGGGCCTAGCCTCCCAGCCCACATCTTTCTCCTGTGCTGGTTGCTTCCTGCCCTCAAACATTGAACTCCAAATCTTCAGTTTTGGGACTTGGACTTGCTTTCCTTTCTCCTCAGCCTGCATACAGCCTATTGTGGGACCTTGTGATCATTTAAGTTAATACTTAATAAACTCCCCTCTATCTATCTATCTGTCTGTCTATCTATCTATCTATCTATCTATCTATCTATCTATCTATCTATCTATCATCTATCTAATCTATCCTCTTAGTTCTGTCTCACCGTAATACAGTCCCTTTCTTGTTAAATTGCTTCCATAAGCATTAGAGAAGCTGTTTTTTGAAGTTTCATTTAGT
>NW_012100421.1:330600-333525 GCF_000951045.1 Mandrillus leucophaeus
CATCCAGCAGTAGGATTCCTGATCATATAGTAGCTCTGTTTCTAGTTTTTTGAAAAACCTCCAAACTATTTTCCATAGTGGTAGTACTAATGTACATTTCCATCAACAGTATATGGGTGTTCCCTTTTCTCCACGTCCTTGCTAGCAATGATTTTTGCCTGTCTTTTAGATAAAAGCCACTAAACTGAGGTGAGATGGTATCTCAGTGTAGTTTTGATTCACATTTTTCCAATGACCAGTGACATTGAGCACTCTGTTTGTTATTTGTATATCTTCTTTTGAGAAATATCTATTCAGATCTTTTGCCTGTTTTTAAAATTGGATTATTAGATTTTTTTCCTGTAGAGTTGCTTGAGCTCCCTATATATTCTGGTTATTAATCCCTTGTCAGATGGTTAGTGTATTAGTCCGTTTTCATGTTAGTGATAAAGACAAACCCAAGACTGGGAAGAAAAACAGGTTTAATTGAACTCACAGTTCCACATGGCTGGGGAAGCCTCATAATCATGGTGGAAGGAGAAAGGCACTTCTTACATGGCAGTGGCAAGAGAAAATGAGAAAATGAGGAAGATGCAAAAATGGAAGCCCCTGATAAAACCATCAGATCTCATGAGACTTATTCACTACCAGGAGAACAGTATGGGGGAAACTGCCCCCATGATTCAAATTATCTCCCACTGGGTCCCTCCCACAACATGTGGGAATTATGGGAGTACAATTCAATATGAGATTTGGGTGGGGACAGTGAGTCACACCATGTCATCCCACTCTTGGCCCCTCCAAGTCTCATGTCCTCACATTTCAAAACCAATCATGCCATCTCAACAGTCCCCAACAGTCTGAACTCATTTCAGCATTAACCCAAAAGACCACAGTCCAAAGTCTCATTTGAGACAAAGCAAGTATCTCCCACCTATGGGCCTGTAAAATCAAAAGCGAGGCAGTTACTTCCTAGACACAATGGGAGTACAGGTATTGGGTAAATACAGCCATTACAAATGGGAGAAACTGGCCAAACCAAAGGGTTACAGAGCCTATGCAAGTCCAAAACCAGTGGGGCAGTCAAATTTTAAAGCTCCAAAATGATCTCCTTTGACCCCAGGTCTCACATCCAGATGCAAGAGGGGAGTTCCCATGGTCTTGGGCAGTTCTACCCCTGTGGCTTTGCAGCCTCCCTCCCAGCTTTTTTCAGAGACTGGCATTGAATGTCTGCAGTTTTGCAGGCACACGGTGCAAGCTGTCGGTGGATCTACCATTCTGGGGTCTAGAGGACAGTGGCCGGCTTCTCACAGCTCCACTAGGTGATGCCCCAGTAGGGACTCTGTGTGGTATCTCTGACCCCACATTTCCCTTCTGCACTACCCTAGCAGAGGTTCTCTGTGAGGGCCCCTCCCCTGCAGCAAACTTTTGCCTGGGTATCCAGGTATTTCCTTGTGTCTTCTGAAATCTAGGGAGAGGTTCCCAAACCTCAATTCTTGATTTCTGTGTACCTGCAGGCTCAACACCACGTGGAAGCTTCCAAGGCTTAGGACTTGCACTGTTTGAAGCCACAGCCCCAGATCTATATTGGCCCCTTTAAACCACAGCTGGAGCACCGAGTCCCTAGACTGCACACAGCATGGGGACCCTGGCCCTGGCCCATGAAACCACTTTTTCCTCCTGGGTCTCTGGGCTTGTGATAGGAGGGATGCCATGAAGATCTCTGACATGGCCTGGAGACATTTTCCCCACGGTCTCGGGGGGATTAACATTTGGCTCCTTGCTACTTATGCAAATTTCTGCAGCCAGCTTGAATTTCTCCCCAGAAAATGGGTTTCTCTTTTCTATCGCATAGTCAGGCTACAAATTTTCTAAATTTTTATGCTCTGCTTCCCTTATAAAACTGAATTCCTTTAACAGCACCCAAGCCATCTCTTGAATGCTTTGCTGCTTAGAAATTTCTTCTGCCAGATACCCTAAATCATCTCTCTCAAGTTAAAAGTTCCACAAATCTCCAGGCAAAATGCCACTAGTCTCATTGCTAAAACATAACGAGTCACTGTTGCTCCAGTTCCCAAGAAGTTCCTTATCTCCATCTGAGACCACCTCAGACTCTACGTTATTGTTCGTATCACCATCAGCATTTTGGGCAAAGCCATTCAACAAGTCTGCAGGAAGTTTTAAACTTTCCTGCATTTTCCTCTCTTCCTCTGAGCCCTCTGAACTGTACCAACCTCTGCCTGTTACCCAGTTCCAAAGTCGCTTCCACATTTTTGGGTACCTTGTCAGCAATTGCCCACTCTACTGGTACCAATTTACTGTATTAGTCCATTTTCATGCCGCTGATAAAAACATACCTGAGATTGGGAAGAAAAAGAGGTTTAATTAGACTTACAGTTCCACATGGCTGGGGAGGCATCAGAATCATGGCAGAAGGTGAAAGGCACTTTTTACATGGCAGCGGCAAGAGAAAATGAGGAAGATGCGAAAGTGGAAACCCCTGTAAAACCCATCAGATCTCCTTAGACTTATTCACTACCATGAGAACAGTATGGAGAACACTGCCCCCATGATTCAAATTGTCTCCTACTAGGCCCTTCCCACAACATGTGGGAATTATGGGAGTACAATTCAAAAGAAGATTGGGTGGGGACACAGAGCCAAACCATATCAGGTAGTTTGCCAATATTTTCTTCCATTGTGTGGGTTCTCCCACTCTCTTCACTTTGTCGATTGTGTCCTTTGCTGTGCAGAAGATTTTTAGCTTGATGTGATCCCATTTGTCCATTTTTGCTTTGATCGTCTGTGCTTGTGGTGTATTACTCAAGAAATTTTTGCCTAGATCAATCTGTTGGAGATTTTCCCCAATGTTTTCTTTTAGTAGTTCATAGTTTGAGGTCTTAGATTTAAGGATTTAATCTATTTTGATTTGATTTTTGTAGATGT